>NC_133325.1:147819661-148162161 GCF_042186555.1 Aquarana catesbeiana
ATGCTGGTCTCTGGGTAATGGTGGGACACAAGCCTGGTCCCATGCACTGGGTATACATTCATATTTATAGGCTGCGGAATAACATCTGGGTAAAATAAGGATAGATGTTGCTTGCTAGGAACCCTCAGAGTTATTTTAAACGAATCCAGAGATCATTTGTGTGGCATTTGTTATAATAAAAGGAAAATGGGGATGTGGAGCTGCTGGCGGCTACAGAGTAACACTCTTCTTCTACAATGTAACATCAAAATAAACCAGCAACATGCACTTCCTACAGTGTAGCAAATCAGCCGCGCCTGGGAGAACATGAGGAGTCAGGAGACTGTTATCTTCCATAAGGTTACATGACATGTGGAAATACAAGTCTCAGCATGCCAGGCCAGTTTTAACATATACAGCTCCACGTCTTAGCCCTGCTGCAGACACTATAGGCTTAATTCACAAGGTGACTTTTATTTTAGCCATGGGATTGTCATTTTCAGCTCATTGGACTCTCATTGGCTGAAACTCATCTTTTTAAAAAAAAAAAAAAAAAATTAACCACTTGCTTACCTGGCACTTTAAACCCCCCTCCTGCCCAGACCAATTTTCAGCTTTCAGCGCTGACGCACTTTGAATGACAATTGCGCGGTCATACAACCCTGTACCCAAATTAAATTTTTATCATTTTTTTCACACAAATAGAGCTTTCTTTTGGTGGTATTTAATCACAGCTGGGATTTTTATTTTTTGCTAAACAAACAAAAAAAGATGGAAAATTTTGAAAAAAAAAATCACGTTTCATAGTTTGTTATAAAATTTTGCAAACAGGTAATTTTTCTCCTTCATTGATATGCGCTGATGAGGCAGCACTGGTGGACACTGATAGGCACATTTAAGGCGGCACTGATAGGCACAGTTAAGGCGGCACTGATAGGCATATTTAAGGCGGCACTGATAGGCACAGATAAGGCGGCACTGATGGGGACAGAAGGGGGGGCACTGATGGGCACAGCTAAGGCGGCACAGATGGCCACTGATGGGCCCTGATAGGTGGCACGGATGGGTGGCATGGATGGGTAGCACGGATGGGTGGCACTGATGGGCACTGATAGGTACCACTGATAGGTGGCACTGATGGGCGGCACTGATGGGCACTGATAGGCGGCAATGATGGGTGGCGCTGATGGGCAGCACTGATGGGAACTGGTAGGTGACACTGATGGGCACTGATAGCTGGCACTGATGTGGAGCACTGTTGTTGAGGCACCAATTGTGGGCACTGATAGGTGGCACTGTGGGCACTGATGAGTGGCACTGTGGGCACTGATGGGTGGCACTATGGGCACTGATGGGTGGCACTGTGGGCACTGATGGGTGGCGCTGGTAGGCGGCACTGCTGCCTGTTGCTAGGTGGCACTGGCAGAGGGCACAGGTGGGCACTAATAATCTGGTGGCGCTTGCCGTGATCGGGACTGATGTCCCTCTAACGGCCACCGGTGATCGTCTTTTTTTCCTCCTCATGCTGTCAGTGTGAGGAGAAAAAATAGCCGATTACCGGCTCTGTTGATGTCACATGATCAGCTGTCATTGGCTGACAGCTGATCATGTGGTAAGGGGTCAGGATCGACCCTTCACTCCGATCTGTGATCAGGCGAGTCTCATAGACTGCAGGGGGCAAGCAGGCCGCTCGTGCACGGGACAACATCAATGGACGTAGTCCCGGCAAAGCAGGCCCGCGGCTATAGCGCTGATCTCTAGAGGTTAATAAGAATCTTTTTTTTCTGATGCGTTAGCTTTGTGAATGGAATCTATATCACCGCCAGCAGAACCCAGTAGATGCCAGCAGATCCTCATTCTGGGGTGCAGTGATGCCATTAAATGTGTGCTTTTTCTAATAATATAATTCAAAGAACCACCATAGCAACCAATTAAATAAGAGTTTTCATTTGTCCACTTTAAAGCGGTATTAAACCCAAAACCAAGAATGTAATATGTTACAGCCTACCAATCATTAGATGTGGTGGCTGCATACGTTCTCTTTTCATAGGGGTTTTCCTTCTGTTTGCCCCTGGTGATCTGGCCAGTAACACAACTAGGGGCACTCTAATACACCTCCTGATTAGAGTGCCCCTACTAGCAGATTTAAATTAACTAACAAATTGAAGCCAAACTCCAGCTAACACTTTATAACAAGTTAAAACAATCAGTTCTTTTCCTTTTGAGATAAAGGTTTTACATAAATAAATAAAAGCTGGTAATTGTAAGCACCCTTGCTAGTGTTAAATGGTTTGTCTCAGCACTCTCAGCAACTGATACACTCTGCTGAAGAGTTTGTTCTGTTGAAAAACAACAGACTCACTGGCTGGATCACCAGATGAAAATAAAAGAAAGAAAGTCTAAAATGAAAACAAATGCAGCCACCACATCTAAAATTGGTAAACTGCAATATAACAAAAATTAGTTTATTACTGCTTAAGCTGAATTCTCTTTGGCTCCTGTGGAATATTGCACATATCTGCTCTTCATATTTTCACTATATCACTGACTTTAAAGGAGGAAAGCTTCAGGTAATTTCCTAACCTATGTTAGAGCAATTGTTTCTGACGGATGCCATAGGTAACGCATTTATTTGCATTTACACTGATTTTTTATCTTATTAAGTACCATCAATTAACAAAAGTGTATGTGACAAACAGGCAAACAGTTCAGGAGATGGGAAGAAGAGGCCCAGAGCTCTTCTACTGTGCAGCCTGTGCTGCCCATTGGTGTAAAACATCCAGGGGGACATTAAGAGCTTGATTTACTTAGGCATTAGGTTTTTTACTTAGCCCAGTAAACCTGTACTCACTTCAAATGACTCATTCTGGGCAGAAAGGTTCCCATTTTACTATCTGAGCACCAGGACTTGTTTTAAATGACTACATGCTTTTATTGTAGAAATAAAAGAAAACTCTTTTGTAAATTACCTCTTTAGTTGTATAGTTTATGGAGCAATAACCATGGTAAGAATAATTATTTAGCATGCTCATGGTTTCAAGCAAGTTCATTTGAAAGCAGAGATCTGTCCACAAACATGTGCAAATGGTCATGAGAAATATTTTGAATAGCATTTGTGCAATTTGTATGTGTATAGGATCTATCTATCTATCTATCTATCTATCTATCTATCTATCTATCTATCTATCTATCTATCTATCTATCTATCTATCTATCTACACATAGCAAGCAAACATGTAGAATTGCATACTTGAGTGTTTACTTATGGACTACCCCATGAGAGTATATATATTCCAGTGCAGAAAGCCAACCATATGCTGTGTGTTACTGATTTGAACATTCTACATTCATGTTGATTACACAGTACTTTTGTCATTAAAAAGACATTATTATTTTCTAGAGCTTGTTTGTTCATGAAGTAGAATTCTTGCTGGCTGTGTGTTTGTGTGTGCACAGGCGCGTGAATATATATATGGAATACATGTGCATATGTACAGGGTTGGCATGATTAAAGCAGGTATACACTCAGGCAATACAATCTCATAGTATTTTATTTTTATATTTATTTATTTCAGGTACTTATATAGTGCTGTCAATTTATGCAGCACTTTACATATACATTGTACATTCACATCAGTCCCTACCCTCAAGGAGCTTACAATCTAAGGTCCCTAACTCACATTCATACATACTAGGGACAATTTAGACAGGATCCAATTAACCTACCAGCATGTCTGTGGAGTGTGGGAGGAAACCCGAGTACCCGGAGGAAACCCACACAGGCACAGGGAGAACATGCAAACTCCAGGCAGGTAGTGTTGTGGTTGGGATTCGAACCAGCGACCCTTCTTACTGCTAGGTGAGAGTGCTACCCACTACACCACTGTGCCGCCCTGAGCAGCTGTAGGATGTTAATGTAATGTTAAAATGTTATCTTGTTCTTAAATATGCAGCCATGAAGGTCCTTATTCAGGGACTTCCTGTTATGCAATGACAACTGTCTTCCGGTTGGGCTCTTGTGCTGTCACCTTGTCCCAATCTTCCCTGGTGGAGGCTACAAGCAGGTGTGCTGACACACATTACATACATGGATCACCATTGTCACCAATGGCAAAGATCATGAGCAGCCAACACAATGGGGGGATTTACTAAAACTGGAGCGTGCAAAATCTGATGCAGCTCTGCATAGAAACCAGTAAGCTTGCAGGTTATATTATCAAAGCTTAATTGAACTAGTTGGAGTTAGAAGTTGATTTGCTACTATGCACAGCTGCACCAGATTGTAGGTGCTACAGTTTTAGAACCCCCCCCCCCCCCCCCCCAGTGAGTGCATAGTTACAAAGTTACATAGGTTGAAAAAAAAGAGACACATCTGTCTAGTTCACCCAATAGAAAACAAAAAGAATAAATAGGACACATCCATATATTGAACCCCATACCCGCAGTTAATCCAGAGAAAGACAAAACCCCTTATAAAACATGGTGCAATTTGCTCTAATTTGCATGTATAAGGGACATGGCTAAAAGAGGCTGTAGGAGATCAGCAACACTGAGATGCATTAAATATGAATAAAAAAAAGATTTAAGAAAAAAAATGATTTTTTTTTATGATGCACAGTGCCTTAGCTAACTAAATATTATCAAATGTAGGCCCACTCACCCTTTTGCTAGGGCTGGCAGCACATCCTAAGGCACCAAGAAACACACACGACTGTTTTTAAATTCAGCATACTGCAATGCATAGCATTTGCATTACATAGTGCTATAATGACTATAGCTATATATTGGGTTATCTCTAAGTGAATGGCACCACAACACACACATTAGGGTCGATATACTGAAGGCAATTATACTATGCACTGCAAGTGCAGTTGCTTCAGATCTTAGTAAATTGGGGGAAGCTCTGCTGATTTCTATCATTATTAGTATTATTATTATTATACAGGATTTATATAGCACCA
The DNA here is from genome assembly GCF_042186555.1 of Aquarana catesbeiana. Taxonomy (NCBI): domain Eukaryota; kingdom Metazoa; phylum Chordata; class Amphibia; order Anura; family Ranidae; genus Aquarana; species Aquarana catesbeiana. The sequence continues at coordinate 147,824,602 of NC_133325.1, forward strand.
ACAGCGCTTTACAACATGAGGGCAGACAGTACACTTACAATAGAAATCAATACAGGAGGGATCAGAGGGCCCTGCTCTTTAGAGCTTACAATCTAGAAACCCAATCATGTGCAAGAAAAAAATGCATTTTTTAAAATGGTCTTTGCAAGTGATTGGGTATTGTTTGCAAAGCAAAGCTTTACCTCATTTATGAAACTCTGGAGCAACTGCACTTGCAGTGCACAGTATATTTGCTTTTCAAACCCATTGTAACATGCAGTAAAGTGCATTGTGGTAATGCATGGTCTAATGTCATAGGTGTGCGCAGCCTATTGTATTAGGGTGTGCACCCCAAAGCTCAAACACACATGCCTTTTTCTGCAGCCTAAGCTGCACGGGACAGTTAATGAATGGGAAGTGCTCTGTGCTGAGCGGATTCCTGTTCATTCACAAACTGAAGCATAGTAAATACAGTTTTTCTATGCTTCCGTTTTGAATGGACACAGTGAGTGAGTGTATACACTGTGTTCATTTAGAAAAGGAAGGGGTCGTTAAATTACATATTTACTAGCCCCTTCCCCTGCTGTCCATCCTGAAACATCCTCCAGGGGGAGAGGGGAGGAGGGAAGCCAGCAGCACTGTAGGGCAGGGGGGCCAACAGGAAACGGGGAAGCCCGGGCAGTAGGGGGAATCGGCACCTCACATAGTGATTAGGATGTGCCCAGGCACACCTGGCACACCCCCTGTGCACGTCTATGTCTAATGTCTATTTTTCCCGCTATGGAGAGCATAGCTACCCAAAAACAAGAGATGATCACCTCAACTAGCAATCTTCAGCTGGATTGGGCTGTGATCTCTTCACCACATTTACTGTATGACCCATAGCTGGCCGCCTAGGAAAAAAATCTATTACTGTCACTACTGTCCCCTCCTTGTGATAATAAGTACTGGCTGTGTCTACCAGTGCCACTGTTCTCCTCTTCCCACCCATTCCACCTAATAAGCCCAAACATTTAAGTGAGCCAGACTTTCCTGTGTAGACATAGGTCATGAAGGGAACGCCTGTCGCTTTGTGCATCCATGGAAAACTTGGGTTGACCAGAGCTGCCTGTGGAAAATTCGATATATAAGCAATTTCACATTCTGTGATTAACTTATCATAATTTTTTTATTCATTCAGAAACTGAGCAGCTCAGTGAAGCAAAACACATTTTCCTAACTTTATGCTGCATTTATACCCATTATAATAAAAAAATGGGAGCTGCCATTTCTGACTTGATTTTAATGATGGAGGCTCAAAGGCTGTTATCCTGATCCCGATCTTACCAGCCACTCATATGGAGCAAGCATGCATGATAGGATTTCAAATCTCACTGGCTGCTTGCTGGTTCCTGGTAGTGATACACTAGAAAATGAAGCCAGGAACAGGGGAGAAGCCCTACAGTTTGTACTTTTAGAGACAACTATAAAGAAAATCTTTCATTAGATATGTATATTGACTCCCATTGCTTGTGTCCTAAAAATGTTAGTTGCCTGACTGTTTGGATTGTGGATTACAAATTATGGAATCATAAGGGTCAGCATAACAGCAATGCAACTAGCATTTTCAGAAGAAGAGGTCAGCAATGGCAGCAACCATGTTTCTCATATGAAGGTCTCTTTTAAAGTGTCACCAAACCCACATGATAAAAAACTATCAATAAATGGTGTATTATATCCATGATATCATTGATGGATGGTCTTCAGCTTATACCCTTGTTAACCATGTTCTTGAAAGCTTGCTAGACTCTAATATTGACCTGGCTACAGTATGTCTGGCTCTTCTCTGGATTATCCATGCCTGCTCATGTCTGCTGCACACCTGTGTTACCAACCTCGGCCTGGACTTTGAATAAGATGACTTAAAAAACTGCAGGTAGAAGCACACATAAGTGTCACTAAACCCACATCATAAAAAAACACCAAAAAAATGTGTAATACTTGCTGTTCATACTCACCCAATCACTATGAGATTTGTTTTCTGTATTCTGCAAAAAAACTGGTTGATCCTGCTGCTGCCTATCTCCACCTTCTGTCCATGTCCCCAATTCAGAGATTTTTCAGCTGTGGTGACAACTCAGCACATGCTCAGTATTCCGTGAGTTTCTATGCTGAGCATTTCCTCCTATGACATCTGAGCAGCCCATGTGACTATAGAGTCACACATGTGGGTGTATACACAGTGGTAAATTACAGCCCACTCCCTCCCTTCTCCTCCACGCCCACTAACCAGCTAAACACAATGGGGGGGGGGGGGGAGGGGGATAGTACATGTATATTATTGTATAGTATTGGAGGCTTCACCTCCTTCTTATTCTAAGACACAGGCTGGAGGGCCATGACACAACCTGGCAGAAATCTGCCCACACCATGTTATTGACACAAAATAATAAAGATTTGATTTCAAATATATATTTGTATGACAATTTAAAACAGGTTATTGATATTAATTATTTATTTTTACTTTGTTTTCCAAAGGCTGTTTTTTTTTTAAATTTTGACCAGTAGAAGAGGTCTAGAAGCTCATCCTGCTTATGTTTCTCTGCAGACAGGCTGGGAAAGAGCTGAGTCATGTGACAGCTGTATATTGATTAGCAAAAAGGTACTTAGATGTTTCTTCCTAAAAAAAATAATTATAGTGCCATCATCCACATACAGAAATAGAAGGGATAATTTAAATTAAACAGTGTGTGTTTAGTACCACTTTAAGCAATGCTAGTTAGGCTTGAAGATTTTGACTTTTATAGGAACATTATTTTAATTATCAAAAGAAGGACCACCCTCATATTTTTCTGTGTGTGTTTTTTGAGATTCTTCGAACTGGCAAAACATTGGCATCTGCTGATTTACAAGCAGTATCCCAAAGCTTTTTACTTTCAGTAGAAATTGAATGCCTGAGCTGCTTTATTGCCTTCACCACAGATGTTTTGGGTCAATCATCCTCCATCCACCAAATCTTTGTTTATAATATGGAAGTTTGAGAGTGTACAGTGTAGCTGGGTAAAATCTTTGTTCTCTCCTTTTTTCTTTATCCTTTCATTATACCCTGGTTTGTGGTGTATCCCTGCTTTATCAAGCCAAATCTTCTGATCTTGCTCAGAGAGAGAGAGGAGTTCACCAGACCAGGTCTGATAAAATCACAGAAAGAGAGGAAAGAAGGAAAAAAAATGCTTTGATTCTTTGGGCATTCCGACTCAGACCCTTCACCTTCCCAGAGACAGTTTTATGGCAGGGCCTGTAAAGGCTACAGAGACTGGGGAAGAGTAAGGTCACAGGGAGTTCTTTCTAAGCTCCATTCACAGCAGAAACTGGATTCCAAAACCTGGGAATTACCAGAGCTGCCCTTTACTGCACTGAGTCTACCCCTACATATACAGTGCTTGCAAGACTTGTGAAAGGTCTTTCTTATGGAAGATTGTTCCATAAACAGTAATGATTTTTCCCCCCTCAAAAAAAATGTACATTTTAAAAATAGACATTGAACTGTACAAGGAAATGTGAAACCGATGAGAAAATATGTATGGCTAATATTTATGACTGTTCAATTATCTTAGGACGGAAAAAATATATCTGTAAATACTTTTTTTTCCAACAAAAATGGCTGAAAAATTCCAGTTCTACAAGTTTATTTTTTTCAGAGGCATTCATTTTAGAACAATCTTTACTGCAAATGGAAAATGTGGGAAACAACACTGCGCTAACTAAAATAAAAATAAAAAAGTGAGCAGCTACATACAGTGTGACAAAAACAGTAGGAATAATGAAAAAAAAAATGTAGCGCATAATAGACATACACAAATATCGTGATATTGGTGTAAAATAAGAAGTCCATAAACATATAAGAACTTTGAACAAAGGTCAGTGGGTTAAATGAGTAATAAACAAAAGTTCTGATTGTTTAATGTAAAAATATGTGATGAATGTCCAAAGGTGTATGGATATGCAGGTGGCAACCCAAAAGGTGAATTTCCAAGTATGGACACTAGGTGTATAGATCCGTCCTTGGGAACAACATCAAAGAAAAACGACATCCATGGAAGAGTAGTATATGTATGCTCTTACCGGATCTGATGGACTCTGATGTCAGCGACATAGAGTCTAAACGGGCAGTGTGCCACATATGGCAGATGTAGGGATGTCCAGATGGTTGGGACCTCAGAAACGGACTCCACAGGGACCTTACGAGTCGGCCGTTAAACTGGAACTCGAAACTTGGAATCTTGTGGAGAGGGTGACCAAGGGCGGGCACACGCTCACATCAAAGGGATATGTGGAGAAAAAAATCACTTCCACATAGTGCTTCTCCTCATGTTTTCAGACTGACCTGTCTGAACACATGAGGAGAAGCACTATGTGGAAGTGATTTTTTTCTCCAAGTTTCGGCTGACTCGTAAGGTCCCTGTGGAGTCCGTTCCTGAGGTCCCAATCATCTGGACATCCCTACATCTGCCATGTGTGGCACACTGCCCGTTTAGACTTTATGTCGCTGACATCAGAGTCCATCAGATCCGGTAAGAGCATACATATACTACTCTTCCATGGATGTCGTTTTTCTTTGATGTTGTTCCCAAGGACGGATCTATACACCTAGTGTCCATACTTGGAAATTCACCTTTTGGGTTGCCACCTGCATATCTATACACCGTTGGACATTCATCACATATTTTTACATTAGACAATCAGAACTTTTGTTTATTACTCATTTAACCCACTGAACTTTGTTCAAAGTTCTTGTATGTTTATAGACTTCTTATTTTACACCAATATCACGATATTTGTGTATGACTATTATGCGCTACATTTTTTTTTTTATAAATCTTTACTGCATTTTTTCTCTTTATTTGTGAAGGATATTTTTATAGAGGTTGTACAATCTGAGTTTAACTAGGAAAGAGGTTTGGGTCAAGCATGGTTTTTGGGTGAGCCCAACATGTTCGCAGTTTGCAGACACAACAAACTAATGTACAATTTGCTGCCACAGCAGCCAACTGCCAATAATGCACTTCCTGGCCTTTTAACTATGCATTTGCATAAGTCAACCCCTAACTAAAAAGAAATTGTTTCCCAGCAGACAGGGCCGGGACAAGGGGTGGGCAGGAGGGGTAGCTGCCCCAGGCACTGTGGTATCATGTTAGATGTGGGGGGGGAGCACCGCAGGGAGATTGGGGGAGGGCATTTTTGTTGGGAGGAGGAATTTGAGAGGCAGCAGGGGAAAATAATTGTTCTAGGATGTGAAGTCGGAGGGGGGGGGTGTGCTAGGAGGGGTGATTTGTGTTGCAAGGGTGGTGGGAGAAGAGGATTTGTGCTTTAATGGGGGAATAGGATTTGTGCAAGGAGGAGACTTTAATTTTTTAGGGGGGGAGATTTGTGCTAGAAAGGGGCTTTGGAGTGGGGGGGGGTGTGTACTCAGAGGGGAAATTTGAGGGGTGGAGGATTTGTGCTAAGAGGGGTGATTTTTTTTTTGGGGGGTGGCATCTGTGCTTGAGGGATTTGGGGGATGGAGGTTGCAAAGTTTTCTACTGGAAGAGCAGATTTCACCGGGGGGGGGGGGGGGGGGGATCGGGGTTGTACTGGAAGGAGGTGAAATGTATGCTTAGGGGGTAATCATGCAGATTAGTGGCCATTTTTTTTTGGAGGAGGGTATTTTTGCTGACACACAATGCTCATACATCTTGGGGGGGGGGGGGGGGGGGGATATAGCATGGCATGTTTGCCCTGGGCTCTAGGTGACCTTGTCCTGGCATTGCCAGCAGACATTTGTCAGTGTGGGTTGGGGTAGTTTAGGCAGAACTGAGAGTTTGCATGTAGGGAGAGTTAATTTGCTATGCAGTGCTATATTGTGCTACATTACTGTGAATTGCAGTGTTGTAGGCTTCATATTCTTGTGTACCCCCTCCTGTATTCACAGTTCAGAGACCAAACAATCCTCTTCAGGGCTATCTTTTTGTATGTGTTGCTGTTTAACTGCTGGATCTCCCTTGCAGTCTCATCATGTGGCAGACCATACTTGGGTACCATTGACTGGATAGGAGGAAAATGAGAGAGAGGCAGAAAAGCAGTGAGAATCTTATCCCAGAAAAGGGGCAACTTGCAGAGGACTAGAGGGAGCAGCCATCCTATTTTATCAAACCGCACTGCTTCACAGGTAGAGGCCACTGCTTTCTCCATAGCTGGTCTTCAGAGTTCTGTAGTGTGGGGTATTTTTTAACTTCTGGGCTGTGAACAGCACCATCGCAGTTTGCAGTCTCTGTCTGCAGTGTATTAGGTGTGGTAAAACTATCAGCCATTAAATTACTACAAGCATGCAGAGACACATGAATCTGCACCACAAGGTTTGGTGGGAGCAGCACCTCAATGACACCAGTCAACATGAAAAGTTCTGCACTTTTCCTCTAGCTCTCTGTTCCTTCTTTTCCACCGCCTAGATTCTCCAGCTGCATCCACTTCAACATCGGTGGCCTCTAGTGATAAATCGGGAAGTCACTCGAGGTGTTTCAGAGGCTTATGTTATGCCACACGAAGTAACAAAGATGGTCACAGGGCCAAGCAAAGTCTTGAACTCCAAATTCTACCCTGCTTTCACCTCCCACATTCTTCATCAAGTAGTTGTTTTACGCACAGTTGCTGGAGCAGAATTAAAAAATGTCCCTGTATCACCCCCATGTCCAGCGTCTCAATGCCAGCTTGGTACCTTTGTGACATATATGGCCAGTTTAAAGGATTATGTATAGTCAGATTTAAATGATTTTAGTTAGTTTTAATTAAATAAATGTTTACCTTAAAATTTCATATCTTATACTGTATCTCCTTAGTCTAAAACAATTTCCATCCAATGAAAAAAAAATATTTTCATTAAAGCAACTGCAGAGAAATACTTTATATGGCAATAGTCATGTGTGTTTGGATTTTAATATTTTATCCATTTGAAGTATTGACAGATTTTCTTAAAGTCTTTTTAAACACATACAGAGCTATTTAGAATAAAGGAGCCACCTGCCTTGGCTTGTCCAAATTCTTGATAATTTCTAGGGCCTTCCCTGTAAATTCACAGCTATGAATGTCTTTGTGTAACCAGAAGCTCTGTGGACAATATAGAGCAAAATTTCACTTTTGGATGGACAAATAATCTATCCTACCTACAGTGGGGACGGAAAGTATTCAGACCCCCTTACATTTTTCACTCTTTGTTATATTGCAGCCATTTGCTTAAATCATTTAAGTTCATTTTTTTCCTCATTATTGTACACACAGCACCCCATATTGACAGAAAAACACAGAACTGTTGACATTTTTGCAGATTTATTCAAAAAGAAAAACTGAAATATCACATGGTCCTAAGTATTCAGACCCTTTGCTCAGTATTTAGTAGAAGCACCCTTTTGATCTAATACAGCCATGAGTCTTTTTGGGAAAGATGCAAAAAGTTTTTCACACCTGGATTTGGGGATCCTCTGCCATTCCTCCTTGCAGATCCTCTCCAGTTCTGTCAGGTTGGATGGTAAACGTTGGTGGACAGCCATTTTTAGGTCTCTCCAGAGATGCTCAATTGGGTTTAAGTCAGGGCTCGGGCTGGGCCATTCAAGAACAGTCACGGAGTTGTTGTGAAGCCACTCCGTTATTTTAGCTGTGTGCTTAGGGTCATTGTCTTGTTGGATGGTAATCCTTTGGCCCAGTCTGAGGTCCTGAGCACTGTGGAGAAGGTTTTCGTCCAGGATAACCCTGTACTTGGCCACATTCATCTTTCCCTTGATTGCAACCAGTTGTCCTGTCCCTGCAGCTGAAAAACACCCCCATGGCATGATGCTGCCACCACCATGCTTCACTGTTGGGACTGTATTGGACAGGTGATGAGCAGAGCCTGGTTTTCTCCACACATACCGCTTAGAATTAAGGCCAAAAAGTTCTATCTTGGTCTCATCAGACCAAAGAATCTTATTTCTCACCATCTTGGAGTCCATGTGGGCTTTTATGTGTCTTTCACTGAGGAGAGGCTTCCGTTAGGCCACTCTGCCATAAAGCCTCGACTGGTGGAGGGCTGCAGTGATGGTTGACTTTCTACAACTTTCTCCCATCTCCGGACTGCATCTCTGGAGCTCAGCCACAGTGATCTTTGGGTTCTTCTTTACCTCTCTCACCAAGGCTCTTCTCTCCCCGATAGCTCAGTTTGGCCGGACGGCCAGCTCTAGGAAGGGTTCTGGTCGTCCCAAACATCTTCCATTTAAGGATTATGGAGTCCACTGTTCTCTTAGGAACCTTAAATGCAGCAGAAATTTTTGGAACCTTGGCCAGATCTGTGCCTTGCCACAATTCTGTCTCTGAGCTCTTCAGGCAGTTCCTTTGACCTCATGATTCTCATTTGCTTTGACATGCACTGTGAGCTGTAAGGTCTTATATAGACAGGTGTGTGGCTTTCCTAATCAAATCCAATCAGTATAATCAAACACAGCCGGACTCAAATGAAGGCGTAGAACCATCTCAAGGATGATCAGAAGAAGTGGACAGCACCTGAGTTAAATATATGAGTGTCACAGCAAAGGGTCTGAATACTTAGGACCATGTGATATTTCAGTTTTTCTTTTTTAATAAATCTGCAAAAATGTCAACAATTCTGTGTTTTTCTGTCAATATGGGGTGCTGTGTGTACATTAATGAGGAAAAAACGAACTTAAATGATTTTAGCAAATGGCTGCAATATAAGAAAGAGTGAAAAATTTAAGGGGGTCTGAATACTTTCCGTCCCCACTGTATGTATCCACCTCACACCCTCATATTTATTTATTTTAGGTACTTATATAGCGCCATCAATTTACACAGTGCTTTACATATATATTCACATCAGTCCCTACCCTCAAGGGTCTTACAATCTAAGGTCCCTAACTCACATTCATACATACTAGGGACAATTTAGACAGGATCCAATTAACCTACCAGCATGTCTTTGGAGTGTGGGAGGAAACCGGAGTACCCGGAGGAAACCCACGCAGGCACAGGGAGAACATGCAAACTCCAAGCAGGTAGTGTCGTGGTTGGGATTCGAACCAGTGACCCTTCTTACTGCTAGGCGAGAGTGCTACCACTACACCACTGTGCCGCCCGCGTATGATGCATTATGTAGGGCAAATTTTCCCCCACTCATTCATAGACTTAACGCCCTATTAGAAACCATTATATTATATTCTGGACAGGCAGACTACATGTTTTTAAATGAATGTATCCCCCCACAAGACTACAATTAAAGGTACTTTCATTGAGGGTTCCTAACTTCATTCTCTGCTCTCTTCAGGATAAAACAATGAGCTTCATATGGGGCCCCACAAGAGTTAATAAAACCGCTGTACCGCCATAAGCTTTGAGGAGTCTAAAAAGGCATATCGCTGGGATTACAATATTTATTTACAAGGAGCTCACTGTCTCTGGTAAGGCAGCTCTCAGACCTCCCTCAATAGGTACCAGGAAGTAACTTAATTAATGAATGTACAGAAAAAAGTGCCAAAGTGCTTACTGGTAAACAATCACTTGAAAACAGCCCTCATGTTTCATGGGTCACAACACCCCCCCTCCCCCTTCATTAGGGCTTAAAAAGTGTACTAGAACTTGAAAGGACTCAAGGAAAACTATATCCAAAAGGAACATTATAAGGGAGAATGTACACTTACTTTTTGACTGCAAATGTTCACTGTGATCAGTGGCAGTTCACAAGGAGACGCACATTTGCAGTTCAGAAGGATAGTTTCATCTGAGCTTAAATTCATCCAATTGGATATACTGTAGTTCCCTTTGAAAAGGGAGTGTTATGGCACTAAAAAAGCTTTGGCTGTTTTTGTGATTGTTTTACTAATAATTAAAAACACCTTGGACACTTTCACCTTTTTGGTTTGGCTCCTTATATCTGAACATTCATACTATAAGTAACAAGAAGGTCTTGGAATCCCCATACTAGCAAACTATTATAAAACACACAAAGCACTCCTCCCCAAGTGCATGTCAAAAAGGAAATCCTCTTTTGGATCCAATGAATGAGTTAGACTGGGACCTAGTAGTAATTTCTTCACTGCTTTGTTGCCCCTAATTTATACCCTACGTGATTATGCCCCACTCTAAAGCATTTCCTATCAGTTTGGGACTGTAAGTATTGCAGGACTTTTCTCACCTCACTTACCCTTCCCAGGCATCATATGCTGCCCTCCCTTTCCCTGGGAATGGATTTCACTGTCAGTTTTCTATGGTCGATCTGTAAAGACTTCTCAGATGTCTGTTCATATTTAATGTTCACTGGAGTAAAGACCTTCCAATACTCTCTGAAAACTCATAAAGCATCAAATACACTTGCCTTTAAGTATAAGTACCTTCACCACTTTATATCCTCATTACTTAAGCGATCCAACACACTACTGGTACTTACTTTTTGCAAACAGAAGCTGTATAGTGCCATATATGCACCAGGCCAAATACACAGTCACAACGGCCCCCTTCCAAAGCTCTGGCTAAAATGTAGATTGTAAGCTCTAACGAGCAGGGCCCTCTGATTGCTCCTGTATTGAATTGTATTGTACTTGTACTGTCTGCCCTAATGTTGTAAAGTGCTGCGTAAACTGTCGGCGCTATATAAATCCTGTATAATAATAATAATAATAATAATGAAGAAGTCAGAAGCAGAATTGGGATAAACGCTCAAAGGGGCTGTTTGGAATGAGAAAAAGACCTACACTGTCTAGAGCTTCATTAATACTGGCCTTGGAGAACTATTACAAGGTTCTTTTAGATGGCTCCCTACTCCCGGGGTCTCCAAACTTTCTAAAGAAAGGGCCAGTTTACTGTCCTTCGGATGTTAAGGGGGATGAACTGTGGCCAGTGGCAGTAAACAATGCCCAGTCTTTCGTATTAGGTGGAGAAATAGTTTCTGTCTTTGGGAGAAATAGTGCCTCATTTTTGCTGTCTTTGGAAGGAATTATGCCCCACTGTTGGTGTCAGTGGCAGGAATTATGCCCTATTGTTGGTGTCAATGGCAGGAAAAATGCCTCAGGGGCCGGACAAAAGCAAGCAAAGGGCCGCATGTTGGAGATCACTGCCCTACTCCATTTTAAAGAATTCACGGGTATTGTTTGATAAAAATGTACCGTACCAGATACTGTCATTGTATGACTACTTTTATCATAAAGGCTGTGATACCGGTATATACAGTAAAAATCAAACAAGTGCAGCACATTAAAACCTTATAAATCATTTCCAGAAGTCCTTTAAGGGCATAATAAATGCCTCTCTTATCGAAGCAAGTGTCAAACTATTTACAGGGTGGGATCGTGTACCAATACACGTGGCCAAGATTTTCCCAGGCACATCCCTGCTATGTTTTAGAGGATGTGGGCTTATGGGCTTTTTCTTCCATACATGGTGGGAATGTCCTCGCATTCAGGGCTTCTGGAAAAGGATCTTTTGTTTAATGCGTAAAGTGACAGGTCTGGCTGTGTCAAAAACACCTGAGATTGCTTTATTGAACGGTAGACCGATCAGTTGTCTCAGGTTTCTCCGAATTCTCATTCATTTTATACTGCTGTGTACCAAGATCACGGTAGCCCCAGCCTGGAAACAACCCACCGTGTCCTTTGCCGCAGCGAAAAGGAAAATATCCTCGATAATTGTAAAGGAAAAGATGGTCAGTATTCTCCAGTCCACTACAGAAACATTTGACATGGTCTGGGATCCATGGAATACCTATATACAATAGCCTCCATAACCTATTTCAATGAGCCTCAGTCTATGCAGCTCTTTGGTGCCTCACCTTTTCTCTCATGTTCATTCTCTGTTTCTCCCTTCTTCCTTCTCTGTTCTACACCCTTTATCCATGTTTTTATTTTTTTTTTGTCTGGTATTTAGGTACCAGGGTACTTTTTGTTACAGACGTCATGGTTTGAGTATCTCAGGCATAATGTAGACTTCAGAGTCTAAGGCAAACACACAAAGCTAGTATGCTAGATGCTAACACCTTTTACAGTATATGTCAATTTCATCACTAGTTTCTTTCATTACCCACTTCACTCTCATTATCATTTTTTATGTCTTTCAGTTTTTCATCAAGTTTATTCTTAATAAGGTGTTTGCTAATGCATTCTCTGCTCTACTTTTTATATGACTATTGAAAGTAACTTGAAGGATGGTCGTATTGCCTTCCTCTCTTCCTATGACACAGTTTGCTGGTCTGCGACATTGCGGCGGACAAATTGAACACTAAGTGACATTTTTTGGGGACCGGTGACACCAATACAGTGATCAGTGCTAAAAAAAATGCACTGTCACAGTATAAATGACACTGTCAGGGAAGGGGTTAACATCAAAGGGTTAAATGTGTTCCCTTTGAATGTTTTCTAACTGTGTGGGGGATGCTGACACTAGACAGAGAGAGAGATCTGTGTTCCCGATTACTAGGAATCACAGATCTCTCTCTTTGTCTGTGACAGAACTACGGTCTGCCTTGTTTCCTTGTTTGCATAGGCAGACCGCCGTTCTGTCATTCCCAGCTGCTGATTGGCTCCCGCTGTGTCCAATCACAGCGGGAGCGGGTTGCCGGCGGCACGCGCACGCGTGCCCCAGACCAGGGAGCGCGGACAATGTACAGGTTTGTTGTTTAGCTCAGCCGGGCTGCCCTGACGCAGTATATGTGTGGTGGGTGGTTCGAAACTGGTTAATTGACACAATAAAACATCATATAGAGGTTGATTTACTAAAGGCAATTAGACTGTGCACTTTGCAAATTGCTCCAGAGCTTTGTAAATGAGGTAAAGCTTCACTTTGCAAAGAATAGCCAATCGCATGCAAGGAAAATAAAAATACAGTATTTTTGCTTGCACATGATTGGATGATGGAAGTCAGCAGAGCTTCTGCTCATTTACTAAACTCTGGAGGAACTGCTCTTGCAAAGTGCACAGTCTGTTTGCCTTTAGTAAATCAACCCCACAGTGTCCATAGAAAAATTCCCATATACATCAGAAAGTGCACAAATTATACGATTAATGTAGCAGTTGATGTAAAAGTCCTCTAATAGTGACACTTCCCAGTGCAGCAGCACAAAATCATAATGTCTGTGCCGTAGCTTAAGTTGCAGATTAGGTGACACTATGATATCCTGCACCTCATCCCTGCTGGAAGGCAGGGGCGACCCTCGTGATCTTGTGCTGCAAAGTAAAAGTGGTCAGTATATGATAGTATCATATATGTGTGGTTGCAGCTTCTTGCTGGTGCCCCTGCAATAATCTGTGTTTATATCAGAGTTTTCCTGGTCCCCATGTATCCCCTGTGATGGCACAGAGCCTCCCCTCCATATTTTGTGGACATAATTGGTGATTTTCTTTGATGTCTCTCTGGAGCTCTATGAAAATTGGTGGTCCTTAGAAATCCCCTGAAGAAGCCAATGTTGGCGAAACATCTTGGGCGATAACAACAAGCACTGATCACCTTCTACAGTGACCATTAATGTGATTTGTATCATACTCACATTTTTATTGAACATAATATTCGTTGTTATTTTATTTTTTGAATAAAATTTCTATTTTTATACAAAATGTAATCTTTCCAATTGTGGGCACTGCTATAAACCCAATCATAATGTGTGTGCTGGTGCTCTTCCTTCACCAATATGCACTCACCAGAATGTTATTAATAAACAGCATTGAACACCATTCCAATCATAAGGATTCTCCAGCAATCAATCGCTCAATCTTCCGAGCATGCGGCACTCCAGGGGAAGTCCTAATCAAAAGATGTTCAATACACAGACCCCGAGAAGTACTATATAGTGCAGTATTCTTTTTAAGGTTTGTTTATTAAAAACAACTTTTAAAAGAATCCAAATAGTGTACTCCATAACAAAGCAAACATGGCGGGACTAATGCCCCGTACACACGGTCGGATTTTCCGACGGAAAATGTGCGATCGGAGCATGTTGTCGGAAATTCCGACCATGGGTGGGCTCCATCGGACATTTTCCATCAAATTTTCTGACACACAAAGTTTGAGAGCAGGCTATAAAATTTTCCGACAACAAAATCCAATTGCGTCAATTCCGACCGCGTGTGGACAATTTCGACGCACAAAGTGCCACGCATGCTCAGAAGAAATTCTGAGACGGAACAGCTCGGTCTGGTAAAATTAGCGTTTGGAATGGATATAGCACTTTCGTCAGGCTGCAATGTTTAAAATTGTTTAATTCAGCGCACTCTCTTTTTCCTTATAATGTGAGAAGAATGAAGTAGTTTTGCTGCTCATATTCACACAGAGTTCTTACAAACTTCTTTCTTTATTATTTATCATGATTTCATCAATATATTTTGATTTGTCACATCTGTCAAAAAATATATATGTTTTTTTTGGGGGTTTGTATTTTTTCAAGCCTGACCGCGTTTTATTTATTTATTTATTTATTTTTTTTACTTGAGAATATTTTTGGGTGTGTTTTGTGTGTCAAGTTACCACAACACGATTATTATCTTGTCTTATTTAATCTCAAGGAGATTGTTTGGTGTTGGTGTCTCTTGTTAATTTCACATTGTATGTTTGAAATGCACCTGCCTCCTCACAAACAAACTGTCCTTTTTGAAGGAAAACACACATAGGCGAGTATAATTGAAACAAAAATGCCTTTATTAAGGGATCAGAACAAAACAAAGAGGGAGGCAACGCTGGATAAACATCAGAAATTGGCGAAGCCTTTGGCCCCCAGGGCACACATCAATTATTTTACAGCAAAATTGGTGGCCTGAGGAGTCCATATCTAAGGGAGTGCAGTCTGGTCCAGAAGTCCCCGAGATCATGATAGCAGCAGATGACATGTATGTCCCCAGGCTGTGGTCATACAAGAGGCTGCATCTTTTGTCAGACCAGACTGAACCCAGGGCCATCACTCTCTGGTCTTTCTTCTACGCCTCCTTCCCGGCTGTGGCTTTGGTGTTGGAGGTGTGGCAGGAGGAGGAGTAGGACCTGGAGGAGGAGGACCATGGGTGAGCTCACAAATGTGGGTTTCACATGTGAGTTTGCAGCTCAACTCCTTATTTAGAGCTTCCAAAATTAAAAACTCACATAAGAGATGTTGGCCCTCCTCCATCTGCATCATTTTGCATGCAGTTAGCTCTGAAAAATCATCTTCCACACTGTGGGGTGTTCTGAGGGCCTCAGTAGCCTTCAAAAATAGGCCTATTGCAGCCTCCTCCAGGTTACTCCTTTTCCTGCCACTTTTTCTTTGAAGGCGGAGGGGAGGGACCTGGGTATCGGGCAGCCTGCTTGGCCCGGCCACCTCCTGGCTGAGACTTCCCTGTGTATGAAAAAGGGACATCGTTTTAGTTTTTGGTTCATCAATCACAATCATAAATTAGTACTCCAAACTAACATATATTTAACATCACTGGTTGGACAACCAGAAATATTTAGAAGAATGCTATACCTGGCTCAAGCTGTGCTCCTCCACATGTTGCTGCCTGGAAGGCCCAGGTTGGACATCAGAAGCCTCAGCTAGGGGGGAAGGAAGCGTGAAAGGAAGAGTGGAGAGTGCTGGCTTGGGTTCAGTCTGACCTGCCAGAAAATGCAGTCTGTCATAGTACCACAGCCTGGGGACATAAATGTCATCTGCTGCTCCTGATCTCTGGGAATCCTGGACCTTCTTGCGCTCCCTTAAATAAGTGCTCCTCATGCCACCAATTAGGATCTTCAAATAGGTGATGTCTGCCGTGGGGATCACTGGCTTCACAAATGGCAGCAAATTATCCAGCGCTGCCTTCCTCTTTGTTTGGTTCTTATAATCAGGGTGGTTCACCTGCCACAGACAAGGCAGCTCCCTGAACATATCTATGAAGATTGTCATAAAGCCCTGATCATTGACTAGATCCATTTTCACTGCAAGACACAACACAAGACAAACCCTAATGTCAGGCTAAAGTCTCCTAATCTTGTCACAATACGGGCCTCAATCTAGAAGCAGTGTAGGCCCAATTTGAAATCTTACCTTCGTTATCACGATCGGCGCCTCCGATACTCCTTCCTCCGCTCACAGATCGTACGTACTACGCACGCGTGTTATGCTTTATATACACTGCGCATGCATCAAACTCCGCCCGCCCCTGATGTTCTTTCTAGTCTATTCCCCGCCCCTTCTTGTTCGGAGCAGTGGGGAAGAGCACATGGCGGAGACAGAGCAGGTGTCTGATAATTACACCAACGGGGAGGAGGAGGAGGAAAGCCAGGAGCCAGAAACGTCCTGATCCCGGAAGAGACAATTTAAGGCCTCAAATATGTACTTTGGGGAGATGTTGGAGATGGTCGACATAATGAAGAGGGCCGACTATGACGAAAAGTATGGACCTTACCCCAACCCCAATATCAGAAAGGCCAAGATCATGACGAAAGTAGTCAAAAGTCTGCAGAAGAATTTCGGGGTACGACGATCCAAGGATCAGCTCAGGAAGTGGTGGTCGGACCTCAAATTAAGGGAGCATGATCAGTACAGAAGGATTAGGAGAGTGCTGCAAAAAAGTAAGTACTTGTCCTGTGTTCCTATTCTTTATTTTTATTACGTTCGTGCTGCTCCATGTGCTTTTCTTTACTGTTGTACAGTTTAAAATGGCAACTTTCATGTTCATGGGCACATTGTTCGTTCGTATGAAACATTGTTCGTTCGGCATAGAAAACCCCATTGTTTTGGCCATATGCATTTGAATACCTTTTTTCTGGCCTACTTCTCTTCAAATAATTTTGTTGTGTAGATGGGTTGTTAACTAGAATGTAATGCAAACTAGATTCTGTGTAAGGAGAGGACACTCAGCAGCTGTTTTCACATCTGGACACTGGAGCACTAGTGTGGGACAACAGAACACCCTTTTTATTAGGGGTCCCACACAGGTGCTCCAGTGTATACTATAGGGGTGCCTCCATCTGTGAAGCTTGTACAAAACAGGTAAGTATTCAAGCTTGACAAAGGAAAGTAATATTTATTCATCTTGTAACTCTGACCAAACAGACAATTGTACCCCACTTCCAAGCATTGTTTCATATTCCTATTTCTGCCATCAAATATCTGTGTGCTAAGTATACCTATTTTTTTGACATAGGGGAGAAAAGACTCAGAGGACACCCCTCATCAGAGGAGACCACAGACCCCCCCACCTCTGGAAGAAGGGGAAATCCACCAAAGCCAAGCAGAGCAGGAGGAGGAAGACGTGGTGGAAATTGGCACCACAACAGGTGAGTGTCTGCGACCACAGGCTCAGGTAAGAGATGGATGCTGGCAGATTTATAATACATGGTGTGTTTTTTTATTTTTTTTTTTGTAGGTGATCGTGATGTTGTGGATCCAGGTCATTTCACCAGTGAGAGTGCCCAGATCCTGATCGGGGAGATCATGAGGTGTAATAGGAACTTGGAAAACATCCAGAAAAACATCAATGAGGTTAAAAACAAAATGAAGAACATCATTGATGTTTTAGGGAGAGTTTAAAAGACCTCCAAATCCCTTCCTTTTTTGTGGTATTTGTAATTGAAGAATTTGTAAAATTTTTTGACATTTTATAGAAAAGCCAAATTTTGAAGATGCACACAGTGGGGTTGATTTACTAAAGGCCAATAGACTGTGCACCTTGGAAAGTGCAATTGCACTCTGCAAGTGCAGTTGCTCCAGAGCCTAGTAAATGAGGTAAAGCTTCACTTTGTAAAGAATACCCAATCACATGCAAGGAAAATAAAAAAAACTGCATTTTTGCTTGCACATGATTGGTTGAGGAAAGTCAGCAGAGCTTCTGCTCATTTACTAAACTCTGGAGCAACTGCTCTTGCCGTGTGCAACTGCACTTTCCGAAGTGCACAGTCTTTTTGCCTTTAGTAAATCAACCCCAGTGTGTCAACATGTGCTCTCTGCCATCACCGGAGATCAAAGTAGGCATTTTGGGGGTGCAACCCCTTCCTCAATAATAAGGTAGCTGTGAGGAAGGGGTTGCACCCACAAAACACGTCCCTTGATCCCCCGTGATGGCAGCTAGCACATGTTGACATTCGGCAATTTGTGTGCATCTTCAAAATTTGGCTTTTCCAGGGGTGACTTCACCCCATCTGAATGCAATATCAAACACAGTTTATAAATACTCATGTCTGATATTGCCTTCAATTCCTACAAAAGTTGAACTTTGTAAGTTCCATATTTGTGTATTTCTTGTTTGTTTGAAAACATGCCTGTTTTACCTTAAATGGACATTTCTACTTTTATTAATGTGACCCAAAAAATTGTTATACAACAAACATGTTGGTTTGTTTTAAAAACCTTTTATAAATGCACATGTGATTGTGCTGGTATTAAAAAGATTGATACTCAAGAATATGTGGATTATTGTTTCAATGCTCCTTACATTTTGTGGTGGTAAAATTGTGATTTTCAGTGACAATGGTGGTTATTTCCTAAGGGCAAATCCACTTTGCACTACAAGTGCAGTTTCAGTGCAGTCTCAAGTGCACTTGTAGTGCAAAGTGGATTTTACTTTAGTAAATAAAACCCAACAGTGCTTTTTTATGTTACACAATCACGCCATTTTCAGGACTCCCCGCATTTCTGTCAGGGTCATCTAAAAGAAACACAAGCAGTAAATGTCACCAAAGATTTTAGTAGTTAAAATGCTTTTTTAATTTTAAAAATGTATCATACATTGTCTGGCATATTGATGGCCCCCCTACCCGCAAAGTATTCAAGGTATCTTAGACGGACCTCGCGGGCACTCGGGGGGGCAAGCCAGGACGGCCAGCCTCAAGCGCTGTCAGGGTTGTTTCAGTTCCAGGAATTCCGGCCTCAGGCCCAACTGAGGCAGCATAGTTATCAGAATTTTGCCTTAAAAAGTTGTGGAGAACACAGCACGCAGGGATGATATGATTCAGTTTATACTCCGCCATGTGTATGGGTGTAAGAAATAGGCGGAACCGGCTGGCCATGATTCCAAATGTGTTCTCCACCACTCTTCTGGCTCTGGCCAGCCGGTAATTAAAAACCCTCTGGTCCGGGGTGAGGGTCCTCATCGGGAATGGCCGCATAAGATGGTCCCCAGCGCAAACGCTTCACCTGCAACGAAGACTAATGGGAGTCCTTCCACATTGTCTTCTGGAGGTGGCAAGTCCAAGTTGCCATTCTGGAGATGCCTGTAGAACTCCATCTGGGTGGTGACTCCACCATCGGACATCTGGCCATTCTTGCCCACATCCACATACAGGAACTCATAAGTAGCTGACACCACCGCCAACATCACAATACTATTGAACCCCTTGTAGTTGTAATAGTATGACCCCGAGTTGGGTGGTGGGATGATGTGGACGTGTTTCCCGTCAATTGCCCCTCCGCAGTTAGGAAAGTCCCACCGCTGGGCAAAGTGGGAGGCCACAGTCTGCCATTCCTGTGGCGTGGAAGGAAACTGTGGAGTCAAACAAGAAAAGAAAATTAATCATTTTGCACATAAACATGGAAAGCAGATTAGACACAAACATTCTTGGCCAACATCAGTATAAAAGTTATTTTAGGGAGTATTTAAAGACAAAGGTATAAGGTCCACCTATCAGATTCCCCCCCCCCTCTCATGGGCCATTTGCTAAATTTTATTGGGGGGGTATGTTTGGGACAGGTAACCCTCTCCATTTCATTGAGAGATGAATGCCTAAATAATGTGTATTACTTTGGCCAGCCCCTCCTTACTTTACACTATTGGCAGCACACTGGACAGGTAAGAAGTGTCATAATACAAAGAGATAACTACACACTGTACAAATGGAAGCACATTTTTACATTCTGCTATTACCTATCAAAATAATAATAGGATACAAAAACTTTAAACAGTACCATTTGTAAGTATTCAGGCAGGCCCTTGCACTACATGCTTTGGGGAATTCATCCATAAATATGACCACTAAAGAGGTGGGTATAGTGTGTATGGGTTTGCCAAAGTCAGCAGATAGAGGATTGGTATCAGCTGATTTAGCAGTTGGGGGGGGGGGGGAGGGAGGGGGTTCCAAATGATTTTTGAACACAAAAAAAGCCTCTGGCACTCTGCCAGAATTTCAAACACACATCACAAATTTCTACATTTTAGGGGGTTTTTAGGGTAAAGCACTACTATGGAGCTGACATAATACATTGTTAATTGACTACACAAGGTGAATATGGGCCCAGGAGAGCATGCTGGGGAGGTAAGTGAAGGCAAATATGTATGAAGTACAAAAAAAAACAACCTAAAATTCCAGCATGCATGAGGACAAAGGGGAAATTTACAGCATATTACAATCATGGTAATTAGGGAATCAGGAAAGAAATACAATACATTAGCAAACATTCTATACAATAAAATGTGATGTTAAAGGATAAATCTTACCTTCATATACTCCTTCTGCAGGACCTGAATGATGGCAGAACAGGTCTCCGGGATTATGATCCCCAGAGCCTGGGGAGAGATGCCTGTCGAGAACTTCAAGTCCTGCAGGCTTCTCCCCGTCGCCAAATACCGCAGGGTGGCGACAAGCCTCTGCTCCGGAGTGATGGCTTGCCTCATGCAGGTATCCTGCCTGTTGATATAGGGGGTCAGCAAAGCCAACAAACGGTGAAATACGGGGTCCGTCATCCGGAGAAAGTTCCTGAAATCATCAGGATTATTCTCACGGATCTCACGGAGCAAAGGCATGTGACAGAACTGGTCACGCTGGAACAACCAATTCTTGGTCCATGAACTCCTCCCCACCCTGTTCATGGACTGGACTTGTGTCAAGGTAAGGACCCCAACACCAAGCCCCCGCACAGCACGAACTCTACGAGGAGTTTGTATACGCAACATGGCTAGAAAACAGTTGGCTGCTCAGAACGAAGTAACAGAACGCACTGAAAAACAGCAAGGCCTGTGAAAAGCGACCTGAAAAACAGTAACGAACGAACAAGAACACAATGACAGAGTCTGAGTTCCTGGAACTCGCAGGAGTAAATGGGGCCTAATGTGGTGGCTGCGTTTCATTTTTTTACTTATTTAGCCTTTTTTTCTTTTATTTTCACCTGGTGATCCAGCCAGTAACACACTTCTTGTCTTAAGGTGTCTCCAATCTGGATGGAGGAGTAACAGTACCACCCTTGGACAACAATCTGGGGAGAGGGTAGTATTAGATACACTAGCAGATTTAGATGGACTTGACTAACAAATTAAAGCCAAACTCCAGCTAACATTTTTAGGCAGTTTTTTTTCCTTTTGAGATAAAGGTTTTACATGCATTATTAACAGTTCTTATTATTATTTAAGGTACTTATAAAGCGCCGTCAATTTACGCAGCACTTTACATATACATTGCACATTCACATCGGTCCCTACCCTCAAGGAGCTTACAATCTAAGGTTCCTAACAGAAGCCAATTAACCTACCAGCATGTCTTTAGAGTGTGGGAGGAAACCGGAGTACCAGGAGGAAACTCACGCAGGCACAGGGAGATCATGCAAACTCGTAGTGTCATGGTTGGGATTCAAACCAACGACCCTTTTTACTGCTAGGCGAGAGTGCTACCCACTACACCACTATGTAAGCACCCCTGTCAGTGTGAAACAGTTTGTCTCAACATTTAGTCTGTCTAACAGGTCTCAACATCTTGGCGTGTTAAAGGACGTTGAAAGATAACAAACATTAGGCTCGAATAACCAGGTAAAAAAGTAAAAATAAAATCCTAAAAAAAGAAGAAAAATGCAGTCACCAGTTCAAAGAGTTGGTACGCTGCAATATAATACATTTTTGCTTATAGGTTATAATACCTCTTTAATTTGTATGTATTTACATTTTTATGTAAAAAAAACTGTAAATTTCATGCAAAGTGAACTCTCTCCAGGGAACCAGGTGATAACAACTTCCCATGTCAAAATTGAAAAAACATCTTAATTTAAAGGTAATCTGTGATCTTTGAGAGAGCAACCAAGAATCATATCTGTCAATGTGTGAGACAAAAGACCATTACATGTACTGTATGTCCAGGAGTTTTACTGCATGGAGCACCTAAGAAACATAAATGTCTGCAATGAGAATTGATGATGTCCTGCGTTCATAGCGATAACTGAGTCATTGACTTAGGAAAGGCAACAGATTGACATTTTATTTCATTGTAAAGGGGCTCAGTATTGCCTGAAGTCATTATTTTTAGATGGTATAAGTTGGTCTGAATGTCTACTCTCAAACCTAAAGCTCTTTGTTATGGGTACACTACAAACTGTGATAAATATATTGCTATGACTGCCTATAGATGGCAGATGTGTCACTGAGTGATGGTTGGTAGACATCTCCCCATTCTCTCATTGATGAAACACCAGCACCTGCAACAATTTGCAAGCAAGAACTTCAAGTACCCCAAAATGCTTAACATTGGGGTTGATTTACTAAAGGCAAATAGATTGAGCACTTTACACACTTCTACAAGTGCAGTTGCTCCAGAGCTTAGTAAATGAGGTAAGGCTTCACTTTGCAATGAGTACCCAATCACGTGCAAGGAAAATAGAAAAAACAGCATTTTTCCATGCACATGATTGGATGTTGGCAGTCAGCAGAGCTTCTGCTTATTTACTAAGCTCTGGAGCAACTGCACATGCAGAGCGCAATTGCACTTTTCAAACTGCACAGTCTATTTTCCTTTAGGAAATCAACCCCATTGTCTTCTTGTTCTGCATGGTCAGGTAGCCATGTAATCATTGCAAGCAACATTCAACCAGACCATTTTATTTAGTATCGGGCAACATATGGCTACAAAACATATTGTATTTCATCAGCCTCCTTAGAAAAATAGATTTGACCACTACATATGATTTCCTTGGCCTTGAAACTGTCAATCATACTTAAAAAAATTGATTATACCAACAGGTATTGGAATTGTAGAACAATCTCAAAACAGTTGGTGGAAACCCATTCCAATACACAAATAACATGAAAAAGTCGTTTTTGCCCTGAGGAGAACTGAACCCAGAACATCATTCCTACTGAAAAGCAATGGTAATCAGCAAAGCAGACCTGCATGCTAGACATGCATACACTCTTCCCATAGTCTTCAAAAATCTATGTCTATGAGTGATTTCCATAAACCCAAATGGTCAATATGTGTAAGCATGTTTATTCTATAAAGATAAGTAAAGGATGTGCACAGCAATAAACATTGACAGTGGCTTACCATTAAAGAGTGAGTAATGGAAAAATAAGTTCTGCGTGTCATTTGGTGGAGCGGACCTGATTTTCCCCCAAGGAATGGTATATAAGTACACTGGTAAAACATGGTTCAAAGTTTTTTCCTTAACCTCTTAACGACCAGCCGCTGCCGTTGTACTGCGGCAATGTGGCTGGTTCCCACGAGTCGCCGTCATTGTACGTTGGCTCGTACACAGTAATTTATGGACACACTCGCTCTGCCGGAGGCATACGCGCATGCCCACTGGCCAGAGGGGGGGGGGGAGCCAATAAGTGGGTAGGGCGGACCCGATGTCTGCCAGCCACTGCATTCCCCGCAGTGACAGAATGGGGATCTGCCTGTGTAAACAAGGCAAATCTCCGTTCTGACAGGGGACATCACACAGATCCTGTCTTTCTGCTATACAGGATGAGGGATCTGTGTATTTCCCCAGTCACACAGTCCCCCATACAGTTAGTAAACACACTGAGGGAACACATTTAACCCCTTGATCGCCCCTAGTATTAACCCCTTCCCTACCAGTGTCATTAGTACAATAACAGTACACATTTTTAGCACAGATTACTGTAATAATAATTGTCACTGGTTACCAAAAAAGTGTCAAAAATGTCAGTTAGGTGTCTGATCTGTTCGCCGTAATGTCGCAATCCCGCTAAAAATCTCTGATCCCTGCCATTACTAGCAAAAAAAAAAAATAATAATAAACATATGCCATAAATCTATCCTCTATTTTGTAGAAGCTATAACTTTTGCGTAAACAAATCAGTACGCGCTTATTGCAATTTTTTTACCAAAAATATGTAGAAGAATACATATTGGCCTAAACTGATGAAGAAATTAGTTTTTTTTACATTTTTGGGGGGATATTTATTATAGCAAAAAGTAAAACATATTGTTTTTTTTTTTTTTTCAAAATTGTCGCTCTTTTTTTGTTTATAGTGCAAGAAATAAAAACCTCAGGGATGATCAAATACCACCAAAAGAGATCTCTAATTGTGGGAAAAAAAGGACATACATTTTGTTTCGGTACGCTGTCGCACAAGCGCGCAATTGTCGGTTAAAGCGACGCAGTGCCATATCGCAAAAAATGGCCTGGTCATTAAAGCGGTTGTATACCCGCAAACGAAAAAAGACAAAAACAAAAAAACCCAAAAAACCTGTAAGGCAAAGACATAATGAGCTAGTATGCACCGCATACTAGCTCATTATGAAATACTTACCTTAGAACGAAGCCCCCACATCGCATCCCGGTCAACGCCGAGGTAGCTGACATTTCCCCCTCTGCGTTTCTTCCAGGTTCACTGCTCCGGCACTGTGAGTGGCCGGAGCCACGATGGGAGTCCTCCTTTTCGGCAACTTCTGGCATATCGATATGGTGTATCGATACGCCGGACCTTCACTGCGCATGCTCCGCTGACGTCAACGGCTGCATGCAGGGTGAATATCTCCTAAACCGTGTAGGTTCAGAATATATTCATTTTACCTACAGGTAAGCCTTATTATGGGCTTACCTGTAGGTAAAAATGTAAGAAAGGGGTATACAACCTCTTTAAGGGGAAAAATATTCTGGTCCTTAAGTAGTTAAAGTGGTTGTAAATCCTTACATATACTTAGTGAGGTGACTGGCCTCAGGTGATACACAGAGATTAAACAAATTCCCCCACACCAGTTGTACCTGTTTATCTGAAGTCTTCTCTATATCCGTTGAGCCTGGGTTCACATAAATGTGATGCGGGAACCAGCGCGATTCCAGTGCCGGTTCCCGCGTCACATCTCTCCCGCAGGCAGTTCACACTGCCCTCTGCGAACCGCTGCAGGTGTTAATACAATATTAATGATACCCCCAGATCGCAGTGCGAACTGTGAACTCGCACAGGAATTGGATCGCATGAGTGGGAACACCCATGCGATCTGATTCTAGTGCGGGGAAAATAAGTCCTTGCACTATTTTCCTGCGAGTCCAATGCGGGTTCAGCCATAAAACTGAATGGCTGAACTCGCATTGCACAGACATCGCATTCGATCAGCATCACAGTCCGGGTGCGAATCACATGCGATGTTTGTGTTTGCACAAGTGTGAACCTGGGCTCAAAGTTCAGAACTTTATAAAGCTTGTCTGAGCCGTCAGAAAAAAAGGGGCGAATAGTTGAAGTTACACTCTGCAGGGTTTAGTGAGTAAAACTCTGATAGCTTATTGGAGGGAAGGGACAAACCCCCTCAACACAGCACACAGGAACAGAGCTGAGGCTGTAAATCACCTGGAGGTCCCTCCCCTGTCACCATTTTTCACTTGGTGTCAGGAAAACTTGTCAAAAAAGATTCACGCGTAGATGAGAGGAATGAAGCAGCAAACAGAAATTACACTCAGTGTTCTTATTTGAGACATATTTCATGAATGAGGTCTACAACCACTTTAACCTCCCTAGCGGTTTTCCCGAGTGTGGCTCGGGGGTTAAATTTCAGTACCATTAGCGGTAACCCCGAGCCACACTTGGGATTGCATTGCAGAATCCTGGTCCAGGTTACTTACCTTGTCACCAGGATCCTGTAATGTCCCCCCACTGTGTCTGCGTGCTGTGTCCTCCAGCACGCAGACACAGTGCTCTGTGTGCCAGGCTCCGTTCTCTGCGAGCGTCGCAACGCACGGGGGTGGAGCACGGCAGCAAATTCAAAAAGTACACAAAACATAACACATACAGTACACTGTAACCTTACAGATTACATTACTGTATGAAATCATTTCACCTCTCTTTTGTTCCTAGTGCTTTGTCCAGTGCCCTGCCTGCACTTTTTATATTATATATACTGTTATTTATGCCTGGAAACTTGAGATTGTCTATGGCAACCAAAAAGTGACCCTTTATGTCAAAAATGATTTTAGACCAGCTAGAAAACAATGATAGTAAATTAGAACACTTGCAGAATTGAGTGATAGTGAATCATGAGGAAATTAATTTTATTATATTATTATTTTTTATAGTTATTTATTATATTATAATTTATTTATTTTAGGTACTTATATAGCGCCGTCAATTTACGCAGCGCTTTCCATATACATTGTACATTCACATCAGTCCCTACCCTCAAGGAGCTTACAATCTAAGGTCCCTAACTCACATTCATACATACTAGGGACAATTTTAGACAGGATCCAATTAACCTACCAGCATGTCTTTGGAGTGTGGGAGGAAACCGGAGTGCCCGGAGGAAACCCACGCAGGCACAGAGAGAACATGCAAACTCCAGGCAGGTAGTGTTGTGGTGTGGTTGGGATTCGAACCAGCGACCCTTCTTACTGCTAGGCGAGAGTGCTACCCACTACACCACTGTGCCGCCCTATTAATGATTTCGTGTCTCAAACTTTAAAAAACTCGGGATGTCTACTAGATTCTTGTTTGGACAGATTTAAGTGTGTTACAGGCCTACAATCTAAAACGCCAAAACAATGTACCGCTTTGCGATGCAAAAAATCTGACATAATTATACCGCCAGGGTGGTTAAGCACAGTGACAGCAGGACATTCCATTCTGTGGGATAAATAAAAGTAAAATAAGAGTAAAACAAAAAATAAGAATGTGTAATAAATCTCTGCAATACATGCACAATCCTTATGTTTAATGCCTTTACAGACCTTGCCAGAAGAAAAAATACTTAAATGCACTCTAATTTTCTTTTGTGAGCTGAGAATTTTTATGAATTGAATTGTTTGTCAGTCCTGCCCAGTTGTCTTTTTTAAAACTACTAAGGCTGGCCATAGATGGTTCAAATCTTGGCCGGTTCAGTAGGAACCAGTCAAGATTCGAATCATTTATGGGCAGGCTGAATGTACCAAGTTATTATTAATATTATTATTACACAGGATTTATATAGCGCCAACAGCTTGTGCAGCGCTTTACAACATGAGGGCAGACAGTACAGTTACAACACAATTCAATACAGGAGGGATCAGAGGGCCCTGCTCATTAGCACTTACAGTCTAGAAGGGAGGATAAGTTGATTTATCGATCAACTTGGGTATAACCAGTCTGCTGGATTTTACTTGCGATTATCCCTAGTGGCTGCTCTAGCCCATAGTAATAATCACTGTCTTCTCCGGGTGGGGACGGCTTCTCCGGACGGCTTCCCCCACCCATGGTTGCAGGAAAGAAATTCGCACTGTCTATAGCTGGCCTAAATCCCTTTCCTTATCTCCACAACATAGGGATTAATTGCTTTGTAGTCCAAAATAAGAAATGGGAGGGCTCATTAACCTCATGGATGACAGGACACAGGGCACAGGACAGCTCTGATATTTCTAACATGATCGACGGGTATTTGCTTGCACTTTTACAATAGATTTAACAAAACACTTTCAATTGTATATTTAAAAGAACAAAAGGAAGCAAATAAGTGAAGCTCAGTGTACACTTTAGCCTGGTAAACTGCCATCTGAACTTTCCTATGTCAGATATTTACAAGTGCCTGAAACTAAAGACTGTATATTAAGAAAATACTAAAAAGACAATGAATGATTGAGCTCTCTCTCATCCCCTCTTGCTTCTTGGAATTTGGTCAATGAATTTGCCCACCACTATCAATGGCTAATATTAATATGCATGAAGTGGGAGAGGGCAACCTTCTCCACTCTGACCAACATTTGTATAACAGAGCACACCAGATTTTAGGAGATCCAGGGGTTCCCCGTGGCAGCTCACTTGAATTAAAGACACTTCAGGTTTACTTAAATTCTGCATTTTTAGGTTTGATTAATATTTGCAAAGTTATATGATTGGATCAGGGTAAAGGTGACCATGAGCCTCATATAGCAAGGCATCCGTAATAGCAATTGTTTAGGCAGCCCCACAACCACCAATCACGTTTATCCCTGCCCTAAAAGATAATAGTTGAAATCTGAAAGTTTAAAGGCTATGTTCGCCGTTGTTCACTTTTGTTTTCTAAATTCCAGCTCCCCTATGTACCAATATAGCATTAATGTACTTCTTTTGCAAATATAAAAAAAGCTTTCGATTTATTCTACACACGTTTACCTCACTGTCCTCATGGCTGTTTGAAAACATTGCTCCATTACTTCTGCCTTACTTCCTGGACAGACTTTAGGTCATGACACAGGAAGGAGTTGACCAGCTGACCCCATTAGCACACACCCTGCATCATCTATCCTCAACTGGTCAACTCCTTCCTGTGTCATGACCTAAAGTCTGTCCAGGCAGTAAGGCAGAAGTAATGGAGCAGTGTGTTGAAACAGCTATGAAGAGAGTGAGGTGAGTGTGTGTAGAATAAATGGAAAGTTTTTTATTTTTTGCAAAACAAGTACATTAATGCTATACTGGTACATAGGGGAGCTGGAATTTAGAAAGGTGAACTTAGCCTCTAAATATAATTGATAGGTGAAGCCCATAGGTTGTCCTGATAACTTTCATACTTGTGCTAGTACTTCGAAGGAGGCCTGCTGTGGCAATTTGTTCTATTTGTCCTTTTGTTTTTCTTTTTTGTACTTATCCCTCTGGCAGTTGTAAAAACTCCTAATACTGACACTTTGATACATGAAGTTCTATGGGGGAACAATTCTTTACTTCTCTCCAGGAATTTGATTACTGTACAAATGTTCTAGAAGTTTGTTTTTCTTCTTTATTTTTTATGGTTCCTATATATCACCAATAATTTATGCAACGCTTTACATATGTATGTCATACATTCACATCAGTCCCTGCCTTCATGCCCATATCAGTCCCTGCCTTTATGGTCTCTGCACATACAAGGGCCAATTTTGACAGGATCCAATTAACCTACCAGCATATCTTTGGAGTGTTGGAGGAAATTGGAGTACCCGGAGGAAACCCACACAGACACAGGGAGAACATACAAACTCCAGGCAGGTAGTACATTTTGGAATGTATTACCAGATTAGTAAGACATTTTTACCAATACTTTAACAATTACACAGTACATAAATTGTTTAAGACAATAGTTTCATTCAATACCTTTCTCCCATTTATTTCCAAGGATTCGGTTCACTGTGCATTGTACAGAGGGCCCAATGAAATTATTCTGTATGAAACTAATATCTTGATTTCACTATTGGATTTTGAGCAGCTGCAGTAGTTGCTATAGAAACCAAACCACATTGCTCTGCAGAATGGTAAGCCACATCCTTACACAAATATGTAATTCTGTACAAACTTTGCTGCTTACTTCACACTTACTTCATCCAATGCAAAGGCTAAAACAACCTACTGGTCAATTGCTTCTACAGATGTCCATAAATAAAGTTACAAGGAAAAGATCCAAAAGTGTCACATCCATAGATCTCTATACTTATGTACTATAGGTTTATCAAAGATATGAAGCCAAGCAATCCTTTTTAGCCCACGTGTGAACATGGTAGATTTGTATAACTAGAATTTGGAAAGACAATAGACATCTTAACTGCCCGTAAGCTTGTCATCCATTATACAATTTTCTTACTCAATTTCCTTTTGATTTACCTTCCACTATGTAGAGCAAGGGCCTGCCTGATTGCAAACAAATTGAAAGTGTTTAGGTTTGACTTCATACTATATGGTTTTGGTAAATGGAAATGAAATATGTACAAGAAAATTGTATAATGTATGGCCAGCCTTAGCCACAGCTTACAGATGGGTGTAGGATTTATAGCAGGTGGCATTAAACCCCAAGAAAGAGAAAGAAGAATATACAGGAGGTATATGGTGAACACATGGAAAACCCTAACACCAAGGAGGATTTTACTATCAACCATTACTGACCTATATGAGAGTGTGGGTCTATATTGGAAGTGAGCTGCCACTTTAGCACAAGGGTGCAGAATGCAGTGAAAAATTAAAGGATAGGGAAAAATGGACTTTAACGGCACGTATAGAAAAAAAATTCTATATGTGCCATTAAAGTCCATTTTTCCCTATCCTTTAGTTCTTCAATATATTAGGATATGGCACTTATTTACTCGGGGTGTTTGATTGCCACCCCAGGGCACAGCAATCAATTTCTCTCTGGAGCTTGTAGTGGATATAAGTTATTGTTGGAATACAAAATATAAGTAGGTTATCTATGCTGGATATTCTTTTTTGAAGCAAGCTGGAAACCTGTGGTTATGGACGCTTAGAGACATTTTCACTGATAATTTGGAGATACGGGATTGATTATAATTCTTTGTAGTTTTTTGTCACTCTGCACATAGCTTTTTGCACTTTAACTTACAGCACTGTCATAGTGGTATCAACCCCCAGTAGGGTTGACAACAAATAATATTGCACAAGTGATAAGGAGCACTTTATTTTGCATTTATACTTTATAGTGTACAGTCCCTGACAAAAGTCTTGTCGCTTCTCTGTTTTGTAGAAACTCCTGCTATTAACCTGACTTTTAATTAATTAATTGGTGTTAGAAATAGCTCATATGAAAAGCTAAAACCCTCCCAAATGATGTTTAATGCACTGAAATAAATTAGTTTAACTGAAAAAAGATTTATCATTTAATCAAGACAGACAGATCAAATTTTGGCAAGACAAAAGTTTTGTCGCCTATACAGAAATTGAACAACTTTACTGAAAATCCAAAAATATATCAGCAAATTGAGTAGTGGTGCTGTGAGATCCAAATTTAATATCTTGTATGACTTCCATGAGCTTGAAGGACAGCATCCATGCGGTTTGGCAAGGATTCATACAATTTATTGATGAAGTCATCAGGAATAGCAAAGAAAACAATCTTGCATGCCTCCCAGAGTTCATCAATATTCTTTGGTTTCGTCTTCCATGCTTCATCTTTCATCTTTCATCCTACACCACATATGCTCAATGATGTTCATGTCTGGTGACTGGGCTGGCCAATCCTGGAGCATCTTGATCTTCTTTGCCTTAAGGAACTTTGATGTGGAGATGGAAGTATGCGATGAAGCACCATCCTGCTGCAAAATTTGGCCTTTTTTATGGTTGGGAATATAAGAGGTAGCTAAGATTTCTTGGTATTTTAGACTATTGATGTTGCCTTCCACCCTGCAGATCCCTCGCACACCCCCATACTGGATGTAACCCCAGACCATGTTTTTGCCTCCACCAAACTTCACTGTTTTCTGGGTAAATCTCGGCTCCATGCGGGTTCCAGTAGGTCTCCTGCAATATTTGCGGCGACTGTGGTGTAATTCAACAGAAGATTCATCTGAAAAATCCACCTTCTGCTACTTTTCCAGAGTCCATCCTTTTAGCAGGCTGTGGCCCTTGGCAAATGCCACACGGTTTTTCAATTGTCTTTTGTTTAGTGCTGGCTTATGGGCACTGATTCGACCATGGAGGCCATTTCGAGACAGAATCCGACAAACTGTTCTGGTTGACACAGGGACTTCAGGTGACCAGGTCTCGTGGAGCTCTGCTGCAGTGGAAAATGGGCTGGCCTTGGATTTTCGAGCCAACAAACGGTCCTCTCGAGCAGTTGTCTTGCGGGGTCGGCCTGACCTGGCCTTGTCCACAATGTCTCCAGTCTCTTCAAATCTTTTTTTTATCCTCTTAACTTGACGCTGAGACACATTGAAGGTGTCTGCCACATCAGCAGTGGATCTGGTCTTCAGCCTCTTGATAATCAACACTTTAGTCTCCGGGTGAATCTTAGGCATGTTTGCAGAGGTCTAGTTGCAGTTGAGAAGGTCTAGTGTACTGGTGTTCTTTTTATACACACCTGAGACCTAATTGATCCATTATTAGTCACAGGTAAAGCTCATATAACAAGGCGACAACACTTATGTCTTGGCAAAAATTGACTCAATGGGCTTTACCAAGCTGTGAATATTAGAATACTTTTTGTCAGTTTCGTTTTGCACTGAAACATTATTACAAAAGCTGTTGAGATTAAAATGACCCATTTCTTGTAACAAAATCTTGATTAGAAATATATTTTAGCGGCACTTCAGGTCAATTTGTACACAAGCGACAAGACTTTTGTCAGGGACTGTATATATATGAATTGATGGTATATTTAATTAACAAATAGGAGGTTATAATATCTGTAAAACACTACTCGGTATCTACACTGTATATTTATGAATTATTAGTACAAGTAGGATACAAGAGTTTTTATTAAATGCACAATTTCAAGCAAGCATCACATTAAAACCTAAAAATCACTGGGTTATAGCTTTTTTTTTTTTTGTCCTTCGAGTCCCAAGATTTACACAGCCCAGGCAGTCAGAAAGCACACCGACCTGAATTTTCTTAATTGTAGTTAAGCAACATAGTTGGGTCATCTTCCCACCCCAGGGTGTGATTAACAGCGAGACAGAGAATATAGACTATAGATATAGATATAGATAAGGTCACCTCTCTCTTCTCTCTCCTCTCTCCCTCTGTCAGCGTGTTCCTTTTCAACATATGTGCATGCAGAATACCTTACTGGCTCCCACTACTGCCCCTTCCTTTACCATGGGGGAGGTTAAAGAGGAGTTCCAGTTTACTGTGAAAAAAGTAAAAGTCAGCAGCTACAAAAACTGTAGCTGCTGACTTTAAAAAGAGCCACTCACCTGTCCCATGATCCAGAGGCGTGCTCACCCCAGTCAGTTTCACCCACTGTCTTCTTTCCTCGGCACAGGCATTTTCACTATGGGTACCAGGCTGTGACAATTTGCAGCTTCAGAGCTGGGTGCACACTCTGCATGCGCGAGCAGCGCTGCGCATCATGAATGGTGGATGCAGTCTACTGGAACCTGACAAGTGTGCCAGGAGACTGCAGGGGGGGAGGGAGGAGAACTTCCGATCCTATTGCCTAGGCCAGGGGTAGGCAACCTCGGCATCCAGCTGTGGTGAAACTACAAATCCCATCATGCCTCTGCCTCTAGGAGTCATGCCTGTGGCTGTCAGAGTCTTGCAATGTCTCATGGGATTTGTAGTTTCAAAACAGCTGGAGGGCCGAGGTTGCCTACTCCTGGCCTAGGCGGTCGGAGTGGAAGTGGGAGCGGGTCCCTGTCAAATTTGATTTGATTTTGTTGTGCTTTTACCTGCAATTTTTTTAGTTGGTGACAGGTTCTCTTTAAAGTGGCCATAAACCCTTACATATACCCAGTGAAGTGACTGGCCTCAGGTGATACACAGAGATTAAACAAATCCTCCTAGATAATACCTGTTTATCCGCAGCCATCTCTTGTCCACAGCCATTTAAAGTTCACAAAACAAAGGCTATTTCTTAGCTTCCAGAAGGCAGGGGGCAGGGATCTAATGTTATAAAGTGCACAGCACAGAGCAGTGAGCTGATTGTCATATGAGACCTGAGTGGAGGCAATGGACACACTCCCCTCTACACAGTCTTATAGGGAAACATACACAGCTGAGGCTGTCAATCAGCTGCCGTGTTGTGGAGTTGGGGGGGGGGGATTGTGCTGGGATTGCTTAGCGTTGAGATTACATATCATAAGGGAGGGAAGAGACAACAGACAGGCATAACACTAGGTGCTTTGGATTGAGGCACGTACACACTACGGAAGGATATGCTTTGGTCATTTTTCATTTCAAAGGCTTTCAATCACTTCAAGTGCACACTTGAGACAGCTCAGTTTCTCTTGCTGAAGGCAGATAGTACTATTCTCCAAAATAAATTAGTACCTTTCTTAAATATCTTTGAGGATGTTATAGTTGATGGTTCACGTTGAAAAGGTGGTCCACACAGCGTGAATATACTTCATGTCTTTTTGGAAAGCCAAATGTAAAAGTTTCTTTTATTAAAAAGTTAAAAATGTGTAATTAAAGTGTTACTAAACCCACAGCAGTGAAATCAGTTTGTATATACAGTAAAGCATGCTTGTTATACTCACTGTGGAACCTAAGGGGTTAATCCTCTGCATTGTGTAAAAACGCAGTTTGATCCTGTTTTCTCTGATTCTCCCCTTCTTCCACCGTCCCCAATCCATCTCCTGATAAGATGAAGCCTTTGGAGTCACTCTGCACATGCTCAGTTTGGTGTGTATTGCTAGAGAGTTTTTTTTCCTTGGGAGGGTGCATTTAATTGGCACAGGGCCAATCAGTACTGTCAAAACAGAGTGTCAGGGGTTTTGCAGCCTCATAGGACAGTCAGAGTAGAATGAAAACTCCTCCTACAAGCTTTAACAGGGCACTGATAGAATATATTGCTGTATACTGCTAATGAGGAAAGGTTTTTAGCAGTTTATATTTACTAAAATATTTGCCTTTCCATGTTCTGTGTACTGTGGGAGACCAGATATAGTAAATGCAGGGTCCTGGGTTTAGTAACACTTTAATTCAATAAATAAGGCTGAGAGTCCTTAAACAAGTAAGTCTAGTGGTTATTTATATAAAGCGATCTTCATTTTGTTGGTGTGGTACAGAAAAATTGTGCTTGTATCTCTTCTTGGTGAAACATTTTAATTGGCCTACACTTTTTTCCAGGTAGACATTGACAATTTGGCATAAGTTGTGTAATAACTGAAATAAGTGCTATTTATGTGAGCCTTATGGCAAGACACAGGAGAACAGTGAAAAGTCTGAGAGAAGGTCAGAGAACTGCTCTGAACTCAACACTTCTGTGTGATGAAATATAACCAGTATTACATTACTAAGTCTCCAATCTGAGGAGGACATGGGGTATGTTCCAGTCTGTTACTAAACAGGCCGAGGTGTTGAATGTAATGCCAGTTCTTTCATAGCTCAGCATTACCCCACAGTCTCTGGAATAAAACCAGGAATGATTCTATAAGAAGGATGCAGATTAACAAGTCTATGATTATCTGCAAGGCAAGACTAGAGCAGCCAAGCTCTCTGTGACTAAGTGGTTAGCACTTCCACGTAGCAGCACTAGGGTTGTTGGTTCAAATCCCAATCATGACACTACCTACCTGTAGTGTTCATGTTACATATAGTTACATAGTAGGTGAAGTTAAAAAAAGACTCACATCCAACCTGTGTGTGTGCTTTGATGTGTTGTGGTCGTTCAAGTGCCTATCTAATAGTTTTTTGAAATTACCAATGCTCCCAGTGAAACCACTGCCTGTGGAAAAGTATTCCACATCCTTACTGCTCTTACAGTAAAGAACCCTCTACGCAGTTTAAGGTCACTTTCACACTGAGGCGTGGGGGCGTCGCACTTTTAGGGTTAATAGCGCCGCGGCCCTTTGCAGGCGCTTCGGCGGCGCTGTCCATTGATTTCAAAGGGCACAGGTGCTTTAGGAGCGGTGTATACACCGCTCCTAAAATGCCTCAAAGATGCTGCTTGCAGGACTTTTTTAACGTCCCGCAAGCGCACTGCTCCAACGTGAAAGCACTCGGGCTTTCAAACAGGAGTGACAGGAGAGGTGCTTTACAGGCGCTTTGCAGTCCCTATTTTTAGCGCTATATCGCCTGTAAAGCGCCTCAGTGTGAAAATAGCCTAAGGTTAAACCACTTCTCTTCTAATTTTAGTAAATAGCCACGTGTCTTTCGAAATTTTCTTTCGCGTAAAAGTTTTATCCCTATTGTGGGGTCACAGTACGGTATTTGTACATTGAAATCATATCCCCTCTCAAGAGTCTCTTCTCCAGAGAGAATAGGTTCAGAGCTCGTAACCTTTCCTCATAATGAAGGTCCTCCAGACCCTTTATTAGCTTTGTTGCCCTTCTCTGGACTCTTTCCAGTTCCAGAACATCCTTCCTTTGGACTGGTGCCTAGAACTGGAGGGCACACTCCAGGTGAGGCCAGACCAGAGTCTTGTAGAGTGGAAGAATTATCGTTTTATCTCTGGAGTTAATCCCCTTTTTAATGCATGCCAATATTCTGTTTGCTTTGCTTGCAGCAGCTTGGCATTGCATGCCATTGCAGAGCCTATCCCCCCAGGTCTTTTTCCATCCTAGATTCCCCCAGAGGTTCTCCTCCCAGTGAATAGATTGTATTCATATTTTTGCCACCCAAATGCATTATTTTATATTTTTCTACATTAAACCTCATTTGCCATGTAGTTGCCCACCACATAAATTTGTTCTCATCTTCTTGCAAGGTTTCCACATCCTGCGGAGAAATTATTGCCCTGCTTAGCTTAGTATCGTCCGCAAATACAGAGATTGAACTGTTTATCCCATCCTCTAGGTCGTTTATGAATAAATTAAATAGGATTGGTCCCAGGACAGAACACTGGGAGACCCCACTCTCCACACTGGACCATTCTGAGTACTCCCCATTTATCACCACCCTCTGAACTCACCCCTGCAGCCAGTTTTCAATCCATGTACTCACCCTATGGTCCATGCTGACAGACCTTTGTACAGTAAACGTTTATAAGGAACAGTATCAAATGCCTTTGCAAAATCAAGATACACCACGTCTATGGGCCTTCCTTTATCTCGATGGCAACTCACCTCCTCATAGAAGGTTAATAGGTTGGTTTGGCAAGAACGATTCTTCATGAATCCATGCTGATTACTGCTAATAATATCGTTTTCATTACTAAAATCTTGTATATAGTCCCTTATCATCCCTTCTAAGAGCTTGCATACTATTGATGTTAGGCTAACTGGTCTGTAATTCACAGGAATGTATTTTGGGCCCTTTTTAAAATATTGGAGCTACATTGGCTTTTCTCCAATCTGCTGGTACCATTCCAGTCAGCAGACTGTTCATAAAAATTAGGAACAATATTCTTGCAATTACTTGACTGAGTTCCTCCCTGTCCCTGTGTGGGTTTCTTCTGGGTACACTGTTTTACTCCCACACTCCAAAGACATGCTAGTAGGTTAATTGGCTCCTGTTCAAATTGCTGCCAGTATGTGAATGTGAGTTAGGGACTTGTAAGGTCATTGAGGGCAGAGACTGATGTGAATGTACAATATATATATATGTAAAGTGCTGCGTAAATTGATGGCACTATATAAATAAATACCTATAATAAACAAATATAATGGCAAGGTTATTTTAATTTTAAGAAAGCCGATGTTTTATTTTGACAAATTAGAATCTTTAGGGTTGTCATGATAGATATTTGAAAAATGTCACATTTATCTAGATATATAGTATTAGTTACATAGTTACATAGTTGGTGAGGTTGAAAAATGACACAAGTCCACCAACCTATGTGTGTGATTATATGTCAGTATTACATTTTATATCCCTGTATGTTGTGGTCGTTCATGTGCCTATCTAATCGTTTTTTTAAATTATCGATGCTCCCCGCTGAAACCACTGCCTGTGGAAGAGAATTCCACATCCTAACCGCTCTTACATCCTCTACGCAGTTTAAGGTTAAACCGCTTTTCTTCTAATTTTAGTGAATGACCGCGTTTCTTATTAAATTCCCTTTTAACGGAAAAGCTTTATCCCTATTTTGGGGTCACCAGTATGGTATTTGTACATTGAAATCATATCCCCTCTCAAGCGTCTCTTCTCCATAAAGAACAAGTTCAGTGCTCGTAACTTTTCCTCATAACTAAGGTCCTCCAGACCCTTTATTAGTTTTATTGCCCTTCTCTGTACTCTTTCTAGTTCCAGAGTACATAGAATGTAAACTTAACAACTAATTTCTCATATTTGCGCCCTTTAGGTATTTATAAATACCATTGAAAGTGTTTTGCTATATCTGTTCAATAAATGCAAAAAATTACCTGTTGGTCCAATAAATCCAGACATAGACGGTTCAAATCTCGACCAGTTCAGCAGTGACTGGCCTAGATTCTAACCATACATTGTTCAGGCTGAAGGTACTCAAGTTGATCAATCCATCCTTGGGTACAACCAGCCTGCCACATTTTTCATGCAATTCTAGCCACTGGCAATAAGCACTGTGTGTTCTCC
Organism: Aquarana catesbeiana; assembly: GCF_042186555.1. NCBI lineage: Eukaryota > Metazoa > Chordata > Amphibia > Anura > Ranidae > Aquarana > Aquarana catesbeiana. Next base: position 147,862,584 of record NC_133325.1, read on the forward strand.
TGGTTGGGACAGCTCCCCCCACCCCACCACTGGGAGAACACAACAGCTCAGCGGGAGGGGTTGCAGGAAAGAAAATCACCCTATGGCTGCCTTAAAGTGATTGTCTATGGCTGCCTTAAAGTGATATTAAAGCTTGTTGGGTTTAAAAAATAAATAAAAATAACAAGCATGTTATACTTACTTGCTTGGCCCTGCCAGCCCCCCACACTCTCTCCTCATTGGCTCACTGGCTGTGATTGACAGCAGTGGGAGCCAATGGGCTTCCGCTGCTGCCTCAGCCAACGAGGAGTGGGAGTCCTGGGACACCCGAGTCTCTCGTGCACATAGCTGGATTGAGAGGGAGCTCAGGTGAGTATTAGGGGGGCTGTGGGGAGAGCAGCATGCAGGAGGTTTTTTATCTTCATGCATCTATCATCTATCAGCCTTTACAACCACTTTAATAAATCTTCTGAGCTGATCATTTTCTGTGCTTTTCTGCTGCTACTAGTTAACATTGTTCTTATCTCTCTCTATAGATTACAGAACATCTCTACACAATGTTATAGAAAAAAGAAGCAGTGGAGTAGGGAAGTTCTGTAGTCTTTACACATTTCCAGCCCCCCTCCACAGAAAAAGTATGGTGAGTGATCGATATTTTATTTTTGTTTTGGGGTTCAGATACACTTTATGTTCTGTCAGAGGCTAACAAAAGAATTGTGAGAAAAGTTCTTGCCTATACACCATTAGTAAAACAGAGCTGAGCAAATACAATAAGCCAAGTAGCAGCTAAAAGCAGCACAAACATATAATCAGACACATCTGTATATCTGGCACAAAACAGACTTGTAAGATTGCTAGTCCAGTATTTGTCCCTGCATGTGTGTCTACAGTAATTTGTAAAATGGTAAACTTGGATACAAGTGGGCTGTACCCTGATTTACATTCTTTCCTGTTCAGACCAATTCCATGTCAGTCAATCTTTAACTTAACTTCTGCAGCAATGGTTTCCAACCTTTCTTGACCTGGGTACCTCTTCGCAGCCCGTTTGTGTAAATTGTACCCTAAAAAGAGGTAGGACAGAGGGTGGAGAAGGGGGTGGGGCCAATAGTGGCGTACTACCTTTGCCAAACCAATTGGTGGGTGTGGCCAAATTGTGCTAACAGTAGAATGGACATAAAATGACTGTATGATCACAGCTCTATACCACATTAGCACTGATTATTACTTCAAAACAACGTTAGGCATGATAATACTAATGTCCCAAAGGTATTATTGCTCTTCTGAGCAGCCTCTCTGCCCAGAAGACCCTTAAACACTGTGTGAATCATTTTGGTATATATCTTTTGTGTGTTTTAAGCCTAAACCTGGCTACACACTGATATATATTTTTTTAAATTTAGCCTGTAGGCTAAACTAAAAAAATCTAGCAGTTTCCTCTATCCATCCTCCACAATCCCGGAACAGTATCTGCATCTGTTTGGATGCAGCCACTGTTGGTTATTTTTCTTAATCAAAGGATGTTGAGTGGGAGAGCCTAACAGGAGCACCCACAAAGCAGATTTCAGTCAATCATTAGGAAGCAAATGAAATTTGCACAGTGTATGGCCAGATTAAATCCCACTCCTCCTCACACTTTACATATCACTGCTTCTCACTCTAATATTTAGACATTTGTGATAGTGACTGATTTGCCTGCAGAGTACAGTTGGAGTTTAAAAATAAATGTGATTGGTGTAAAGAAATACTAAGATATTTCTAGTGATCCGAAATGTTCATATGTGCTATTAACACACCACACTTAAATACACACATTGCAATGAAGGCATCTAGAAAATGACCATGGTAACCCAGTTTAGATGAAGCCCATGTATAAGGCAAATCTGAAGATGCAATAGGGTCATTGCCACCTGTAGGAAACATACTCATTTGACTACTTGGGAATACAGTGAAATTGATTTTTATATCTAGTTAACAATATCAAATGTTGCTGGAGCTAAAACTCTCAATTTTGCTTTAGTGTTTTTTTGTATTTTTTTGTTTTTCTTTTTTTATCATGTATGTGATCATTATTTGTTCATTGCAGATTTATATTTTTTCTTTTCCCTGTGAAATAAAAAAGTGAAATAATGAGTGTACATAGTGTGGGTCTGTTTTTGGCAAAACAATGCTTCAGGATTGTTAAAAGGTGCCTGCTCAACCCTCAGTAGCCATTTATAATCTATTGAATATGTAAGATGTGCTGTAATTTGACTGTCACAATAAAAATAAGTGTCTAGTGACACAAAAAGGTGATCCAAAATAGTGTTGTAGAATTGATAAAAATGAGAAAAAAAACCAAAACACAATAAACACAATGGAGGCTTCCATTCCCAGTCGATGTCTCCTAAGAGGAAACGCGTTGGATTGGAGCTAGCAACACGACGTCCATCCGAGCCAGCCGTTCTGCAGGACGGCCGAGCAAGAGTACAATATACATTGCTCAATTTTAGCATCTTGGATGTAAGTGCAGCATTTATTTTAATAAATCAGTTTTATACACAGTTATGCACTATTAGCCTCCTCTATTACCTTACATATTGCCTGATGTGACATGCGGGAGTAAGGAGTTATACAAGCCTGACTCTGGGTCTTGAAGCCGGCTGGCCATTCAACTTTCAAGGAGGATTCATACATATGCATATGATCTCTTGGTAGGATCATTCCTTCTGGTAAGCGGCTCATCTTGTTTAACCAGCACGGTGGTGATACCCTCTTCATGTGGAATGAATCGATCCTCATCAGGATCATCGGGCTTGAATTGCATGTGGAAACCTAGATTCACTTATACATATATTTTTAATTTGGATATGTATATCTTTTGTGGCCCCCAACAAATCCCTGAGCGCCAGAGGCCACAAAAGATATATGTGCTGGCTGCCTTGGAGGGGACAAGAAAGGGGTGGGATGAGTGTCGTACACACAGGGATATTTGCTGTTTATGAGGTGGCCTCTGTAATAGGAAGTCCCGTCTCCTGCGCTGCCATTGGATGACTGTTCTGTCCATCATAGGAGGCGGGACTTTGTATTAAAAAGGCCGCCTCGTAAACAGGAAATACTCCTGTGTATACGGCACCTGTCCCGCCCCCTCCCTCTCCCCTCCAAGGCTTGCTCCCCTCCAGATGGGCATGGCTAAGGCTGCACTGATGGCAATGGTGAGTCTGCATTCATGGCAATGGGGGTGCTGCAATGGTGGTGCTGCATTCATGGCAATGGGGGTGCTGCATTCATGGCAATGAGGGTGCTGCATTCATGGCAATGGGGGTGCTGCAATGGTGGTGCTGCATTCATGGCAATGGGGGTGCTGCATTCATGGCAATGGGGGTGCTGCATTCATGGCAATGGGGGTGCTGCAATGGTGGTGCTGCATTTATGGCAATGGGGGTGCTGCATTCATGGCAATGGGGGTGCTGCAATGGTGGTGCTGCATTCACACAGTAATCAGTGCAGTTTTTAAGCATTGATTGCTGTATAAATGTTAATGGTCCCAAAAATGTGTCAAAAGTGTCCAATCTGTCTGCCGCAATACCGCAAAAAAACGCAGATCCCCGCCATTACTAGTAAAAAAAATAAATAATAAGAATGCCATAAAAATGCCCTAATCTTTCCCATAGTTTGTAGACGCTATAACTTTTGCACAAACCAATCAATATACGCTTATTGCGACTTTTTTTTTTTTTTTTTTTTAACCAAAAATATGTCAAAAAATATATATTGGCCTAAACTGAAACAAATAAATTTGTTTTTTAAAAACATTTTTGGGAATATTTATTGTAGCAAAAAGTAAAAAATTTAGTTTTTTTTCAAAATTGACGCTCTTTTTTCGTGTATAGCGCAAAAAATAAAAACCGCAGAGGTGATCAAATAGCACCAAAAGAAAGCTCTATTTGTGGGAAAAAAAGGCACACATTTTGTTTGGGTACAGCATTACCTGCCAGTTAAAGCGACTCAGTGCCAAATTGTAAAAATTGCTCTGGTCAGGAAGGGGGTAAATCCTTCCGGGGCTGAAGTGGTTAAAACACATGCACCAGGAAGATTCACCTGCGGTAAATGTCAGAATGCTTTAAAAGTATATCTCAAGTGTGATCCAATCTTTTAATACATTTTCAGAAACAACTGCAGTATAAACAGAAGATTCATGGGTATAATTGTTCTTTTCTGTGTGGGTTTATTATAAAATCCTCAATAATTTCCCTACTCCGCCATATTACTTCTGGCTCTCAGTGTTTTATTTCTTTTTGAAACAAAAGCTTTGTGATACCGTTCCTACTTCTCTACTCTTCTCTGGTACTGCACAGCTTGCCCCTGTCACTGATGCAATATGATTTAATGCTATTTCTAAAAATCGCTTTAAAGGCTGAAATGGCATCATATGCGGCATACAATATTCAAAACTAAGATGGTCTTTGAAAAACATCTAAACCTTTCTGTGTGAATTTGATTTCAAATTTTTGAGTTTTTCCAGAGTGTTGTGTGTAGGGAGGATGTAGTTAGAGATTGCCCTTTCAACAGCACAATTACACGATACTCACTTCTATCGTATTGGAGTTGTTCACTGTAAGAGGAACATTTTCTACTAAAGACAGGAAAAATATTGATCTGTTTTGCCACCTTCACAATAATGTTGCAAGAAAAAGGTCACGGACAGCTCTAAGTCCTTTTCTTAGATAAGCCTACCTTATGATGTGAAGTGGCCAAAAAAAGCAGGTTAAGTCACTGATTTATATTGTATATAAAATTTGTATTTTTATATAAAATACTGTAATTATTTCATTTTACAAATTGCATACATTAAATTAAAGTTCTGCAGCTTTTCCAGGCTCTGATTTCTGGATGTTCCTGTAATATTGACTAGTAAGAGGAGAGTGTTTATAGCTCTCTGGTGATATGTAAGAAACGAATGATTAGTAATTAGGTTCTGTACAGAGCTTTGAAGACAAATAATCTATCTGTACCTCACATAGAAGGAATAAATCAATAGTTTTTTTTTCTGAAGCCCCAGATTTTTAGGGGTTCAAAGATTTATGACTTCACACAATAACATCCAAAGTTATATTAATTTTGTATCCTTTATGCATTGGTTTAGTGTTTCCAAGAACATAAGATGATTATCACCCATTCTAATCAATTGATAAAGAATCCACTGTATGTCTTTACACACTTGGCAACCACTGCAATGTTCCTAGATGACTGATCTTTGAGACATTTTTAATCAGGATGGAGTTTCCTGGCTGATCAGTAGAATTTATTCTGTGAAATTGGTGTGCGCAGCCGCATTATAGATTGCACCCCAGAGCACAAACACACATGCGTGTCAATAGAGCGTGAAGAGAATAAAAAAGCCGATTACAGTCTGAAGTAAACGGGACATCAGTCCTGCACACTCCAGACCCACTGCTGCTAAGCAGTGCCCACCAGTGCCACCTACCAGTGTCCACCAGTGCCACCTATCAATGCCCACCAGTGCCACCTATCAGTGCCCATCAGTGCTGCCAATCAGTGCATCATCATCAGTGCTGCCTACCAGTGCCACCTCCCAGTGCCCACCAGTGCCACCTATCAATGCCCATCAATGTTGCCAATCAGTACCTCATCATCAGTCCCACCTATCAGTGCTGCCTATCAGTGTCACCCACAAGTGCCTATCAGTGCCCATAAACGCCACCTATCAGTGCCACCTATCAGTACAGTACCACCTATCAGTGCGCATCAGTGCCACCTATCAGTGCTACCTATCAGTACCCTTCAGTATCACTTATCAGTGCGCATCAGTGCCACCTATCAGTGCAGCCTCATCAGTGCCCACCGGTGCCGCCTCATCAGTGCCCAGCAGTTCCACCTATCAGTGCCCATCAGTACCACCTTATTAGTGCCTATCAGTGCTGCCTATCAGTGCCCATCAGTGCAGCCTATCAGTGCCCATCAATTCAGCCTCATTAGCGTACGTCAATGAAGGATAAAAATTACCTGTTTTCAAAATATTATAACAAACTATGAAAACAGTTTTCGGTCTTTTTTTTGTTTGTTAGCAAAAAATAAAAACCCCAGTGGTGAATAAATCCCAAAAGAAAGCTCTATTTGTGTGAAAAAATGATAAAAATTTCATATGGGTACAGTGTAGCATGACCGCGCAATTGTCATTCAAAGAGTGACAGCGCTGAAAGCTGAAAAATTGGCCTGAGCAGGCAGGGGATAAAAGTGCTCAGTAAGCAAGTGGTTAATTGTTAATGGCACCCAAATGCATCTCTCAAAAGCAGTGTGTTTACAGCCACCAAACTGCATGGTATCGCCTTTTGCAGCCTATTCAAATGAATGGGCTGTCAAAACTGGACCTCATGGGAATCTGTGGGAATGCACGTGTTTAAACGCACACGTTACAATGTGAACCGGCTCTATAGCATGCCCTTGGTAGTAAAGTAAAAATATATTCAAAGGTGCACAAGGTTTTTTAAGGGGAAATAGTAGGCATCTTGTGCTTTAATCTGATGCAGGGATTTTAGCTTTACTAATTTGGAATGGACAACAGTTTTGCTTTAAATCTGTTAAATTAGACACACTCTAATAGGTTTCCTCAATATATGCAACCGATCCTATGCAGTGTCCTTTCTAAGCAACTTTGGGTCCCAGTCACAGGCTCCCTTTCTTGTGTATAATACAGGGATGATAGCCCTGCACTCTGCATGATGATATAACACCTGCCGGAGCCAGGAATAAGGTAGGTAATACACCTTCTCCCTGCACCCCTAGACTAAGTTAGCGTTTAACCCTTCTAGTGCAGAGGGCCCCACTGAAAGGGTACATTTTGTCTCATTCCCAGAGTTCAGCATTGTCTTCTTGCTTGTGTCATTAATGCCAGAGAGAAAAATAGATGTCTGAGCTAAAATGAATTAATCACTTAGACTAACTAGGTGACCTCTGACTGACCCAACTAGGCTCAAGTAGAAATTTCTTGACAAGTCAGGGATTGTGAAAACTGGCCTGAGTATAAGCAAACAAATACATAGTAAGTACAATACTTAAGGTAAGGCCCTTGATTGCTCACTTATGTATTTATTTACACATTGTAATAGCCCTGACATATACTGCAACACTATATAGAGATCATTAGAGTGATTGTGAATGATCACCTTGTAAAACAACCCATTCAGTTTAAAACTGAAATGAAAGGCAAAATATTTTTGTATAGATATAAAAAAACATTATAAATCCTTTTTTTCATAAATGATCATCACATAATCTTTGTTCTTAGCTGCATAAGAGCTGGGGGAGGAGTAGCAACAGCACACTGAACTCTCCGGTGAGGGGTGAGTGATTATTAGCAACACGTTTCCACTAGGGTTTTTCAAAGGTTGATCTCTTACCTGGTTTCTGGTTTTTATGGCTATAATTATTATTTATTTTGTTTCACAATTATTTCTGAAGCTAACTTTGTCGTGTAGAGTATATGTGTGTGGATGGGGGAGTAAGTCCACCCTTTATCTTTTTTTTTCTTTATTTAAATCTCCTTAAATCATACTGATCACACAAATGTACCGTAAGCTGTAAATATATGGCTGATATTAAAAAAAATGGGAATGTATTTGTTTGGATATCCTCTCTAATCTCCTGCGGAAAAAGCAATACATGCATACAAAATGCGTCAAGAAATATTCTCCTCACTGTTTGCATTGAAGACCTTGGGACCTCTTTGTGGTGGAAATTAATGATTGATGATACATTGCAGGAGGGGAACATTTGTATAAGGGTAGGATTAATAATGCCATGTGATTTGTATGTGCATATCAAACTGAAGAACTAAAATGTTTTTTTTTTTAAAGTATAAACATGTAAAGTAAAAACATATATATACAGGAATGTCTATATTGGTACCTGTAAAATCCCTTTATAATTATTTGCTATTGCAAGCTGTAGGTGCACAATTTTGAGCAGGGGTTCCATGCAACCTAAAAAATTTTGCAAGGGTTCCCCAATGCAAAAGGCTGGGAAAGGCTGATTTAAACACTATTTACTACAGCACACACTATATATATATATATGTATATATATATACCGTATCTCACAAAAGTGAGTACACGCCTCACATTTTTGTAAATATTTTATTATATCTTTTCATGTGACAACACTGAAGAAATGACACTTTGCTACAATGTAAAGTAGTGAGTGTACAGCTTGTATTACAGTGTAAATTTGCTGTCCCCTCAAAATAACTCAACACACAGCCATTAATGTCTAAACCACTGGCAACAAAAGTAAGTACACCCCTACGTGAAAATATAAAAATTGGACCCAAAGTGTCAATATTTGGTGTGGCCACCATTATTTTCCAGCACTGGCTTAACGCTCTTGGGAATGGAGTTCACCAGAGCTGCACAGGTTGACACTGGAGTCCTCTTCCACTCCTCCATGACAACATCACGGAGCTGGTGGATGTTAGAGACCTTGCGCTCCTTCACCTTTCGTTTGAGGATGCCCCACAGATGCTCAATAGGGTTTAGGTTTGGAGACATGCTTGGCCAGTACATCACCTTTAGGCTGCATTCACACCTGAGCATAGCGTTTTTGAGCATTTCTTCCGGCATTTTGTCGGGCATATTTACGCTGAGCACGTGCACTCAACTTCTTTGGTCGACCATGGCGAGGCCTGTTCTGAGTGGAACCTGTCCAGGTAAACTGCTGTATTGTCTTGGCCACCATGCTGCAGCTCAGTTTCAGGGTCTTGCCAATCTTCTTATAGCCTAGGCCATCTTTATGTAGAGCAACAATTCTTTTTTTTCAGATCCTCAGAGAGTTCTTTGCCATGAGGTGCCATGTTGAACTTCCAGTGACCAGTATGAGAGAGCAATAACACCAAATGTAACACACCTGCTCCCCATTCACACCTGAGACCTTGTAACACTAACGAGTCACATGACACAGGGGAGGGAACATTTTCACTTAGGGGGTGTACTCACTTTTGTTGACAGCGGTTTAGACATTAATGACTGTGTGTTGAGTTATTTTGAGGGGACAGCAAATTTACACTGTTATACAAGCTGTACACTCACTACTTTACATTGTAGCAAAGTGACATTTTTTCAGTGTTGTCACATGAAAAGAATAAAATATTTACAAAAATGTGAGGGGTGTACTTTTGTGAGATACTGTATATATATATATATATATATATATATATATATATATATATATATATATATACATATATATACACATTTGCGTTCATTGTACAATAGACAATGGAATACAGAGATGCTGTCCTGGTAACTCTTACATTGAAGCATTGGGGTCATGGATTGAACTCCTACAACAAACACTGTCTGTTGGTATATGTGGGTTTGCTCTGTGGTTTCCTCCCACTGTCTAAAGTCGGTTAACTGGCTCCCACCAGATTGACCCTCGTGATTAGACTGTAAACTCCATCAGGGAGCAGAAAGTGTAGTGATTTATCTATATACACTGTAAAAAGCTACATAAATAAACCCATCCACACGTTCCCTGGTTCACTAGTGCATGAATCTGGTCCTGCTCTAATTTTGATCCACTCTTTCCTAGAAACTAATTTCTTGTAAATAACAGATATTGAAAATATCCTTCTTTACTAATGCAACTCTAATGGTCCATTCATAACACATTTTACCAACTACAATGCACCTCAACTCAAGAACATTTTGTGTTTGCTGCATTTTCTCCAGTGCACCACAATGCACATCATGTGTTGTGGAGTGCTTTTGTACTTACAGCACAGGTAAGTCATGGAGCCTTTTAAAATAAATTGCACTTCCATGCACCAATGTACATACAGTGAGGGAAAAAAGTATTTGATCCCCTGCTGATTTTGTACGTTTGCCCACTGACAAAGAAATGATCAGTCTATAAATGTAATGGTAGGTTTATTTTAACAGTGAGAGACAGAATAACAACAAAAAAATCCAGAAAAAAGCATTTAAAAAAAAAGTTATAAATTGATTTGCATTTTAACCACTTGCCGACCAGCCGCCGTCAATATACAGGCAGGTCTCCCCTGCGCAAACCGCCTTAGGTGTACGTCTATCTTTGCAGAAGAGACAGCGGGCGCGCGCCGCGGGAGCATGCCCGTGGATCTGGCGGACTCGATGTCCGCCGGCAACCCGCGATCGCGGTGTACAGAGACAGAAAGAGGAACTGCCTATGTAAACAAGGCGATTCCCCGTTCTGCCAGATGACATGCCAGAGATCTTCTGTTCCCAGTGATCGGGAATAGTGATGTCATGTGCCTGGTAGCCCGTCCCCCTACAGTTAGAACACACCCAGGGAACAAACTTAAGCCCTTGATTGCCCCCTAGTGTTAACCCCTTCCCTGCCAGTGTAATTTTTTCATTTATCAGTGCATTTTTATAGCACTGATGTAATAATGTCATGGGTCCCCATAAAGTGTCATTTGGGGTCAGATTTGTTTGCTGCAATGTCGCAATCCCGCTAAAAGTCGCAGCTCCCCGCCATTACTAGTAAAAACAATTAAAAAAAAAAAAAAAGTCCCCAAATCTATCCCATAGTTTGTAGATGCGATAACTTTTGCGCAAACCAATCAATACTATGCCTATTGTGATTTTTTTTTACCAAAAATATGTAGAAGAATATATATTGTTCTAAACTGATGAATACATTTGTTTTTTTTATATATATAATTTTTTGGATATGTATTATAGCAAAAAGTAAAAAAAAATATTATTTTTTTCAAAAATGTCGTTCTTTTCTTTGTTTGAAGCACAAAAAATAAAAACCGCAGAGGTGATCAAATACCACCAGAAGAAATCTCTATTTGTGGGAAAAAAAGGACATCAATTTTGTTTGGGTACATCGCTGCACGGCTGTGCAATTGTCAATTAAATCTACGCAATGCTGTATCGCAAAAAATGGCCTGGTCATTAAGGGGGCAAATCCTTCCGGGGCTGAAGTGGTTAATGAGTGAAATAAGTATTTGACCCCTTTACAAAACATGACTTAGTACTTGGTGGCAAAACCCGTGTTTGCAATCACAGAAGTCAGACGTTTCTTGTAGCTGGTTATCAGGTTTGCAAATACCTCAAGAGCCACTCCAGGACATTAATATGCTTCTTCTTGAGCCACTCCTTTGTTGCCTTGGGTCATTGTCATGCTGGAATACCCATCCACGGCCCATTTTCAATGCCCTGGCTGAGGTAAGGAGGTTCTCACCAAAGATTTGACTGTACATGGCCTCGTGTATCGTCCCTTTGATGCGGTGAAGTTGTCCTGTGCTCTTAGCTGAAAAACACTCACAAAGCATAATGTTTCCAACTCCATGTTTGATGTTGGGGATGGTGTTCTTGGGGTCATAGGCAGCATTCCTCCTCCTCCTCCAAACAAGGCGAGTTGAGTTGATGCCAAGAGCTTGATTTTGGTCTCATCTGACCACAACACTTTCACAAGTTCTCCTCTGAATCATTCAGATGTTCATTAGCAAACTTCAGATGGGTCTGCATGTGTGCTTTCTTGAGCAGGGGGACCTTCACGTCGGAATGTGTTACCAATTGTTTTCTTAGTGACTATAGTCCCAGCTGCCTTGAGATCATTGACAAGATTCTCCTGTGTAGTTCTGGGCTGATTCCCCACCGTTCTCATGATCATTGAAACTCCACGAGGTGAGATCTTGCACTGATCTTGTACGTTATTTTGTGCTTCTTCCATTTGCGAATAATCGCACTGTTGTCACCCTCTCACCCAGCTGTTTGGCGATAGTCTTGTAGCCCATTCCAGCCTTGCGTAGGTCTACTATTTTGTCCCTGACATCATTGGACATCTCTTAGGTCTTGGCCATGGTGGAGAGATTGGAAACTGATTGATTGATTGCTTCTGTGAACAGGTGTCTTTTATACTCCCTTTAAGAGAGTTCTCCTAATCTCAGCTCATTACCTGTATAGAAGACACCTGGGAGCCAGAAATCTTGCTGATTAATAGGGGATCAAATATTTATTTCACTTGATAAAATGCAAATCAATTTATAACTTTTTTGAAATGCGTTTTCTGGATATTTTTATTGTTATTCTGTCACTCACTGTTAAAATAAACCTACCATTAAAATTATAGACTGATCATTTCTTTGTCAGTGGGCAAATGTACAAAATCAGCAAGGAATCAAATACTTTTTTACCTGTATTTGTAATGTGGATTGGGTACATCATTCAAATATATGATTCTAGTGCTGACTATTGTTATGTGTGCTCATCCATTTTAAAGTGTCGGTTACCAGTGTCTTTTTTCGCAATATTCTTCAACTGGATTACCAACATCAAGTCATCTGTGTGTGGGAAAATGTCTCTTTTTTTGAACCAGTTACATTCTAACGGGCTCCTGAAAGTTTTATATCTGCAAATGTTAAGTCAAGCTTTTGAAACCCGTGATTTTAGTAGCGTTTTATAGGACTATTAAACATTCTATAGTTTTATAGGATCACTACACATTTCTGTAAATGTAAAACAAGCATAGGAAGGCACAGCCCCTTTCCAATATGTCCTAATAATCAACCAAAGAAACATAGACAATGAAGAGAAACAGCAGTGACCGATTCACAATTCCTTACCATGTGGATCTCCCCACAGAGCATCATCTACATACAACATATATAAGGTTTGTATGTTCTCTCCAAACTTGCAAGGGTTACCACCTAGAAAACATTGCCAAAGATGATCATCAATAGGTCTGTGTGACTATAGGATAAATAATCAAAAAAATACATGAAGCGCAATGCTCCCTTGTGATAAATTGACAAAAATTACATCAAACTTAATATATATACATAATGAACCAGTATTAAATGTTTAGTCCATAGACAATTATTTGATTCTCACTCCATGCAAAAGTGTCTAAAATATTGAAAAAATTAAAATTTAATTAAAAATCAAATGAGTTCTGTACCCAAAGAGTGCTATAAAAGTGACCAGCTATCGCCACTTCTTCACGTGACTTGTGTACATCCACCACCAGGCAACCTGTAAAATCAATCAGCGAACTTTCAGTTTATTAACATTCTGCAATTTACATGATACATTGCTGTCAGATTCAAAACTTTTCACCATGTTTCTAGCCAGTTCTGCAGCCTCTTGTTATATGACCATGCACAGTTTTCTCCTCTGAGAACTACTGAGATGGTGCTTGGAACCTGGGAACATGCTGACCTGCATTTTGAAAGGTTTATATTCTGGGCCACTGAGAACTTTATGGTTACAACCAAATAGTTTTCGGTGCAAGATAAATGTTTTAAAATTAGAGGCACTTATTGGGTACCTGGATACCCTTGCTAAAATGCTAAATTTCTGTGTCTGAATGTAGTGTCTTTACATTCGAGTTTTGTGGAAGATCTGCTGTTTCCTGATACCATGTGTTACAATTATTGTGTTGCAATGAGGAAGGATCAATCACAAAACACATTCTATTCCTTTACATGAATTTCCATGACTACATATTTGTTTATCATCTCTGGAAATGTCAGCCTTAAATCCCAGCTGTAATATGTACAGCTACAAATATCATGGTATGCACAATCCATAACATGTTTGTCAGAGGTTAGTCAGAGCTCATTCATAATACGGGAAAAATGCTGAAAAATTCCATTGGTCTCATCCCTTGTCAAGTACACATGGAGACATGCACTTCAGAGCCCTGTGAACCTCAAAACGGAGACCCTCAGGCACACGTGTTCAGTAAACCATACCGTTACAATTATCTCCTACTCTGATGTACTGGCACTGGGTTATTCTACGTATCTGTACTCAGGCCCAGAAAAGCTTCACAGAAGTGGCAAGAAAAGCCCATTACAGTAAGTATAAATCTTTGTCAGTATTTTTTCTTTTTTTTTAAAGTCTTTAAAAAGGCTTTCATGCTCACCCAAGCCTATGGTCTCTTGACACCACCTGTCACATGCCTTATTGTAAAAACACTTTTATATGGAATACATTAGGATTATCACAAACACAAAGAGACACAAGTATCACCATTAAAAAACAAGTTATTTCAAGTTATTTCAGTTCCTTTTACTGCTTAAATTCTGAAATATACTCAAGAGAAGGAGTAATGAGGAGCTAGGTATGAAGAAGGTACACCAGTCAAAAGACCATACATTTTGAGAGACTTAACTGTTATATCATTTCACATTAACAAAAAAATGTGAAATTAAATGTGGACAGTTAAATTCTTCAAATTTTTTATTTTTTCATTGACAATGATCTAGCCATACAGTAAGATTTCACCTAAAAATTATTATTATGCAATAGCGCCAACAATTTATGCAGTGCTTTACAACATAAGGGCAGACAGTACAATTACAATAAAATTGTAATACTTTTCATGCAGTATAAAGGGTTGTATGTATACATATTTGTTGTATATGTCTAAAACTTGGTTGTTCTTTTCATGAAGTTTACTCACAATATCAGAGTGATGATAAATTTCCCAAACCAGCCACCTAATTTTATGGCTTAATGAGATGTTCAGGTGAGGATTGGGCCATTCAGGGTTAACTGAACATGCAATTCTAAACTTGAAGAGAAATCTGCTTGTAGTTTCTTGGGAAGCGTGAAGAAAGTATTTAATAGCAGGGGTTCAAATTTGGTAAATGCTGCGTGGCTTCAAATATGAAGATGATGTCCTTCATACTCCATCACCCCATCCAATGTCAATTTAATAGTTTTTATTTTCAAACATGACAATTGTGCAAAAATACGTCTAAAGTGCAGAAGCATAAATAGGTCAAAAAGTGTGCTCATAAAAAGTCTTTTTTTGTATTTTTATTTCTCAGATGCTAGAAAAGTAAATCAAAATATTAAGCCTTAGTCAAACTGGCAAATCATGACCTCTTAACTTAAAGTACAGATTATTGGACATGCAATTAACATGTGACAAGACAATTGACATTTAATGTTCTATATAGTCTCAACAAGCTATAAATGAGCATTAAAACAAGGCCTCACTGACCTTTGCAGCTGCATGCACTGTGGAGCAATTCATTTTCAAATTCTATGGCAGAAGCACTGAAGTTGTCCAAGTTGTTCTTTCAGCAGCTCTGCTCACCCAGCTTCTCCCTCCCAGCAGAGACATTGCACCCTTCCAGCCTTCAAATCTCCAATATAAGCACAGAGCAGGTCTACAGAAAGAGCTGAACCAGGGTGAGCTTAGCTGTTCTGAGAGACGACTTGAACAACCCCAGTGCTTCTGCTTTGAACTTTGTGAGTGAAATGTTCAACGGTGCCTGCAGCTACAGAAATCAATGAAATCTTGTTTAAAACCTCATTTACACACTTAACTGTTCGTAACCTGGCCACAAGTTAACATAAAAAAATGGCAGTGTCTTTATATTTCTTCTGCAATAAGAGCATCTCCTCTTCACGCCAGCAAAGTTTCTGATACATATACATTGAGCAGAAGAAACATTGCTGCCAGGAGCTTCTATGCGTGTGCCAATCACGGTGGATGAAAATGACAAACTCAGAAGAAATCCAGACAAACATGTAAGCGGTAATCATAAGGTTGATTGTGGCCATTGCAGTGCAGGAGAGGTCCCTTTGGTAGATGATTCTGTAAAAATCTACCCACAACAGATTGGATTTAATTCCATATTAAAAGGCCCAGTCACAGTTACACTCGTATAAAAAAGGGCACAACCTTGCACTTAAAGTGGATGTAAACCCTCACATATACCCAGTGAAGTGAACAGCCTCAAATGATACACAGAGATGAAACAAATTCTCCTACATAAGTTTTACATGTATATTTGCTGTCTTTATTTTTATATACTGTTTAGAAAGCGCACATCATGTTAGAATTTTCACTTCCTCATTTAGCAGTGTAGTGTTGGATTACACTGGGAGACAGCTGATTGGAGGAAAGGCACCCCCCCCCCCCAGATAGGCAGAGACTTTCAGAGCTGTCCTGTGAGTAAAGTAGCTTTCTGCTAATCTATTTGTAGCACCCACCTTGACACAAAATTTGTGTGGGAGAACTTGTCAGAGGTTACATAGTTACATAGTTACATAGTAGGTGAGGTTGAAAAAAGACACAAGTCCATCAAGTCCAACCTATGTGTGTGATTATATGTCAGTATTATATTGTATATCCCTGTATGTTGCGGTCGTTCAGGTGCTTATCTAATAGTTTTTTGAAACTATTGATGCTCCCCGCTCAGACCACCGCCTGTGGAAGGGAATTCCACATCCTTGCCGCTCTTATAGGGCGTACACACGATCGGACTTTGTTCGGACATTCCGACAACAAAATCCTAGGATTTTTTCCGACGGATGTTGGCTCAAACTTGTCTTGCATACACACGGTCACACAAAGTTGTTGGAAAATCCGATCATTCTGAACGCGGTGACGTAAAACACGTATGTCGGGACTATAAACGGGGCAGTGGCCAATAGCTTTCATCTCTTTATTTATTCTGAGCATGCGTGGCACTTTGTCCGTCGGATTTGTGTACACACGATCGGAATTTCCGACAACGGATTTTGTTGTCGGAAAATTTTATCTCCTGCTCTCCAACTTTGTGTGTAGGAAAATCCGATGGAAAATGTCCGATGGAGCCCACACACAGTCAGAATTTCCGACAACACGCTCCGATCGGACATTTTCCATCGGAAAATCCAACCGTGTGTACGGGGCATTACAGTAAAGAACCCTCTACACAGTTTAAGGTTAAACCTCTTTTCTTCTAATTTTAATGCGTGGCCACGTGTCTTATTAAACTCCCTTCTGCGGAAAAGTTTTATCCCTATTGTGGGGTCACCAGTACGGTATTTGTAAATTGAAATCATATTCCCTCTCAAGCGCCTCTTCTCCAGAGAGAATAAGTTCAGTGCTCACAACCTTTCCTCATAACTAATATCTTCCAGTCCCTTTATTCGTTTTGTTGCCCTTCTCTGTACTCGCTCCATTTCCAGCACATCCTTCCTGAGGACTGGTGCCCAGAACTGGACAGCATACTCTAGGTGAGGCCGGACCAGAGTTTTGTAAAGTGGGAAAATTGTCGCTTTATCTCTGGAGTTAATCCCCTTTTTAATGCATGCCAATATTCTGTTTGCTTTGTTAGCTTCAGCTAGCTTGCCATTGCTGAGCCTATCATCTACTAGGACCCCCAGGTCCTTTTCCATCCTTGATTCCCCCAGAGGTTCTCCTCCCAGTGAGTAGATTGCATTCATATTTTTGCCACCCAAATGCATTATTTTACATTTTTCTACATTAAACCTCATTTGCCATGTAGTTGCCCACCCCACTAATTTGTTCAGATCTACTTGCAAGGTTTCCACATCCTGTGGAGAAGTTATTGCCTTGCTTAGCTTAGTATCGTCCGCAAATACAGAGGTTGATCTGTTTACCCCATCCTCCAGGTCATTTATGTACAAATTAAATAGGATTGGTCCCAGGACAGAACCCTAGGGGAACCCCACTACCCACCCCTGACCATTCTGAGTACTCCCCATTTATCACCACCCTCTGAACTCGCCCTTGTAGCCAGTTTTCAATCCATGTACTCACCCTATGGTCCATGCCAACGGACCTTATTTTGTACAGTAAACGTTTATGGGGAACTGTGTCAAATGCTTTTGCAAAATTCAGATACACCACGTCTACAGGCCTTCCTTTATCTAGATGGCAACTCACCTCCTCATAGAAGGTTAATAGATTGGTTTGGCAAGAACGATTCTTCATGAATCCATGCTGATTACTGCTAATGATACCGTTTTTATTACTAAAATCTTGTATATAGTCCCTTATCATCCCCTCCAAGAGTTTACATACTATTGATGTTAGGCTAACTGGTCTGTAATTCCCAGGGATGTATTTTGGGCCCTTTTTAAATATTGGTGCTACATTGGCTTTTCTCCAATCAGCTGGTACCATTCCAGTCAGTAGATTATCTGTAAAAATTAGGAACAACGGTCTGGCAATCACTTGACTGAGTTCCCTAAGTACCCTCGGATGCAAGCCATCTGGTCCCGGTGATTTATTAATGTTAAGTTTCTCAAGTCTAATTTTAATTCTGTCCTCTGTTCACCATGGAGGTGCTTCCTGTGTTGTGTCATGAGGATAAACACTGCAGTTTTGGTTACTGAAGCCCCCCGATTCACTTGTGAAGACTGAGGAGAATAATAAATAATGGATAATATCATCCATACGCCAGGATCACACAGGAGCCTGGCACCTCCCCACCTTCAGCGCGGCTAATTCGATACAAGTCTGTAAGTCCAAATTAAAAATGTCCAAAGCAATATCGGACAAATGAGTACCATCTGACCGATAAAATCCCGAAAGGCCACCTTCCAGATCAACATGTCTAAAAGACATGCCATTCAAGGAAATCATACATTTAGCTATTGTCCTATTAATCCTTTTCCTCATTTTTTCAAGCCCCAAAAAAACAAAGGCTAAACGCCGCTTTGAATAACAGCGATTTGTAAGGAGAATAACAAATGGATTCAGTAGCCAAACACAGACGGCCTAAAAGAGCAGTGGAAATAGGCAGTCTATGATCAGATACAAATTTACCCTTGCCATAACCTTTCAACGCCTGTTGAACTGAAAAAAAAACTCTGACAAGAAGGAAAACCCCTTAATTTAAAAAAAAAAGAAACGCCACATAATGTTTTTTGGACATGGGAACAAGAATAATTGCAAGACAATAAAAAATTCAAAAAGGCCAAAACCAAACTTTCTGAAAATCCTGTACATAAACTATCAGAATGTTCTAAAAAATAATACCAAAGAGACCACGCGGCTTCATAACTTGCCCACGTGCTTTTAGATATAGAATTACGAACAGCTGAACTTATGAACCTCAGATCAAGTTCGATAAGAAATTCGGGCATGGGGCACCAACCTTGTCTGCTTCCGGCACCAAAGCACGAAACCGATCCAACTGCAAACGTGATAAAGCATCAGCCACAGTGTTGAAATTACCAGGAACATACTTAGCTTTTAACCATATATTCAGCTTTAAACATTGAAAAACTAATTGACGTAACAAAGTGATCACAGGTAAAGACTTTGAAGACAAACAATGGCGCAGACAACGCCTTTGTTGTCTGAATGAAGAAAAATGTGACTATTCTGAAAAGCCTCACCCCACAATTCCAATGCCACCACAACAGGGAACACCTCCAATAAAATTATGATCTTCGTAAAACCTTTAACACGCCAAGCTTCAGGCCAAGTATCCGCCAACCAGTGACCTTGCCAATAAGCGCCATAACCAATTGCCCCTAAAGTATCGGTAAACAAATTTAAAGCTTCAGCTAAACAAAAGGGGGCCTGCCATAGAGAATGACCATTAAATAAATCCAAAAAACATTTCCAAATAAATAAATCCTCCTTAATAGAGACAGTTAATCGAATAAAATGCCACCGAGAAGTAACTCCAGCAATAGCCCGATACAATCTTTTAGAAAAAACCCTACCCATCGGTATAATTCTAGACGTAAATGGCCTCCCCAGACGACGTCTATGAAGACGAAACGCGTCGGGTAGGACCGCACTGTCGCCACTTTTCTCACAGCGCTGTTTTTTATACGAATTTACATGTGAGTGTATATCTTTTTATTTTAATAAATTACATCTTTTATACGGATTTACACTATGTGGCCATTCCTTCCTTTTTCCATTTGTTAACACCATCGTTTGGCTTCCAAACATCGTCCTGAGGGATATGATAATGCTTGGTTCGTTCCATCCACTTCGCCCCTCTGGGTTCTGGCATTGTTTAGAGGGATACAGCAACTTGTGGGCCAATCCATAATCATCGCCTCTCCGAGCCATCTATAGCCACTCACCACCTAATCCTTATCCGACCCAACTCGGCGTACGCCCTTTTGGGTCCATCCCATCTGGTAAGCCTCTTCATTTTCAGTGGTGGTTTATCTTCATTTCAGATGCCTTATATATCTACTTGAAGTGTTTAGTTCCTGAAGACTCCCTACCTATATACATACGGATGACTCTTCTCCATTATTTACATTTGGAACTATTAATTTAACATTTTTTCATATTGGACGTTTTTTTCATATTGGACGTTTTCTATTTCAATAAGCGCGACACGTATTGTGGTTTTAACAACTCCAATAAAACTATGATCTTCGTAAAACCTTTAACACGCCACTCTTCAGGCCAAGTATCCGACAACCAGTGACCTTGCCAATAAGCGCCATAACCAATTGCCCCTGAAGTATCGGTAAACAAATTTAAAGCTTCAGCTAAACAAAAGGGGGCCTGCCATAGAGAACGACCATTAAATAAATCCAAAAAACGTTTCCAAATAAATAAATCCTTAATAGAGACAGTTAATCGAATAAAATGCCACCGAGAAGTAACTCTAGCAATAGCCCGATACAATCTTTTAGAAAAAACCCTACCCATCGGTATAATTCTAGGCGTAAATGCCAAAAGGCCTAATAAAGATTGAATCGTTTTCAAATTAATTTTCTTTTTGGAAAGAACAAAATCCAACAAAAAACAAAGCTTCCTCACCTTAGCCATAGGGAGACGAAATTCCATTTTTACAGTGTCTATAGTAACACCCAAAAATTCTAAACAATGTGTAGGAGGCACCAATTTTTCCGGTGCCAATGAAACACCAAACTTTTTGCAAATAATCCTAAACTCAGTACATAAATATAAACAGTCATCCGTATCATCTTTACCAACAAACAAAAAATCATCTAAATAATGTAATAATTGAACTGAACCAGATTGCGAACTGACAACCTATTCTAAAAAGGTAGAGAACAATTCAAAATATCTGCAGGACAGGGAACAGCCCATGGGCAGGCACTTGTCAAAATAGTACTCCCCTTTAAAATAAATACCCAAGGAGTTAAAGGCCGATGGATGAATCGACAATAACCAAAAGGCGGATTTCACATCAGCTTTAGCCAAAAGAGGCGAACCGCCCACTCTCCTAATAATGTCCAAGGCATCATCAAGCGAAGATATATAGCATACCGAACAGAAATCAGGGTCAATCTCATCATTTAATGAAAAACCAAAAAGAATTCATCTCCTTTTTTGGAATAATACCCAATGGTGAAATACCAAAATTAATAAACGGAGGCTCAGAAAAGGGGCCCTCCATACGTCCCGCAGAAATTTCTTTAGAAAGTTTATTGGAAACCACCGCTTCGTAAACAGCAACAGAAGATAAATTATCAAAAAGTGAGCAACCAGAACCCGAAAATGTAGGCAACAGAAAACCTTCCGAAAAACCTTCAAGTAGAAAGTCCGCTGACATTTGGTTTGGGTAACGAATAAGCCACGGCAACATGTTTTCTATCACGGGAGTCACTGCTTTTAAGAAAGGACTCCTTCGAAGGAGTACTATCACTAATAGCCACTTTTTTAAAACATCTAGCAGCTGGATGTGCACCTGAACAATACGCACATTCGTATTTGTATTTACAAGTGGCTGGGCACTTACATTGACCATCATTAAAATTAAAGCATAAGCCTTTACGAATTCCAAGAGTGTTCGTAACAATTGGTTTAGAAAACTGATGTTTTTGCGGTAACAGCAGGTTTAACCAGAGACCAACATCTTTCATCCCCCATTTAAGAGAACGATGCACAGCCAACTTCTGATGAAAGGATTCATCATAGTAATACCAAGCTTGTCCATTAAAAATTTTTATAGGCCTCCAAAATAATCTCAACATGTTGGAAAAGCCCACTACAACGTTCAGGATATTTTTCACCTAAAACACTAGCAAAAATACAAAACGATTGTAACCAATTGTTAAACGATCTAGAAACAGAGGCATTCCTTCCAACATCAAATTTTTCATCCCTTTTATTAAGACGATGTTCAGGAGACAAAGGTAACAAAGAAAAAATGTCGATATATTCGCCACTCCAGATTTTTTCTTTACAAGCGATACTAAGATGAAAACCCAAAGGTGAAAGCTTGCATAGCAACACTTCTTTCAAACAACCTTCTGGAATTTGCGTGGAAGGAACATGTACAGATGACATAGCAGGACGTATACAATCATTACTCAAAGTACTAGATTCAATAGAATGAGTAAGCGTAGATTCGGAAGAATCAACTCTCCACACTGACGCAACATTATTAACATCAATAACAGGAGATTTTAATTTATCAACAATAGCAGAAAACTTTTTTGCTAAATTACATAACATAGCAATGTCATCAGACTCACCTGATGCACCAGCACTGGTAGAAGGGACCGCCTGCATGGCATCGTCAGTTAATGCCACTGCACGAATAGGCAGAGCTTGAGTATCCATGGCAACAGCAGGAACAACATCAACCATATTTACAGTTTTGTCAATTAAATGTTCGGACAATACAGGAGGCTCCACAGGTGTAATATCAACATCCCCCTTGGAGCAACACTCACTGTATAATTAGGCTTTTTATTTGTTAAAATTCGTCTCGACTCCTAGTAAGTCTCACCTTGTCATTTTGTTTCTTCAATTCTCTAGGCGGAGACCGGGATTCGAACCTGTGAGGTCTCTTTGTAGAACGCCTGAGATCAAATTTTACTACTGCGCATGCTCCCGAATCTATCCTCGGCGATAATCTCCGACTCCTACCCGAAGCCTCTTGACTGACAGATAAAGGAGGCGGGTGCGAAACTCGATGAGGCACGGAAGCTTGACCCAGAGGAGGAAGAAGCCCCGGGGGGCGGAACAAACTCACAGTCTGATCATCCACTGACACAGGAACAGCTGCTGCAGATTCAATGGAAGGGACAGAAGTTTGTGGTCCAGTAGGCAATAATAAGCATTGCCGCATCCATTCTTCCCCGCCCTCGGAACCGGCTCGCTCCATCAGTTGACGCAGCATGGATTTCATCTCATCCAGAAACAAACAATCTTCTTGTGTCTTTCAGCATTGTCTGTCAAAATCTTGATGCAATCCACTTGTTTATATACCCTCCAGCACGAGCTGAGTACCGTTTTTATTTAAATCAATACTTGAATTATGACTAATCAAACATCTTTAGTTTTTAACCTATAAAATATTTTCTTTTATGCCTGACTCGGTCCCATAGGTGGTTGTGGGGGACAGTTTTGCCCCACTTCCCACTTTTCATTCCTAATGCAAACATTTTAAAGAAATGTTGTTTTTTTAAATAAAAATCTAAATGTATGCTTTTATTGTACATTAGTAACAATGAACACGAAGTTATGCTGCAAAAAAAAAAAAACACCCCCCAAAAATATATCCATTTGGCATAATTACATAACAAAAGACAGGCTGCTAAAGCAAGTAAGATAAATCATAAAAATGTTGTTTTAATAGCTAAATAAAGGTGTGATGTACCACATGGGGATACCATTAGCAAATGACCCAAATGCAATTAGATAATAACTGTACATAAAGAACCTGGGCCACATAGCTTCCACCCACATATACACAGAGAGCTCAGCTCAGTTCGTTTTAAACCATATTTAAACCATTACTTCTAATTCTTAGAAAGAATTTAATAACAGGCATGTTACTAGTTGACTAATATGAGGAACTGCAGTTCCAAAAAATGGTTTGCAAGGTTTTGTCCAGCAACCATGGACCTGTATATCTAACTGTTGGAAATATATTTAAGGGCTTTATATAAGGAACAACATTTTGCAATGTATGATAGAAGAGAATACAATTTAACAAATTTCCAGTATGGATTTATAAAAGAAAAGCGTAGTATTTTTTAATAAAAAAAATAAGCAGAAGCATGAACAGAGGGGTGGCTGCGAATGTAGTGTATATGAACTTTGGTAAAGCTTTTGACGTATTGAGGCTGATAGGCTACTAAAGGGTTTGACAATTGCATGAAGATTCACAAAATGTATTGGGGTTGATTTACTAAAACTGGAGAATACAAAATCTGGTACAGCTCTGCATAGAAACCAGTCAGCTTTCAGATTTTTTTTGTCAAACACTAATTGAACAAGCTGATATATATATATATGTTTATAGATACAGTAAAACCTTGGATTGCGAGCATAATTCGCCTTCGTTCCAGAAACATGCTTGTAATACAAAGCACATGTATATCAAAGCAAATTTTCTCATAAGAAATAATGGTTACTCAAATGATTCGTTCCACAACCATTTATTCATAAGTCCTTCAGTTTATAGTCTATATAAAAAGATTATAGCAATGTGATAGGTTGAGTAACCATAAAATGTCCATCCACAAATGGCAGCCTTCACAAAGGGATTAGAAGCAAAATCCAGCAGGAGCTACAGAGTATAAAAGAGAAGAGAGGCGCCTCTAAGTGTAGCAATATGGTTACATTTAATGAAGGTACAACATTTAGCAACTCACATGGTTGATGATAAATAGAGGCACATCTAATTATGCAGGCATCCGGGATAAAGCTGTCCACAAAGACCATCCCCCGCACCGCTGGCTTTCACTGCTGTCAGTCTGCAATCGTGACCGGGAAGACCACCCGGAAGTAGAGCGATCTGAAAGTGTGGCTTGAACCGCTCGTGGAGCGCAGAGTGAAAAGGGACTACATTGATGACGGTGCGGATGATGGTCTATGTGGACAGCTTTACCCAGGATGCCTGCATACTTAGATGCCCCTGTTTTAATCATCAACCATGTGAGTTGCTAAATGTTGTACCTTCATTAAATGTAACCATATTGCTACACTTAGAGGCGCCTCTCTTCTCTTTTATACTCAGTTGTGACATGACGCTACTTGTATATCAAGACATCGCTTGTATTTCAAGTCAAAACGTATTAAAACATTTTGCTTGTCTTGCAACCAAGTTACTCTCAAACCAAGGTTTTACTAATATATATATATATATATATATATATATATATATATATATATATATAGTGACAGTATGAGATGTCGTCACTGTAAAATTAGTCGTTTAAAAGACACATGGTTTGCACATTGGCTCGGTGCAGGACTGCAGAGCATAGATGTGGACTGGAGAAAACTGCTTTCGCAGCTTTCTCTGGATTTTGGTATTCCTGCATGGCGCACAGTAGTTTGGAGATTCCAAAGTGTCTTGGGTGGGACGAGATCTCCAACCCTGTGTCCAGGTTTTGTGGAGGACCAGCAGGGTGTGTGCTCAGGTGAGCACAGTCCTTATAATGAAGGTATGGGAATACCTCACGGCTCTCAGTTGGAGATGGCTCCACCCCAAGAGAGACGGGAGGTCTCTAGGAGTCAGAGGCTACAGGAGGCAGCCAGAGCACGTGTGTGTCTGCAAGAGGAAGTAAACGGCCTGAGGACTAAGGCCAGAGCGGAGCTGTGGGCGCTAGAGTAAAGCGGTCTGTACAGAAGCACCTATAGTCTGTGTGACCAGCATAAAGAGCAGAAGTACTGCTAGAGAGAGAGCCAGGTTGGCTAGAATTTTCTGTTTGTGAATTTACTGGAGACGAACCCCTGCATGGGAAACCTTTATTTTACAGACCTTTTATGTGCCTTTTTAATAAAAATGGGCTGCCATGCCCTAAAATATAGTTCCTGACTGGCTTGAATCACTGCAAAACGCATCCACCAATAGAGCTAATGGTCCCCCAGTGTTTGTGACAAAAACTCAGTGCCCACGCTGTAGCATTAAAAACTAATGAACCTGAATACTACTGGGTAATATAATGATAGAAAAGAATTTGAGGGCACTAGTAAATGATAGACTTCAAATGAACCTGTGCATTCCCCATGCAGGGCAAAGCAGCAGGTTTACTTCAATCCTCCCTCCCTCAGCAGTGTCAGCACTGCATAATCACCTTTCCTTCACTCCCCTGTTGCTTAGCTGCCGGGAGCAGAATAAGCCACCCTATGTAAGCTATAGTTCGCTTAGGTTGTAGCTTACATAGGGGTATGAACACATATAGCAAAGTACCAGATATTTGTTAACTTCTTTACTAATGAAAGCAGTGGGGGACAAAGAAAAGGTGAGTATGTACTGCCCAGGAGCAGGGCAATAAAACAAACCTGTTTCTTTGCCTTGCTGGGGCTGAGCTCCATAACTCTATTGTATCCTGTAGTAACTAGGTACAGTAAGAGTAACAACAACAGCCACTGGGCTGTTCAGCCATTCAGTTAGCCCAAGGGGTCTGGTAGGGTCAGTGCCTGGAGCTCTCCAAGTGTACTGGATCCTAGGAGACAGTCCCAGGATTTGGGACACTATCCCAAAAGCAACCCTTCCATCACTTGGCTCTAAAATAAAACCCTAATGTCCGGCAGAACAATCTCAGTCCAACAGTACTAATCTTGGCCTGACATCGTTGGAGAGAGAAGAAGCAGCAGGGAGTGGGTGGTCTGGTAAGTAAACACTGAACACTAATTAAAGGAGAGGTGTACATTTTGTGTTCCTGACCATAACATTTTTTAGGCCACCATTGACCATCATTGAGTAGGGGAATTTATTAAGCCTCCACTGACCACTAATGAAGGGGGACTTATTTTGCAACCACTATACCAATAAAGGGGGAATTTAATATTACTACCACTAACATCAATCAAGGGGAGTACATTTTACTGCTACTGACCACCACCAAGGGGAGTACATTTTACTGCTACTGACTACCAGATGGGCGGGGGGGGGGGGGTTATTATGATTGGTTATTATGAAACCACCAATGAAGGAAGATTTATTTTGGCCCCTAATGCTGGGGTTAATATTGTGGCTACTGACACCAATGCTGGGGGTTATTACTGCCTCCACTGATACAAATGCTGGAAGTTAATGTTATGGCTACTGACAACAATGCTGGAGGTTATTATTGTGCCCATTGGCACTAATGAGAGGGTTTTTTTTTGCTCCCACTGGCACTAGTGCAAGAGGCTATTATTGCATCCCTGACTCTGATACCAGGGTTAGTATCCACTGACACTGATGCAGGGGATTATTTTTACTTCCACTATCACTAATGCTGGGGGTTATGTTTGCTCCCACTGACACTTCTGTTGGAGGTTACTATTGAATCCACTGACACCAATACCAAGGGCTAATATTGCATCCACCGACACTGATGCTGGTGGTTGTTATTGTATCCACTGGCACCACTTGCTGGGGGTGGGTTATTTTTTTCTCCCATTGGTACCAATTCTGGGGGTTATTATTACTTAAGCTAACACTAATGGGCCATACACACAATAGGATTTTCCGACAACAAATGTTGGATGTGAGCTTGTTGTCGGAAAGTCTGACTGTGTGTTTACTCCATAGAACATTTGTTGTCAGAATTTCTGCCAACAAATGTTTGAGAGCAGGTCCTCAAATTTTCCGACAACAAGACTTGTTGTCGGAAATTCTGAGCATGTGTACACAATTCCGATGCATAAAAGTCCACGCATACTCGGAATCAAGCAGAAGAGCTGCACTGGCTATTAAACTTAATTTTTCTCGGCTCGTTGTACGTGTTGTATGTCACCGCGTTCTTGACGTTCGGATTTTCCGACAACAGTTGTGTGACCGTGTGTATGCAAGACAAGTTTGAGCCAACATCCTTCGGAAAAAAATCCAGGATTTTGTTGTTGGTAAAGCATGTTGCTGTTTTTTTTTCCCCTTCCATTGACACCAATGCTGAGGGTTATTATTGCATTCAGTGACACCAGTGTTTGAGGTTGTTGTTGCATTCACTGACACCAATGCTTAGGGTGACTATAACTAGCACATCACTGCTGAGGGGGCATTATTATTGATACGAATGTTGGGGCACTTTCAAGGGTGGACTGACAACTCATGGGGCCCCCGGGCAATAGGAGATTATGGGGCCCCCGGGCAATATGAGATTATGGGGCCCCCAGGCAGTAGGAGATTATGGGGCCCCCAGGCAATAGATTATGGGATCACACAGTATACACACACACACATACAGTATACACACACAGACACACAATATACACACACAGTATACACACACACAGAATACACATACACACACTGAAAAGTAGGGATGAGCTTCGTGTTCGAGTCGAACCCATGTTCGACTCGAACATCGGCTGTTCGATCGTTCGCCGAATTGCGAACGTTATGGGCCGTTCGCGCTAAATTCGTGTGGCGCGTCACGGCCCATAATTCACTGCGGCATCGCAGTGCATTGCTGGCTGATGATTGGCCAAGCATGCACTATGACCCGCATGCTTGGCCAATCACAGCGCTGTCAGTAGAGAGAGCTGTAATTGGCCAAAGCCAGGGTGGCTTTGGCCAATTACGGCTCAGGGCATTTAGTACACACCCCACACTATATAAGGCCGCCTGCACGGCGGCCCTGTGTAGTGTGTGTTCCGGTGTGCTGAGAGATAGAGAGAGAGAGAGACAGTGTCATTTGATTTGAGTTAGATAGATTAGGCAGAACAGTCAGTCAGTTAGCTGCACTTACAGTGTATTGTGTATATATATGCATCCCAGGTGTTGCATATATATATATACACTGTATTCAGTTTAGCTAGATCCGTTCCTGTTATCTTCTATCTAGACTATTTACATTTAATGCAGTGCGTCCTGCTCACAGTGTTCAGCTAGATCCGTTCCTGTTATCTTCTAGACTATTTACATTTAGTGCAGTGCGTCCTGCTCACAGTGTTCAGCTAGATCCGTTCCTGCTATTTACATTTAGTGCAGTGCGTCCTGCTCACAGTGTTCAGCTAGATCCGTTCCTGTTAAATTCCTACTGACCGGCAGGCTTGTCTGGTTACAGTATATAAAGCTACCTGAAGAAAATTACAGGTGTTCTATTTGATCCTATTAGTACCACGGTCAGGCAGCTAGACTATTTACATTTAGTACAGTGCGTCCTGCTCACAGTGTTCAGCTAGATCCGTTCCTGTTATCTTCCTACTGACAGGCAGGCTTGTCTGGTTACAGTATATAAAGCTACCTGAAGAAAATTACAGGTGTTCTATTTGATCCTATTAGTACCACGGTCAGGCAGCTAGACTATTTACATTTAGTACAGTGCGTCCTGCTCACAGTGTACAGCTAGATCCGTTCCTGTTATCTTCCTACTGACAGGCAGGCTTGTCTGGTTACAGTATATAAAGCTACCTGAAGAAAATTACAGGTGTTCTATTTGATCCTATTAGTACCACGGTCAGGCAGCTAGACTATTTACATTTAGTACAGTGCGTCCTGCTCACAGTGTACAGCTAGATCCGTTCCTGTTATCTTCCTACTGACAGGCAGGCTTGTCTGGTTACAGTATATAAAGCTACCTGAAGAAAATTACAGGTGTTCTATTTGATCCTATTAGTACCACGGTCAGGCAGCTAGACTATTTACATTTAGTACAGTGCGTCCTGCTCACAGTGTTCAGCTAGATCCGTTCCTGTTATCTTCCTACTGACAGGCAGGCTTGTCTGGTTACAGTATATAAAGCTACTTGAAGAAAATTACAGGTGTTCTATCCCAGCTTAGTGCAGCTACAGGCCATTAGTATGTCTGGAAGGCCAAGAAGGAGAGGCAGACAGTCACAAGCCAATAAGAGAGGGCAAGCAGGCTCTGTGTCTAGTGCTGGTCGTGGAGACGGTGCATCCTCATCAGCACGTGGCCATGGGACACGCTTGGCCTTTTTTTCGGCAGCTGGCCATGTTGAGCCACAACATGCGGAAGACTTGGTCGAGTGGATGACCAAGCCGTCCTCATCCTCCTCATCCTCTCTCACCCATGCCCAGGGTGCTTTGTCTGGCAAAGCAGCGGCCTCTTCCCTCAGCTCAATGTCATCAGTGACTCCTTCCCTAGCTCCACCATGTCCTCATGAGGATTCCCTCGAACTGTTTGACCACAGTGTTGGGTACATGCTCCAGGAGGATGCCCAGCGTTTGGAAGGCTCTGATGACGATACTGAGCTCGATGAAGGCAGTAACATGAGCGCGGACAGAGGGGGTGCCCAAGAAGGACAGCAATCTGGCAGTCATGCTCCCCCTGCTGCAGCATACTGCCAGGTTTGCTCCAGTGATGAGGAGGGAGGGGATGATGAGGTCACTGACTCAACGTGGGTGCCTGATAGGAGAGAGGAGGAGGAGGAGGAGGAGGAGGAGGAGGAGG
Organism: Aquarana catesbeiana; assembly: GCF_042186555.1. Lineage (NCBI taxonomy): Eukaryota > Metazoa > Chordata > Amphibia > Anura > Ranidae > Aquarana > Aquarana catesbeiana. The sequence continues at coordinate 147,892,612 of NC_133325.1, forward strand.
AGGAGGAGGCGGCAGCACATCACCAACGAGGCAGGATGCCCTCCAGGGGCCAGCCTAAGGGCAACACATTGACTGCATCACACCCCAAAGCTCCACATGTGCAGGGCGCTGCAGTCTCTGCGCGTTATTCAAAAAGTTCTTTGGTGTGGGCCTTTTTTGAGACGAGTGCATCAGATCGCACCGCTGCTATTTGCAACATATGTCTCAAGCGTATCTCGCGTGGCCAAAATATCTCCCGCTTGGGTACCACATGCTTGACCAGACATATGTTGACCTGCCATGCAGTTCGTTGGCAAGCGTATCTAAAAGACCCACACCAAAGAACAAAGAGGATCTCTCCTTGCTCCTCATCAGCTGAGATTTCCAACCCCACTAGACCTTCAGTCCTCTCTGAGACCTGCAGTGAGAGGAATGAAGGTGTAGAATTAGGTGTGTCACAGCCAAGTACTTGTGGGCAATCTGCTTTTGGTACACCGACGTCAGATTGTACCAGGCAAATTTCCCTGCCCCAGCTGCTGCACCGCCGAAAGAAGTTTGCTCCCAGCCATCCACATGCCCAGCGGTTGAATGCTAGCTTGGCAAAATTGCTAGCACTTCAACTGCTGCCTTTTCAGTTGGTAGACTCTGCCCCCTTCCGTGAGTTTGTGGAATGTGCGGTTCCTCAGTGGCAGGTACCCAAACGCCACTTTTTCTCACGGAAGGCGATTCCGGCTCTCTACCGGCATGTGGAAGGCAATGTCCATGCCTCGCTGGACAGGGCGGTCAGCGGTAAGGTGCATATTACCGCTGACTCATGGTCCAGCAGGCATGGACAGGGACGTTACCTAAGTTTCACGGCGCATTGGGTGACTCTGCTGGCAGCTGGGAAGGATGCAGGACAAGGTGCAGTAGTGTTGGAGGTTGTTCTGCCACCACGCCTCCAAAATGCTGATTGTGACACACCTCTCTCCTCCACCCCCTCCTCTTCTTCTTCCTCCATGGCCTCTTCCTCGGAACCAGCGGTGCTCCGTAGGCGTTCAAGGGGCTACGCAAGTACGCAGGCCAAAAGATGCCATGCGGTGCTTGAGCTGGTGTGCTTGGGGGACAGGAGCCACACTGGGGCAGAGGTTCTGTCAGCTCTGCAGGGGCAGGTTCAGAGGTGGTTGACGCCACGCCAACTTAAGGCAGGAATGGTGGTTTGCGACAATGGCACCAACCTCCTCTCTGCCCTCCGACAGGGACAAATGACCCATGTGCCCTGTTTGGCTCACGTCCTTAACTTGGTGGTGCAGCGGTTCTTGGGCAGGTACCCGGGCTTACAGGATGTCCTGAGGCAGGCCAGGAAAGTCTGTGTGCATTTCCGCCGGTCATATAATGCCAGTGCTCGGCTGACGGACCTCCAAAAGGAGTTTAACCTGCCCAAGAACCGCCTAATCTGTGACATGCCCACCAGGTGGAACTCAACGTTGGCCATGCTGCAGCGGCTGCACACGCAGCAGAGGGCCATCAATGAGTACCTGTGCGACTATGGCACCAGGACAGGGTCAGGGGAGCTTGGTTTTTTTTCCCCACGCCAGTGGGCCATGATCAGGGATGCATGCACTGTCCTGTCACCATTCGAGGAGGCCACGAGGATGGTGAGCAGTGACAGTGCATGCATCAGTGACACTGTCCCCCTTGTCCACCTGTTGGAGCACACGCTGCGTGGAATAATGGACAGGGCACTTGAGGCAGAACAGAGGCAGGAAGAGGAGGACTTCCTTAGCTCTCAAGGCCCCCTTTATCCAGACAGTGTTCCTGCGTGCCCGCCGATCACACAGGAAGAGGACGAGGAGGAAGAGGAGGAGGAGGAAGATTGTGTCAGTATGGAGGTGGAGCCTGGCACTCAGCATCAGCAGCAGTCTTTAAGGGATCAGTCCCAAGAAACACATGGACTTGTACGTGGCTGGGAGGAGGTGGCTGCGGACCATGTCGTTCTTAGTGACCCAGAGGACTCCGGACCGAATGCCTCAGCAAACCTACGCTGCATGGCCTCCCTGATCCTGCAAAGCCTGCGTAAGGATCCTCGTATTCGTGGTATCAAGGAGAAGGACCAATACTGGCTGGCAACCCTCCTTGATCCACGTTACAAGGGTAAGGTTGCGGACCTTATCTTGCCATCGCAGAGGGAGCAGAGGATGAAACATCTTCGGGAGGCCTTGCAGAAAGGTCTGTGCAACGCGTTCCCAGAGACTGGGAGGTTACAAACTCCTGTTTCTGGACAACGTGTTGCTGAGGCTTCGGTCAGTCAAAGAAGGAGCGGTGGAGAAGGTGGCCGTCTGACCGATGCGTTCAGACAATTTTTTGGTCCGCAGCCCCAAGGTATGATCGGTTCCAGCAACCATCGCCAGCGTCTGTTTTACATGGTGCAGGAATACCTAGGGGCAAGATCAGACTTGGACACCTTTCCCACCGAAAATCCTCTGGGTTACTGGGTCTTGAGGATGGATCACTGGCCAGAGCTTGCACAGTATGCAATTGAGCTACTGGCCTGTCCTGCATCCAGCGTTCTTTCGGAACGCACATTCAGTGCTGCTGGAGGCGTGGTAACCGATCACAGGGTGCGTCTGTCCACCGACTCGGTCGATCGGCTGACCTTCATAAAAATGAATGAGTCTTGGATCACCACCAGCTACCAAGCACCTGATGCTGATGTAACCGAATAATTTTTTTTGAAATCTCAGATCCCTTCAAAGACTGCCTATGCTGATGCTGAGTGACTATCCCTGAGTAATTATCCTCTTCCTCCTCAATCATCACGCTGATAGCTTGTAAGAACATTTTTGGTTCTGGGCGCCACCACCAGTGCCTAAGGCACAATTTTTCAGCCCCTGTTTAACAGGGGCGTGTAATTACAATTTTTGATGTAATACTTTGCAGCAGGGCTCGTTCCTGCATTCCAACTAGAGTGTCTGTGAGGGGTTGCAGTGTTGTGGCACCAGCACCAGTGCCTAGGGCCCAATTTTTCTGCCCCTGTCTAACAGGGGCGTGTAATTACAATTTTTGATGCAATACTTTGCAGCAGGGCTCGTTCCTGCGTTCCAACTAGAGTGTCTGTGAGGGGTTGCAGTGTTGTGGCACCAGCACCAGTGCCTAAGGCCCAATTTTTCTGCCCCTGTCTAACAGGGGCGTGTAATTACAATTTTTGATGCAATACTTTGCAGCAGGGCTCGTTCCTGCGTTCCAACTAGAGTGTCTGTGAGGGGTTGCAGTGTTGTGGCACCAGCACCAGTGCCTAAGGCCCAATTTTTCTGCCCCTGTCTAACAGGGGCGTGTAATTACAATTTTTGAAGCAATAATTTGCAGCAGGGCTCGTTCCTGCGTTCCAACTAGAGTGTCTGTGAGGGGTTGCAGTGTTGTGGCACCAGCACCAGTGCCTAAGGCCTAATTTTTCAGCTCCTGTTCAACAGGGGCATGTAATTACAATTCTTGATCTAATATTTCACAGCAGGGCCCTGTGAGGGCTTACAGTGTTGTGGCCACAGCAACACCTAAGGCCCAAATTTCTGCTGAGTATATAGGGCAGGACCCTACTTTCAAACATCTAACTTACAAACGACTCCTACTTGCAAACGGAAGGAGACAACAGGAAGTGAGATGAAATCTACCCCTAGGAAGGGAAATTCTCTCCTGTAAGAGTTAATATGGGAAAACAATTTCTCCTTTCCACTGATGCTTTCCAATCCTTGTTCCACAAAAAAACCCAAATTTTCAAAAAACATTTTTCATTGGGACAAAAAAGTGAGGTGAAATCTTCTGAAGAGGAGGAAAGACAGCAAAACAAATGTCACAGGGGTGATAACCCTTCCCTATGTTTTCCAAAAAGCTTAGAAAAGATTTTTTGGCTGGAGCTAAACACGTTAAAAATGTTCAAAATTACAAACAGATTCTACTTAACAACAAACCTACAGTCCCTGTCTTGTTTGCACCGCCTGTATACTGCTGTTCAGAGTATATAGGGCCTGGTGGCCCCACACCTTTCCTTATTTTAATTTGGGTGCGGGGTTCCCCTTAATATCCATACAAGACCCAAAGGGCCTGGTAATGGACTGGGGGGTACCCATGCCGTTTGTCTCACTGATTTTCATCCATATTGCCATGACCCGACATGACATTAAACCCGCAAGCAGTTTTAAATGAGATTTTTTCCTTTAAAAATGACATTTGGTGCAGGGACTGTTCTAAACATGGGAAACACGCGTCACTTTACAGGCATACTATAGACACCCCCCAGGTACGATATTTAAAGGAATATTTCACTTTTTTTTTTTTACTTTAAGCATCATTAAAATCACTGCTCCCGAAAAAACGGCCGTTTTTAAAAGTTTTTTTTGCATTGATACATGTCCCCTGGGGTAGGACCCGGGTCCCCAAACCCTTTTTAGGACAATACCATGCAAATTAGCCTTTAAAATGAGCACTTTTGATTTCGAACGTTCGAGTCCCATAGACGTCAATGGGGTTCTAACGTTCGTGCGAACTTTCGGTCCGTTCGCGGGTTCTGGTGCGAACCGAACCGGGGGGTGTTCGGCTCATCCCTACTGAAAAGGTACTGGAGAGGCGGGGCAGCTATAATCTTGGATCTTTAAAAAAACACAGATTTTTACATACTGTCCCTGGTTTTATTGAGGCTGGCAACCCTGATGGGGCCCTTTAGTGGCATGGGGCCCTTGGCAGTGCCCGAGTGCCTGAATGGTCAGTCCGCCCCTGGGCACTTTTTACTCCCACTTTTCCTTTAGTGTACCCGAGGCTTATTATTTCCAAAACATAAAGGGGAAAAGGTACCATGCTATAAGCTGTGGACCATCAAGTGACACTTTACGTCAAGCTCACGTTCTTTTTCTCAAACTCTTCAAGGCATTCCTGCTTATTATTTTCAGAAGGTGGCAACTATAAAAAATGTTAACAGACAGATAAGTATGAAGCAGTTTTCTTCACAGGGTAATGCCTTTAGAACTTTATCTAACCATATGACCTGACCATATCACTTTTAAAGAAAAGTCTAATATAAATGGATCTATCATTCTTTAAAAAAGAAATTGGGAAGAAAATAAATATGTAAATATACAAACAGCCCATATAGACAACTCAGTGGAAAACTGAAGACATGGAAGCATGGGGAGTTTTAATCTGCAACTACAAATTTGTTCTTTCAGTAAGGACTGTGGAAATTGGTAAAGTGTTTCACTGGAAATGGTTTGAGCAGACATGGTAGATTGTTTCAAAGGTTAGCTGTTTCCTAAAACAGGGGGATGTAAAGGGCTGCATACGATTACTAACCTACAGAGTGGAATGCTGATCCAGGGATTTATTTAATTGTCATTAATAAGTCAAAATTACCCTGTTAGAGAAAAATTATCCTTTAGAACAACTTGGGTTTCCAAAGATGCACAGAAAGTGTACAAATATGTGCTGCAAATAACACATACTTAAAAAAAATCCTATGAAAAATATATGAAAATTTAATTTTTTCCACATTTATAAATATCCGATTTACAATATATGTATACTTTACATTTATTGACATAATGACATGCATTTCTACAAAGAATGAGTAGTTTTGCTATATTTGTTACATTACTGTAACAGTAAGTGGGGAAATATTTTCAAACGAGATACAATAATCTGTGAAAACACAAGAGGGCCAAAACTCTGGACTGGTAGCTGGCTCAGCCTCTCAGCAGGAGCCTGAGCTAGCCACTCCTGCTCCCTCCATAGCCCAGCCCTCCAGTGAGCACTGGAGGGGCAGAACAGAGCCTGACAGTCACCGGCTCTCTGTTCACTGAAGGCTGAGAACCGAGCGATCAGTGGTCTTAATCACTTGTTTCTTGGTCTTAGAGATGACTCTATACTATATTCATGTAATGTACCCAATAACAACTTAAAATACTTTAACCATAGGCATCAGGTTCATATTACAGTTTGTCTCTTCAAAGCTTATCTTCTTTCAGCTGTCAGTTTGTAAAACATTTTGGTGCAACCTATGTAGATATAATGTACAGCAGCGATGGTCATCTCCATCTAGCGGCCGTCATAAATACTACTTAGCAGCGGCGGCCCGTCTATACAGGGTGCAAGGGCGTTGTCCCCCTAAGTCAAGCACCCGGCCCCTAATTTACATGCAGGACACCTAAACATGGATTCCAATTGGAGTTTTTCTTTTTTTTTTTTAGAAGCACATGATTAGAGCCTGAGGCTCTAATTGCTCTGCCCACCCACTTGTGTGACAATAGCGAATTAATATTCGCTATTGTCTTCCTGATTCTCCTCCCAGCCAAACCCGGCTCAGGAAACGGGTCCTTAAACCCAATTGGCTGAGAGGAGAAGCGATCCGATTACCCCTGAGGAGGAAGGAGACGCAGGGGAAGCCATGCTGCTGTGAAGTTGAGGAAGGAGGAGACGCAGAGGCCCACCGCCCAGAGGAAGCCCGCGACCTAGATGGGGTAAGTGTGGGGCCCGACCGACTGACCGAAGGGGGGGTGGATTGCTGCCCCCCCTCAAAAAGAATATACCACCGGCCGCCACTGCTACTGCTGCTTAGTTCAATGTTATCCCAATAGAGCGTGGGCATGAGAAACCTCCAGAAACCTGCAAGGGGGCCCAAATGTTTCAACTACCTAGGGTATGCCAAAGACAGGAGGTGAGGGGAAATCCTGTGTGAACACACTCAGAAATAAGCAGACAGATTGATTTTCTCCAACTCTTGTCTATTCTACTAAAAAAAAAAAATAAAGCTTTAGCTGAGGTTCAGCCTTAAAAAAGTATCTTTATCATCTACATGTAAGAACAAAAATGTAATATATTGCAGCTTATTAGTCCTTAGATGTGGCAGCTGTATTTTTTTTCACCCAGCGATCCTGTCTGCAACACACTTCCTGCCCTGCCCTGCCCTGCTCAGTCACCATAATGTATCTGTGGAGGAGTGGCGTTGTCCACATAGGACAAAACAACAAAACACCTCCACCTCTTCTCATATCTATAACATGGGGGAGGTGTTCTGTAGTACCCAGAGACAGCTGGGAACAATGCTGATAAAAGTCAGCGCAGGCATAGAGCACAAGAAACTGACAAGATTTGTGACAGGATTTATAGGTATTTTGTTAACAGACATAAAATGTTTTAGTGATGTTTGTAACAGATTAAAAAAGAGCAAATAAGCGTAAGTTTATTGTTAGGGTGTACATTTCTTTTAATGTTAGACTATATATAGAGCCCATGAATAATTATCTGCAGTCTTTATGTACAAAGCAGTATTCACAGCTACTGACTGCATGCAAATTTCTGCTAGAGAGCCACAGATTTCACCAGACAGACAGAACGGTTTTATTTTCTACTGGTGATTATTCTGCAATGACAGAAATAATTTAGACAATACATTTTTTTTATATTATTTTAGTCTGATCTACAATACCACGATCTCATTGCAAGCAGGACCGATTTGAATGAAAAGGCAGTTTGCTGTGGTGACGGCTGAACATCACTCAGATTCTTTATGATTCAAATCCTTTACTTAGCTTTCTAGGATAAACACTACAGTTGGGTACACATCTCTTGTGTTAGGGTATTGTAGGTGGAAGGTAAGACACAAAGGTACATGAGGGTTAACTGTGACCTTACTGGTTATCAAGATGAATGAAGTGTGGAAACTGGGGGAGGAATATTAACCAGGGATTTGCCTCAGTCAATATTTACTGTTCCTTTGCTCTTCCTGGACTGATCGGTCAATATATCTTCATGTTCACCCTAACAAAACTCAATAGCCACTTGATATATTGATATCTTTTTGTGCTATTTACTTTTAGTGACAATTCCGGCTGGCCCACACACTGCTGAATGTGTAGCAATGACAATGAAGATTCTCCAAAGCAAACAATGTGTAGCTCTCACTGCTTTAAATGTTTTGATTACATATTTAGCAATGATATTTAACAAAGGAGTGAATGAGCTGCGACCATGCAAACCGAAATGAGTGTTTTTTTTTGCTTTTTCTTTTCAGGTAATGCATTGTGGAAGCTATTGTCATCATGATATGACCCGTTTATCTTTGGCTGCTGCTCTATGGTTCCTGCATGAGAACCCATCCTTCTTTGGGTTTGCCCACCTTTTCCTAAATTCATTAGAAAGTGTTGTGCTATTACATTCCAGTAGCAGAGGGGCTGCTGTATTTTGAAAGTACTGAAGCTGGCTAAAGATTGGCAGATCTTTCTGAGAATGATGTCTGTGGTGATATCTGCCCATCCTTGCACAAGTCAATTGAGTTCTGAGAGCCTCTATCATCATTGCCGATGCTGTTGATGATGCATGCACAGTACTTTGGATCCTTTACTCTTCTCCATGGCAGAATGAAGGTCTGGTACTTACATGAAGATTACTTGTAGGCAGGTGCAGGTTTCCTTCCGTCCAGTAGGTGGCACTGTCCAATTACACAGATGGAATGGATTCTGTTAGTGCAAATGTCCCCTCATGGACTCCATCCTGTCTCAGAGGAACCAGCTGTCTGATTGGGTGCTGTAACCCCTGGTGACGCTGGGTGGCCATCTTGGTGTGGGTCCTAATAAAATATGGTAACTGCATCATTGCAACGTGCCTCGAGCAAATGGTAGGTCAGGGATAGATACCTTGATTATTAGGGAGAGTGAATAGTACAGGGGAAGGGTTCCTCTCAAGTGAGGTCAGAACAGGAACAACACCTGCCTTGAGGAAACTTTACAGTATCTGGATCAGGAATGTGGGGAGCTTCCCACCAATAGCAAAACAGTGCCATCCCAGTAAACCACCAACCACCACACCTCCAGCAGAAGCCATCCTCTGGTAACAAAGACCCAAGACTAGTAACATTGTGTTAACACCAACTGCTCCATTGCTTTATATCAATGCCTATAAATACTGTTATTATTCATTATTATTAATATATTCTATATTCTATATCAGACAACTATAACGTTAAGGACTGTGTGTGTGGACTCTCACTGAGTGGGTACTTCAGGCCTGGGCCCCACCTATATTCTCAAAAAATAGAAAACTTCCTGTGTAATGGCGACCACACAAGTATTGATATAATCAGTCAATCGATCCATTGATATGACTAGGCTGACCAAATTCAATAAAAATCACAAACTAGAGACCCTATGTTCTATAGATTTTGACAGCTTTTAATTGACTCAAACAACTATCCCTGGGTGTGCGCCAGAGAACTCAATGTAATGTAGATAAAATACTAACAATAGCTTACAAAGCCATCCACAACTCCACCCCCAGCTACATCACTAACCTATTCTCAAAATACCAACCAAATCGTCCTCCCAAGACCTCCTGCTCTCTAGCTCCCTTGTCACCTCCTTCCATACTCGCCTCCAGGAGTTCTCCAGAGCCTCTCCCATCCTTTAGAATTCCCTACCCCAATCTGTCCGACTATCTCCAACTCTATCCAGATCATATGTCACATCAGTGTGAACCGGGCCTAAAGGCGTTCTCTGAAAACTTTTCTCTTCAGAGAAGCCTATCCTCCCTCCTCCTAACAACTGTACTTTAATTTTCTTCATCAGCTCGTCCTCCACAGTTATTACCTTTTGTAACACTTGACCCTCCCTCTTAGATTGTAGGCTCTAACAAGCAGGGCCCTCTGATTCCTCCTGTATTGAATTGTATTGTGAATGTACTGTCTACCCTAAAATTGTAAAGTGCTGCGCAAACTGTTGGCGCTATATAAATTCTGTATAACTATAATAATAAATGGAAGGAATGTTTTTTATAATTTTTTACATGAATGGTCAATCATATTTTCAATTGATAAGCAGTTGTTTGCAAAGCATGTGCTAAAGTCTTATTTTTTTAAGTTAAAAAAACAAGCATGTTATACTTACCTGCCCTGTGCAGTAGATTTACACGGAGCAGCCGAGATCATCCTCTTCTCAGGTCCCTCGCCAGCACTCCTGGCCCCTCCCTCCTGTTGAGTGCCCTCACAGCAAGCAGATTGCTATGGGGGCACCTGAGTCCAGCTGCAGCTCCCCGTGTCCATTCAGACATGGAGCTGCGCCTGGCCCCACCCCTTTCTCTCCTCATTGGCTGTGGCCTATGGTTGATGTCACCGCACAGGCATTGCAGCCATTGTCGGTGATCTCTCCTCTTCACCGAAAGCCAGGCGCTGGGGAACTAAGAAAAGGTAAGTAAATACATCTTTCCTTTACAGGGAAGTTAGTATAGGGCTTAGAATGGGATGGAATCCAGGAGACTGGACTTCTACTTTCATCTTTACTAAAAAACTACCTATGCAGGTAAGGAGCACCTGTAGATAAAAAAGAAGAATCTGCAGCTTTGACCAAAGTCGAATAATGTTCCTGCTATAGGTGTAAGCAGTTTATGTACCTCCTGAAGCCTGACTAAGAAACACCCAGAGATCACATCATTCTGTCCTGCTTTGTTACTAGGACATTGTTGAAGTCTAGTACATACTATCAGTTTTTATTTGTTTAACCCAGTGCGCCAAACAAAAGAAATTGAAGAGCTCGGGAGGAGATCCTGTACTAACATGTTAGTACAGCGATCTCCCTGCTGAGCTATTGTATTCTGGCAAGGGGGGCAGCCCCCCCATGCCGTAACACTCTGATCAGCGCTCTCAGCCAATGGCTGATTGGATGCTGATCGGCAGACCTTTTTTGGTCATGCCCCTTCGACAGATGCCATGTTTGGCCGGCATCTGTCGGAGCGGCTGCAGTACACACAGGCGAATGATACCGCCCTATATTCAGCCCTTGTATACAGGGCTTAAGAGACTCTTAGCTGTCACTGTTCACCTCCACTATCACAGGAGTGAGCTCTCAAATGCTGAACTCAGAGCTACTATTTCAGGGAGAAGAAATCACATGTGAGGGGGTTAGAATCAGAGAAAGAGCTCGCTCCTGTGATGGTGAAGCTGAAGGCTAGGAGTCTCCTATCAACTTCCCAGCAATAAGGCAGGACAGGATGATGCGATCTCTGGGATTTTTTCAGTCAGACTTCAGGATGAAAGTAAATGGCCTACACATATACCAAAGGCATTTTTCAACTTTGGTCAAGTTTGTTATTATACACAGGTGCCCTTTACCTGCATAGGCATTTTTTTTGGTAAAGGTGAACTATACCTTTAAATTGAGTCTAAAGGCAAAGTTTTTATTTATTTTTTTAAATAACCAACATGTTATACTTACCTGCATTCCCTGCAATTTTTGCACAGAGCAGCCCCCATCCTCCTCTTCTCGGGTCCCCAACCAGTGCTTCTGGCCCCTCCCCCTTGCCAAGCGCCTCCATAGCATGCTTTGGGGGGCATTCTTATGTGCTCGCCCCTGAGCCACTCTGTGTATCCATAAGACACCTAGAGTGTGGCTTGGCCCTGTCCCCCCTACTCCCTCCTCACTGGCTGTGATTGACAGCAGTGGGAGCCAATGTCTGAGCCAATCAGGAGAGAGAAAGTCGCAAGAGCCTCTGCTCTTGTGCACATCGCTGGATCAAGATGGGGCTCAATTAAATATTTAGGGGGGCTGGGCAGTTTTGAGCTGGTTGCAGAAGTTTTTTTTTACCTTAATGCATAGAATACATTAGGGTAAAAAACGTTCTGCCTTTAGAACCACTTTAACCTCCTTAGTGGTAATCCCGAGTGTGGCTCGGGGTGGATTTTCAGTATCAAAAGTGGTAACCCCGAGCCACACTCGGGATCGCATCGCAGGATCCAGGTACAGTTACTTACCTTGTCCCCAGGAAACTGCGATGTCTTCCCGCTGTGTGTGAGAGCCGTGCCTCCGCTGGATTCATCACAGCGTCGAGCTCCATTCCCTGCGAGCGCTGCGACGCACGGGGACGGAGCACAAGGCCAAATTCAAAAAGTGAAACACACACTATACATACAGTACACTGTAATCTTACAGATTACATTATTGTATCAAATAATTTCACATCCCTTTTGTCCCTAGTGGTTTGTCCAGTGCCTTGCATGCAGTTTTATATTATATATACTGTTCTTTCTGCCTGGAAACTGGAGATTGTCCATAGCAACCAAAACCGTCCCTTTACATCAAAAGTGGTTTTAGACCAGTTAGAAAACAGCGATAATAAATTAGAATCACTTGCAGAATTAAGCGTTAGTGATTCGTGGGGAAATCCGTCATCAAACACTGAAAGTAATGACAGCGACAATTCTGCAACTGAGCAAATTTTAGTGTTTTTGATTTGATTACATTATTGAATCTGAAATAATCATACCACCAGGGAGGTTAAGCTAAAGAAAGAGAGTCTAAAAGGAAAATGCTATTGCTGTGCTCTTGAAAAAAACAATGTTGCGCAAAACTATTGTCATGGGTAAATGACAATTTTGAAAAAGAAAAGAAATGAAATTGAAATAATAGAAGAAGATTAAAACATTAAAACATACAAATTTGAATAAAAGTGATCCACAACTACAATTGTTCCTTTTCTATGGATTCTTTCAGGATTACCCTTTCTTTTAGCAAAAAGAAGCTACATTTTTTGAACAGTCTTTAGGGGTCAGTTTGGTATTTCAGACAATGAAGGACAAGCTGGCCAGATCACAGTGCTAAATACTTTCCTGAGTAAAAAAACTTCAAACAAACAGAGCTCTGCAATTACTACAACAGTTGTCACAAGTGGCGATGCCCGTGTAAAATTCAAAGTTCTCTGGAAAGTCTTCTCAGCAATATTCTGTGTAAAAAAAATTTGTATGCTATTTCAAAAATGAAATACATCTGGCACTTTGAAATAATATATGTATTATGGGAGCACTGCCCTTAGCATTTATTTCGTGCTTTAGAATTGAATTCTGGATTTTATTTACAATATCTGGCTAACAGCCATTTGTTGCAGGACAATTAAATTAGTCTCATGCGATAAGGTCTAAGATTCGGTAACCATAGTGACTGTACTGCTTATCCCATTTCCCTAAGTGCTGTGAACAGACCCAACCTCAGTGTATTTGGCAACCCAGTTCACATTCCCTGATATACCTGCAGGTCATCTGTTATAGGTTTTGTTGGCCTGTTTCTAGCCAGCTGTGAAAAACATGTGATATGGGCTGACAGTATGTACAGTAATACTGTAATGTGTGTTGGCTGACAACACTTTGGCTAAGGCCCCTTTCATATAAGCAGATGAATGTGTCTTAAAAAAATGCAGCTTCCAGTCTAATGCCTTCCATGCTTTTAAATAGTTTTTGGTTTTCTGAAATATAGTCTGCCTTTTCCTCCATGGTAAATGTTGACACCTCGGAAGGAGTGAAGGACACATCATGGCATCTTGTCATGCACAGTGTGCACACAGTCCTACATTGCTTTGCTGAATGCAGTGTATAGCAATGCACTGATTTACTAAAGGAGTTGAAAATCTTCAAACAATAAATTGTGTAAATATTCACTTAATATTCATACTTTAGCACAGATCAAATATGTAAACAAGAATTTGCTTTTCATATGAATAAATAATTTAATTTCATTTAATATTCACAGAGTTTATTGGGTGAAGATTTTCGACTCCCTTAGAAAATTAGCCGCCAAGATTTTAAAAAAAAAGCATATCTATTTTAAATACAGTATCTGCAAAGGGCCTAATAGGGCACCGCAATGTAATGTAGTCCTACGTGTTTCTCTAATAGGGATGAGCCGAACACCCCCCGGTTCGGTTCGCACCAGAACCCGCGAACGGACCGAAAGTTCGCACGAACGTTAGAACCCCATTGACGTCTATGGGACTCGAACGTTCGAAATCAAAAGTGCTCATTTTAAAGGCTAATTTGCATGGTATTGTCCTAAAAAGGGTTTGGGGACCCGGGTCCTACCCCAGGGGACATGTATCAATGCAAAAAAAACTTTTAAAAACGGCCGTTTTTTCGGGAGCAGTGATTTTAATGATGCTTAAAGTAAAAAAAAAAAAGTGAAATATTCCTTTAAATATCGTACCTGGGGGGTGTCTATAGTATGCCTGTAAAGTGACGCGTGTTTCCCATGTTTAGAACAGTCCCTGCACCAAATGTCATTTTTAAAGGAAAAAATCTCATTTAAAACTGCTTGCGGGTTTAATGTCATGTCGGGTCATGGCAATATGGATGAAAATCAGTGAGACAAACGGCATGGGTACCCCCCAGTCCATTACCAGGCCCTTTGGGTCTTGTATGGATATTAAGGGGAACCCCGCACCCAAATTAAAATAAGGAAAGGTGTGGGGCCACCAGGCCCTATATACTCTGAACAGCAGTATACAGGCGGTGCAAACAAGACAGGGACTGTAGGTTTGTTGTTAAGTAGAATCTGTTTGTAATTTTGAACATTTTTAACGTGTTTAGCTCCAGCCAAAAAATCTTTTCTAAGCTTTTTGGAAAACATAGGGAAGGGTTATCACCCCTGTGACATTTGTTTTGCTGTCTTTCCTCCTCTTCAGAAGATTTCACCTCACTTTTTTGTCCCAATGAAAAATGTTTTTTGAAAATTTGGGTTTTTTTGTGGAACAAGGATTGGAAAGCATCAGTGGAAAGGAGAAATTGTTTTCCCATATTAACTCTTACAGGAGAGAATTTCCCTTCCTAGGGGTAGATTTCATCTCACTTCCTGTTGTCTCCTTCCGTTTGCAAGTAGGAGTCGTTTGTAAGTTAGATGTTTGAAAGTAGGGTCCTGCCCTATATACTCAGCAGAAATTTGGGCCTTAGGTGTTGCTGTGGCCACAACACTGTAAGCCCTCACAGGGCCCTGCTGTGAAATATTAGATCAAGAATTGTAATTACATGCCCCTGTTGAACAGGAGCTGAAAAATTAGGCCTTAGGCACTGGTGCTGGTGCCACAACACTGCAACCCCTCACAGACACTCTAGTTGGAACGCAGGAACGAGCCCTGCTGCAAATTATTGCTTCAAAAATTGTAATTACACGCCCCTGTTAGACAGGGGCAGAAAAATTGGGCCTTAGGCACTGGTGCTGGTGCCACAACACTGCAACCCCTCACAGACACTCTAGTTGGAACGCAGGAACGAGCCCTGCTGCAAAGTATTGCATCAAAAATTGTAATTACACGCCCCTGTTAGACAGGGGCAGAAAAATTGGGCCTTAGGCACTGGTGCTGGTGCCACAACACTGCAACCCCTCACAGACACTCTAGTTGGAACGCAGGAACGAGCCCTGCTGCAAAGTATTGCATCAAAAATTGTAATTACACGCCCCTGTTAGACAGGGGCAGAAAAATTGGGCCCTAGGCACTGGTGCTGGTGCCACAACACTGCAACCCCTCACAGACACTCTAGTTGGAATGCAGGAACGAGCCCTGCTGCAAAGTATTACATCAAAAATTGTAATTACACGCCCCTGTTAAACAGGGGCTGAAAAATTGTGCCTTAGGCACTGGTGGTGGCGCCCAGAACCAAAAATGTTCTTACAAGCTATCAGCGTGATGATTGAGGAGGAAGAGGATAATTACTCAGGGATAGTCACTCAGCATCAGCATAGGCAGTCTTTGAAGGGATCTGAGATTTCAAAAAAAATTATTCGGTTACATCAGCATCAGGTGCTTGGTAGCTGGTGGTGATCCAAGACTCATTCATTTTTATGAAGGTCAGCCGATCGACCGAGTCGGTGGACAGACGCACCCTGTGATCGGTTACCACGCCTCCAGCAGCACTGAATGTGCGTTCCGAAAGAACGCTGGATGCAGGACAGGCCAGTAGCTCAATTGCATACTGTGCAAGCTCTGGCCAGTGATCCATCCTCAAGACCCAGTAACCCAGAGGATTTTCGGTGGGAAAGGTGTCCAAGTCTGATCTTGCCCCTAGGTATTCCTGCACCATGTAAAACAGACGCTGGCGATGGTTGCTGGAACCGATCATACCTTGGGGCTGCGGACCAAAAAATTGTCTGAACGCATCGGTCAGACGGCCACCTTCTCCACCGCTCCTTCTTTGACTGACCGAAGCCTCAGCAACACGTTGTCCAGAAACAGGAGTTTGTAACCTCCCAGTCTCTGGGAACGCGTTGCACAGACCTTTCTGCAAGGCCTCCCGAAGATGTTTCATCCTCTGCTCCCTCTGCGATGGCAAGATAAGGTCCGCAACCTTACCCTTGTAACGTGGATCAAGGAGGGTTGCCAGCCAGTATTGGTCCTTCTCCTTGATACCACGAATACGAGGATCCTTACGCAGGCTTTGCAGGATCAGGGAGGCCATGCAGCGTAGGTTTGCTGAGGCATTCGGTCCGGAGTCCTCTGGGTCACTAAGAACGACATGGTCCGCAGCCACCTCCTCCCAGCCACGTACAAGTCCATGTGTTTCTTGGGACTGATCCCTTAAAGACTGCTGCTGATGCTGAGTGCCAGGCTCCACCTCCATACTGACACAATCTTCCTCCTCCTCCTCTTCCTCCTCGTCCTCTTCCTGTGTGATCGGCGGGCACGCAGGAACACTGTCTGGATAAAGGGGGCCTTGAGAGCTAAGGAAGTCCTCCTCTTCCTGCCTCTGTTCTGCCTCAAGTGCCCTGTCCATTATTCCACGCAGCGTGTGCTCCAACAGGTGGACAAGGGGGACAGTGTCACTGATGCATGCACTGTCACTGCTCACCATCCTCGTGGCCTCCTCGAATGGTGACAGGACAGTGCATGCATCCCTGATCATGGCCCACTGGCGTGGGGAAAAAAAACCAAGCTCCCCTGACCCTGTCCTGGTGCCATAGTCGCACAGGTACTCATTGATGGCCCTCTGCTGCGTGTGCAGCCGCTGCAGCATGGCCAACGTTGAGTTCCACCTGGTGGGCATGTCACAGATTAGGCGGTTCTTGGGCAGGTTAAACTCCTTTTGGAGGTCCGTCAGCCGAGCACTGGCATTATATGACCGGCGGAAATGCACACAGACTTTCCTGGCCTGCCTCAGGACATCCTGTAAGCCCGGGTACCTGCCCAAGAACCGCTGCACCACCAAGTTAAGGACGTGAGCCAAACAGGGCACATGGGTCATTTGTCCCTGTCGGAGGGCAGAGAGGAGGTTGGTGCCATTGTCGCAAACCACCATTCCTGCCTTAAGTTGGCGTGGCGTCAACCACCTCTGAACCTGCCCCTGCAGAGCTGACAGAACCTCTGCCCCAGTGTGGCTCCTGTCCCCCAAGCACACCAGCTCAAGCACCGCATGGCATCTTTTGGCCTGCGTACTTGCGTAGCCCCTTGAACGCCTACGGAGCACCGCTGGTTCCGAGGAAGAGGCCATGGAGGAAGAAGAAGAGGAGGGGGTGGAGGAGAGAGGTGTGTCACAATCAGCATTTTGGAGGCGTGGTGGCAGAACAACCTCCAACACTACTGCACCTTGTCCTGCATCCTTCCCAGCTGCCAGCAGAGTCACCCAATGCGCCGTGAAACTTAGGTAACGTCCCTGTCCATGCCTGCTGGACCATGAGTCAGCGGTAATATGCACCTTACCGCTGACCGCCCTGTCCAGCGAGGCATGGACATTGCCTTCCACATGCCGGTAGAGAGCCGGAATCGCCTTCCGTGAGAAAAAGTGGCGTTTGGGTACCTGCCACTGAGGAACCGCACATTCCACAAACTCACGGAAGGGGGCAGAGTCTACCAACTGAAAAGGCAGCAGTTGAAGTGCTAGCAATTTTGCCAAGCTAGCATTCAACCGCTGGGCATGTGGATGGCTGGGAGCAAACTTCTTTCGGCGGTGCAGCAGCTGGGGCAGGGAAATTTGCCTGGTACAATCTGACGTCGGTGTACCAAAAGCAGATTGCCCACAAGTACTTGGCTGTGACACACCTAATTCTACACCTTCATTCCTCTCACTGCAGGTCTCAGAGAGGACTGAAGGTCTAGTGGGGTTGGAAATCTCAGCTGATGAGGAGCAAGGAGAGATCCTCTTTGTTCTTTGGTGTGGGTCTTTTAGATACGCTTGCCAACGAACTGCATGGCAGGTCAACATATGTCTGGTCAAGCATGTGGTACCCAAGCGGGAGATATTTTGGCCACGCGAGATACGCTTGAGACATATGTTGCAAATAGCAGCGGTGCGATCTGATGCACTCGTCTCAAAAAAGGCCCACACCAAAGAACTTTTTGAATAACGCGCAGAGACTGCAGCGCCCTGCACATGTGGAGCTTTGGGGTGTGATGCAGTCAATGTGTTGCCCTTAGGCTGGCCCCTGGAGGGCATCCTGCCTCGTTGGTGATGTGCTGCCGCCTCCTCCTCCTCCTCCTCCTCCTCCTCCTCCTCCTCCTCCTCTCTCCTATCAGGCACCCACGTTGAGTCAGTGACCTCATCATCCCCTCCCTCCTCATCACTGGAGCAAACCTGGCAGTATGCTGCAGCAGGGGGAGCATGACTGCCAGATTGCTGTCCTTCTTGGGCACCCCCTCTGTCCGCGCTCATGTTACTGCCTTCATCGAGCTCAGTATCGTCATCAGAGCCTTCCAAACGCTGGGCATCCTCCTGGAGCATGTACCCAACACTGTGGTCAAACAGTTCGAGGGAATCCTCATGAGGACATGGTGGAGCTAGGGAAGGAGTCACTGATGACATTGAGCTGAGGGAAGAGGCCGCTGCTTTGCCAGACAAAGCACCCTGGGCATGGGTGAGAGAGGATGAGGAGGATGAGGACGGCTTGGTCATCCACTCGACCAAGTCTTCCGCATGTTGTGGCTCAACATGGCCAGCTGCCGAAAAAAAGGCCAAGCGTGTCCCATGGCCACGTGCTGATGAGGATGCACCGTCTCCACGACCAGCACTAGACACAGAGCCTGCTTGCCCTCTCTTATTGGCTTGTGACTGTCTGCCTCTCCTTCTTGGCCTTCCAGACATACTAATGGCCTGTAGCTGCACTAAGCTGGGATAGAACACCTGTAATTTTCTTCAAGTAGCTTTATATACTGTAACCAGACAAGCCTGCCTGTCAGTAGGAAGATAACAGGAACGGATCTAGCTGAACACTGTGAGCAGGACGCACTGTACTAAATGTAAATAGTCTAGCTGCCTGACCGTGGTACTAATAGGATCAAATAGAACACCTGTAATTTTCTTCAGGTAGCTTTATATACTGTAACCAGACAAGCCTGCCTGTCAGTAGGAAGATAACAGGAACGGATCTAGCTGTACACTGTGAGCAGGACGCACTGTACTAAATGTAAATAGTCTAGCTGCCTGACCGTGGTACTAATAGGATCAAATAGAACACCTGTAATTTTCTTCAGGTAGCTTTATATACTGTAACCAGACAAGCCTGCCTGTCAGTAGGAAGATAACAGGAACGGATCTAGCTGTACACTGTGAGCAGGACGCACTGTACTAAATGTAAATAGTCTAGCTGCCTGACCGTGGTACTAATAGGATCAAATAGAACACCTGTAATTTTCTTCAGGTAGCTTTATATACTGTAACCAGACAAGCCTGCCTGTCAGTAGGAAGATAACAGGAACGGATCTAGCTGAACACTGTGAGCAGGACGCACTGTACTAAATGTAAATAGTCTAGCTGCCTGACCGTGGTACTAATAGGATCAAATAGAACACCTGTAATTTTCTTCAGGTAGCTTTATATACTGTAACCAGACAAGCCTGCCGGTCAGTAGGAATTTAACAGGAACGGATCTAGCTGAACACTGTGAGCAGGACGCACTGCACTAAATGTAAATAGCAGGAACGGATCTAGCTGAACACTGTGAGCAGGACGCACTGCACTAAATGTAAATAGTCTAGAAGATAACAGGAACGGATCTAGCTGAACACTGTGAGCAGGACGCACTGCATTAAATGTAAATAGTCTAGATAGAAGATAACAGGAACGGATCTAGCTAAACTGAATACAGTGTATATATATATATGCAACACCTGGGATGCATATATATACACAATACACTGTAAGTGCAGCTAACTGACTGACTGTTCTGCCTAATCTATCTAACTCAAATCAAATGACACTGTCTCTCTCTCTCTCTATCTCTCAGCACACCGGAACACACACTACACAGGGCCGCCGTGCAGGCGGCCTTATATAGTGTGGGGTGTGTACTAAATGCCCTGAGCCGTAATTGGCCAAAGCCACCCTGGCTTTGGCCAATTACAGCTCTCTCTACTGACAGCGCTGTGATTGGCCAAGCATGCGGGTCATAGTGCATGCTTGGCCAATCATCAGCCAGCAATGCACTGCGATGCCGCAGTGAATTATGGGCCGTGACGCGCCACACGAATTTAGCGCGAACGGCCCATAACGTTCGCAATTCGGCGAACGATCGAACAGCCGATGTTCGAGTCGAACATGGGTTCGACTCGAACACGAAGCTCATCCCTATTCTCTAACAAAGACCTAATGGTGGAGTTGTTTATTTTAGTCAAGAAATAGAACCAAAAAAAGTGAGTACACTGTGAAAAGTGAATGTATTCCCAAAGCATCCAATTACATCTTCACTAAACAAAGAGAGTATTTATGAGGAAATATGAATGTGGATATGCTGATCTGGGATAGATATTGGGAGAATGGGATGTGTTTTTGTATAATCCTTTAAAATCCAATATAAACTTGTTTGGGGAATACAGTCCTCCACACTCCACCCAAAAAGGGAGCCTATGTTTAAGTTTTAATGACAAATTCTGTTATTAAAGTGGACCTGAACTTAAAAAATGTGAAACATCTAGAAATGCTTGTGGGCAGTTAGTTAGCTGCTGTCTCAGCCAGGAAAGAAGGGGGTTAATTCTTATTCAACTTCATAGTTACATAGTTACATAGTTAGTAAGGTTGAATAAAGACACCAGTCCATCCAGTTCAACCTGAGTGAGTGTGGGTGCATGTCTAATTTTCCCTATCCCTGTACATTGTATCTCATTCAGACTTCCATGGTCTTATGGTGAGTTCTGCTCTGGGTCAGGCCCACTTGCTCTGTATCATATAAATTGGAACAGCAGTGAGACACTTGGAGAAGAGAGAGTACCAGCACAGCTCTAGATTGTGAGGCTCGTAAGGGATGGAGACATATGAAGAGACACAGGCCCAGACTGGCCATAGGGCACACCAGACATTTTCCAGTAGTCTTTGAGGGGCCCAAAGCTAAGCTGGCCCCTGAGCCTACGCCACTCACCCAGCCCCTCCACGACCAGCTGCCCACCCATTAAGTTCTTGGCTGGCCATTGGGGCGGAAACTAGAAATCAACTGACTCGTGACTGTGAAGGGGAGGAGCTAGAGGAGGTCTCCCCTGCATGAGTTGTGACTCACAGCCTGTGAGGAGACCCTATCTTCTGATCTTGGGACAAACTGTCACTGCCACTGACTGACACATGGCAGGAGCTGGAGAGAAAGTGCCAGTGATCATATAATTTATCCCCCAAAGTAAGAACGTGTCAGCTGGGGAGGAGGGGGGAGTGCTGGGGATGGGGGGCCCGGGAATAATGATGGAAATTAAGGCTTCCATAGGAGGACCAGACTTTATGACTGGTGTGTGACCTCTCCACCTGGCTGCATCCCCTCCTCTCTTCTGTCCACCTAGCTTTGTCCTCCCCTCCACCTGGCTGCATTCCCCCTCTCCTCTGACCACCTGGCTCCATCCTTCACTCCACCTGGCTCCATCCTCCCCTCCATCTGGCTGCATCCTCCCTCTCTGTCTACCTGGCTAGATCCCCCCTCTCCACTGTCCACCTGGCTCCATTCTCCCCTCCACCTGACTGCATTCCCCCTCTCCTCTGTCCACCTGGCTCTGTCCTCCCCTACACCTGGCTGTATCCCCCTCTCCTCTGTCCACATGGCTTCAACCTCCTCTCCACCTGGCTGCATCCTCCCTCTCCTTTGTCCACCTGGCCCCTCCCCCTGCTCTGTCCCCTCTTCTCCTCCATCCACCTGGATGCTGGGCAATTGCCCTGAGTGGCCACACTAGAGAAGTTTGTGGAGCCAAATGCCAGATGCTTTTGTTTTATTTAACCATGCCCCTTTAAGCCCCTCTCACTGTTAACACATTTTGGCCACACCCACTGTTCGCTGTGGGTGCAGTGCCTCTCCTTTGGGCACCCAAAGGTGGCCTAGGTCTTTTACAAGTCAATCCTATATTGTATACTACAAAAAAATATTACAGAAAACCATGGAATATGTATGATGCCTGCGCTCAGTGGTAGCTGCCTGTAAAAACCCAGTGGATGAAGACAGAAAACAGAATCTCTTACGCAATGTGCATACTTTTCTACTTCCATATGAAGCAGGCTAAATATACCCTAACTAAAAGACATTGAGAAAACAGTAGTTGTCATTATTTGTAATTTGGTTTAAAAAAGAAAATAGGCTGCTCAGTCTAAAATGCCAGGCCTATTTTTCTACTGGGGATTGTAGTGGAAAACACTGGACAGGTGGATGTGGACATTGTCTCAGTGTGTCCCTCCAAAATGCAAGTTAAGGTGTACATTGTCATGGAGACCCAAGAGTTAACTGGAGAACAGTTGCAGTGCAGTGTACGTTCATCTCTAAGAGTTGAGTTCCGCCTTAAGGTTGGGTATTGCCCCACGGCAACCTTAGCCTGGTTCCTGGGCACTGATGAAGATGGCACAAAGCAAAGGTACTCCATGTGTGTGCAGTAAAGTGAGCCTGTAACCAAGTGCCTAATGTAACCTAGAAGAACACATGTGGGGCAGTACTTGGTGCCAATGAGTTAATGGAAAAACAAGAAGGACATGACAAACCAGCGCCCCCCCCCCCCCCCCACCCCTTACATGCTAAACTGCACCTAAGCAGTACTTTGAAGATTTACCTTTGATTCTAAAGTATCCCTGATTGTGAGGTCAACTAAACATTATCATCTACTGTGACTTTGATCTCTAATCTGCTGAGATTTAAATGAGATTGGGTGATGTCACTACTAGGCTTTTTACTGTTCTTCTTGCTGGAGAGAAGACTGTACCCAAGTACCTGTAGTACAAGGATCTCCCTGATTCTGCTTCATTTATTATTTAAATCTATGCTTTCTGTATCTTTTTAACATTACCTCACCAGTCAGGAGGTCGCCAGCCAATTATGGGCAGCCCTGGCAAAGTCCTGCCTCTACACATAGAGATGGTGTAGAAGAAGACATGGTAGGCCAGTAATGGAGAGAGATCAGCTGCAGGGAGTTTATAGGAAATAGTGACCTCTGCTTGCCTTGTACACAACTTCTACAGTTCAGGTTCTCTTTAATAAGCATTACATGATCCAAACTATAATGTTGACATTGAAACCTAAAGAGATGTATGTACATCTACACAGACACACATGTTTGAGTAGTTTTAGTCTTTGATTGGTTTTGGTGTACAAGTAACCAATAAAATAATATAACAACGTTCCAAAACAATATAACAAGACAAAAATATGAAATGTGAAAACTGAGCATGCAAAACAAGAGTAAGTGATTCCCAATCAATACATGTGGCCAATTGTTATCCACAAGTGTTGTATGTGTCTCATTTGAGTTATGGCACGGCTTGCTAAAGGTATGCTTATTAACATACCACCTCCTCCCACAATCAGCAGGCAATTCATACCTGTCGTGTAACAATAAAGTGAAATGTGAGACTGTGACAGTGGCATTTTTTTGCCTGTTGTCTGCTGTGAAGCTGAGGAAGGGAATGATGAGGTTAATGCCCAAATCCCTATACACAGTAGCATGAATACTGATTGTAAATGTCACTGTTGTGTGTGAGTTATTTATGCACAGTCCCAAGATTTGCAATTAGTGCAAGATAACATTTAACTTAGAATGTCATCTATCAATAAAATCTTCATTAATTTAATTACCTTAGGCTACATTTTTCCTGGTAAACAAGAACATAGTTGCACGGTATTATTATAGATAGCTAATTATATGTTAAGGCTCATGTAATAATAACATATTAATAGCGTACTATGCTTGCAGTGGTAAATGTTGAAGTAAACTGGGTGATCAGTTTGGAGAAGCTTCATGGGGGCACTTCAGTCTGAAGTCTACCCAATGGAAATTTATGGAGTTATCTTGTTTGTGTCCATGGGAGACTGTTTGGTGGGAGATTAACCTCAAGAAAAGAACTCTAAATGAAACAAACACAATTAACCCACACCTTTTAATGAAAAATAGAGTAGATAGGTATCTTTTTTTGAGCAGATTTTGTATAAATCTTCTGCAAATTTGGAAATTAATTTTGACAGAATGACCATACACATTCCTACTGATCAGAACACATGTGAAGCCTGTATGTGTCTACAACGATCAGAATCTTGTACTGGCTGGGTATGCTCAAAACAACTCATAGCTTTTTGAAACCTGATGGCTTTTTGATGATAAAGAAACCTGTTAGCCCTGGTAGGAAATTAATCCTGGTGGAGAACTGAGTTATGAATTTAAAGGAAACTTGTGTGGAGAGAAAAGGGAGGCTGCTGTACCTGGATTCTCTTCTTCCAGTTAGTTCACAGGCTGCCATGCAGATACAGTAGCTTTAGCTTTTTGGTTAGGAATGAAGACAGAATCCTAAATTTACATAATTTTTGTCCAGTGGTTCAGAAAGTACTGCAGTTGCTGGAACTGGAAACAACCAGGTAGCTAGTCTTTTCAGAATGAGAAATTGGCAAGTAGGGAGGACCTATAAAATCACCACATTCATTGTAGTACTGAAGGCAGAACTTTTTTTAATTTTTGATACAGTAAGGAAGGGTTATAATCCTGGTAAGTCTTATTTTTGCCATCTCTGTTTCATTGGGGAGGTTTCCCTCCATTCCTGATCCATAGCCAACACAGGAAGTAAGAGGAAATCCCTTGAAAAGTGAAGATATCACCAGGATCACAAGAACTAGTGTTCAAATTGGAAGATTTCCCCCTCATTACCATTCTGGGGACAACCCAAAATTTGGGATTTTATTTTACTTCCACTTTCAGTGATAATGATAAATAGGACAAATAAAGAGGCTGAATCTTCCTAATTGGTACACAAACAGCAAAAACAAAAAATGACAGGTGTTCTAATCCCCTTTCACTCTACCCAAAACTACAAAATAAAAGGTTTTGTCTTTTGTTATATTTAAATACCAAGTTTGCAAGACCTGAGGACAATGTAATGTCGCATCACTGCATTAAATATCAGGACAGGTAAGGCCAGTTAAGAATCACCACCATGAACAATCCATTATTTACATTTTAAAGTTTATTGTTTTAATATTTTCTCATTTTTGTTGTACATGCTCCATGTTTTAAGTTATGTTTAATTACCTTTCTTTATTGAGTTTCACCAGTTTGGCAAACTGCCTTGATTCATTGGGAAGGATGTAAAAAGGTTTTTTTAGTATTTTTAAGAGTGCAATGGGCTTTAAATACCTCCTGGGGGTACTGAAGCTCCTTTTAATTATTCCGAACCTGTCAGAGAGGTTACCTGGTTGGGTGCCGGTGCGCGGCGGGTCGCGTTGGTGCGCGCGTTCTTGTGTGTGCTGGGGTGCGTGCTTCTGGGGGCACTGGTGTGTCTGATCCGGCTGGCCATGGTGTGCGCGGTGGTGCCCGGGCACGCGTGCGTTAGGGCGCGTCAGCCTATGGGCATTGGGATGCGTGTGCCTGGTGGTGCTGCTGTGCGCACCGGTGTCCGGGGGCACGCTCGGGCGCGTGCACCTGTGCGTATCGGCACACGCACGTGCGCGACGTTTGGCGTCAATCATCCTATTTAGGCTTGCTGCAATCTCTGCTCAGTGCTGCCTGATCAATAGCTCCTGTGCTAAAGTTCTGTTACTCTCTCTGTGTTCCCGTGTTCCTGAGTTCTGATCTGTTGCGACCCGGCTTGCCTATTGGACCTTCCTGACTGCTGCCTGAACCTGACCCCAGCTTGTTTGACCCCGCTTCTGCCTGCTCCTCTTGTACCTCTGCTGCCTGCCCGTTGCCGACCTCTGCCTGTGTGTGACCAGTCTAAACAGTTCCTGCTCAGCATCTGTTTCCGGTGTTCTTGATTACTACCTGCTGTTTGGAGGACCACTTCTCTTCCGGCATCCGGATTCCTGCACCAGGCTCTCATACCATTCCGCACTCGTGGGCTCCCTGTCTACTCTATCAGGGGTCCCGAGTCGGATACGTAAGGGAGCCTACCCTCTGCCCAAGCGGACTCACCGGTCTGGTAAGTGAGAGACCTGACAGTATCAGGCAGCCATGACAGAGTCCGGGCAGGGGGCCTCCCCCATGGATGAACTTTATAGGCACCTAGCAGGCCTCACCCAAGCAGTCAAAAGCCTACAAGAAGGCTACACCAGATTAGAGGGACAGGTCCAGGCTCTCTCAGCATCTCCTCAGGGAACAGCGTCTGCCGAACTTCCCGCAGCACCCTCGGTAGTAATGCTCCCTCTCGAGCCCAGGGTACCCACACCCGAAAAGTTCTCTGGTGAACGTTGCAAATACCAGGTGTTCCGCAACGCTTGTGAGCTCTATTTTGCTTTACAACCCTGCACGTTTTCCCTGGATGCCACAAAAGTGGATTTTGTTATATCACTACTGACCGGCGAGCCTCAAACTTCCAGACTCAAAAACTCAAAAATGAAGATCCCTGGATACCCTGGATGACTTCTTCCTAGCGATGTCTCAGTTATATGATGACCCCCAACTAACGGCCACTGCTGAGGACACCCTGCACTCCCTGTAGCAAGGTCGCAGAGTGGCCGAAGATTAAGCAGTAGAATTCAGACGTTGGAGCTCTGATACAGAGTGGAACGACACTGCCCTGCGTCACCAATTCCGGATGGGGTTATCCGACTCCCTCAAAGATGAACTGGCACGTGTTGGGATACCCCAGACTCTGGATGAGCTCATTAACTTGTCTATCCAGATTGACCGCCGCCTGAGAGAGAGACGTTCAGAAAGGTCCACTAGCCACCCTCGTCCTACTTGGATGCTGCCCAGGGTTCCCAGTGCACCCAACCAATTTCATCCTGCTTCTTCTGCTCCGGTCACAGAACCTCCAGAATCCATGCAGCTTGGTCTGCTCCGTCTATCCCTTACCCCAGAAGAAAAGATGCCCAGACGTACCCACAATTTATGTCTGTACTGCGGAGAACAAGGACATTTTGTGAGGGCCTGCCCAACAAGAGACGTAAGTGCCTGCCGTCCTCTTCTTTATGTGCACCTGTCTTGCCCAGATCTGGTAATCATTTGACACTCTCTGTTATGTTGCAGCTTCCTGGAAGGAACATCCCGGTGCCGGTCATCATTGATTCTGGGGCATGCAGTGGCTTCATAGACCAGACTTTCGTTAATAACCATGGCATTCCTCTCCAACCCAAGGCCCAGGGACTTGCAGTATTTCTAGCAGACGGCTCCACCCTCAGCTCCGGTCCTGTTACCCAGGAGACCGTTCCTTTACAGGCCACCATAGGCCCAGAACACCAGGAACTCTTACGCTTGGATGTCATCTCCTGTCCTCTCTTTCCAATCATCCTAGGAATGCCTTGGCTGCAGGTTCACAATCCCAGCATTGACTGGTCTACAGGAAAGATCTGCTTACATGGAACACTCGTAACACCATCTCAGTGTCTTTGCTTGGACTCTGACACCAAGCTCTGTCAATTCCCTTCCCGAGCCCTACCGGGACTTCCTGGATGTATTCAGCAAAAAGGGGGCAGACACTCTCCCGGTACACAGGCCTTACGACTGCCCAATAGAACTCTTACCCGGAACCGAAGTTCCCTTCGGAAGGATTTTTCCGTTAACTGAGCAGGAGCTGGGCACTTTGAAGACCTATATTGATGGAAATCTGAAGAAGGGATTCATTCGTCCCTCCACATCTCCAGCGGGTGCAGGCATCTTCTTCGTCGAGAAGAAGGATCACTCCCTTCGTCACTGTATCGACTACCGGGAGTGAAGTAAAATCACTATCAAAAACAGATACCCGCTACCTTTAGTACCTGAACTGTTTCAGAGATTAGGAACCGCTACAGTTTTCACTAAGCTGGATCTCCGCGGAGCTTATAATTTAATCCACATAAGAGACGGGGACGAGTGGAAGACGGCTTTCCGTACTCGATTCAGGCACTTCGAGTACCTCGTCATGCCCTTTGGCCTGTGTAACGCGCCAGCAACCTTCCAGCACTTCATCAATGACGTTTTCCGTGAGTTTCTGGACCTGTATGTCATAGTCTATCTGGATGATATTCTGGTTTTCTCCGCTTCCCTGACCGACCACCGTAGGCACGTACGAAATGTACTTACCCGACTTAGGAAACATGGGCTCTACGCCAAACTCGAAAAATGCGATTTCGAGCTCCAATCTATTCAGTTTCTGGGCCTGGTCATCTCCCCTGAGGGCATCAAGATGGACCCGCAAAAAGTATCCGCTATCCTGCACTGGCGGGTACCTGCAGATAAGAAAGGGGTAAAGCGCTTTTTTGGCTTCGCCAATTTCTATAGGAAGTTTATCAAAGGATTTTCCTCGATAATTTCCCCCATCACTGAGCTCATCAGACAAGGAACCCGGTTTTGCTGGACTCCTAAGGCACAGTTGGCCTTTGAAGAACTCAAAGCTCTGTTTACCTCGGCCACCATTCTTAAGCATCCTAATCCAGCCCTACCTTTCATATTAGAAGTTGACGCATCTGAAATTGCGGTAGGAGCTGTACTCTCGCAAAGGCAAGGTGCCAAAGCCCTTCTGTACTCTGTGGGGTTTTTCTCACTCAAACTTTCATCTTCAGAGAGGAATTATGATGTGGGGATCGGGAACTCCTGGCTATTAAGGCAGCTTTAGAGGAGTGGCGTTATCTTCTGGAGGGTGCTGCTCACCCCATTCTGGTCTACACAGAACATAAGAACTTAGAATACCTGAGAACGGCCAAGAGACTAAAACCGCTGCAGGCCAGATGGGCACTTTTTTTTTCCCAATTCCAGTTCCACATTACCTACAGACCCGGATCCAAGAATGTCAAGTCTGACACACTCTCCCGCATGTTCCACGACTCAGAAAAAGCCCTGCCTCCAGACACTATCCTCTCTTCTGGAATTTCCTGCTTCTTCAAGAAAATCTTGTTTCTCAAATTAGACGGGCCTCTATGGGGATGACCCCACCTGCTGAGGCTTGCGCCAAAGACGGGCTGTTTTGGCGTGAAAACAAAATTGTGGTCCCTGAGGAGCTAAAGGTACAGGTGTTAGAACTTTGCCATGACCATAAGTTGGCCGGACACTTTGGCGCACGAAAAACAATCGACTTAGTACAACATACCTTCTGGTGGCCTCACCTTATTAAGGATTGTAAGGAGTATGTTGACTCTTGTAATACCTGCGCCAGAAGCAAGAACAGCCGGGCGAGGGCTTGGGGTCTATTAAAACCTTTACCAGTCCCAGAGAGGCGGTGGAGCATGATTTCAATGGACTTTATCGTTGAACTCCCCCCATCAGAAGGCTTTTCCTCCATCTTTGTTGTGGTAGATAGACTGTCTAAAATGGCCCATTTCCTTCCCATGAAACGTACCCCTTCGGCTATGGAAACAGCTAGAATCTTTATTAAAGAAATTATTAGATTACATGGAGTTCCAACGAACGTAGTTTCTGACCGAGGTGTCCAGTTCACCTCCAGATTCTGGAAAGCCCTCTGCGGCTCCTTGGAAATTGAATTGGCATTTTCCTTGGCCTACCATCCCCAGTTTAATGGGCAAACTGAAAGGACGAATCAAACTCTGGAGCAATATCTCCGCTGTTTTTCTGCGTTCTCCCAGCATGATTGGGCCTCCCTGCTCCCTATCGCGGAATTCTCATATAACAATTCCTTACACTCAGCTACCAATCAGACACCATTCTATGCCAACTATGGCTTCCATCGGTCCTTTTTGCCAATACCCGAGTGCTCCGTTCCTGCAGTACCTGAAACCTTGGATTTCTTTTCAGCAAACAACAAGCTACTACAGGATACCATGGCCAAGGCCCAAGCATACTACAAGAGGATGTTTGACAGGAAGAGGGGTGGAGAGCTTGTTTTGTAACCAGGCAACCCAGTATGGTTGTCCACCGCTAATCTGAAGTTAGCCTGTCCGTCCAAAAAACTAGGCCCTAAGTTCTTGGGTCCCTTCTTGGTAAGGAGGAAAATTAACAACGTGGCCTACTAACTTGAGCTGCCTAACTCTCTGAAGGTACACCCAGTCTTCCAGGTGTCTCTCTTGAAACCGGTTACTCCCAATTCATTTGTTGGCCGTAGTGTCGGTCCACCCAAGCCTATTCTGGTTAACAGCGAGGAGGAGTATGAAGTGGAAGCAATTTTAGATTGCAGAAGAAGGCGCAATCAAACCCAATACCTCATTAAATGGAAAGGGTATGGGCCTGAACACAACTCATGGGAGCCAGAAAGCAACTTGCATGCCAGAGAACTCTTGCAAGCATTCAAGGATTCGCGTGCCTCCAAGTTGGCAAAACTGGGCATCCGGAGTCTGCCCTTGAGGAGGGGGCACTGTCAGAGAGGTTACCTGGTTGGGCGCCGGTGCGTGCCGGGGTCGCGTTGGTGCGTGCGTTCCCGTGTGTGCTGGGGCATGTGCTTCTGGGGGCACTGGTGTGTCTGATCCGGCTGGCCATGGTATGCGCGGTGGTGCCCGCGTGCGCGTTAGCGCGCGTCCACCTATGGGCATTGGGATGCCTGTGCCTGGTGGTGCTGGTGTGCGCGCCGGTGTCCGGGGGGCAATCGGGCGCGTGCGGGTGCGCGGGCGCCTGTGCATATCGGCTTGCACACGTGCGCGGCGTTTGGCGCCAATCAGCCTATTTAGGCTTGCTGCAATCTCTGCTCAGTACTGCCTGATCAACAGCTCCTGTGCTAAAGTTCCGTTACTCTCTCTGTGTTTCCGTGTTCCTGAGTTCTGATCTGTTACGACCCGGTTTGCCTATTGGACCTTCCTGACTGCTGCCTGAACCTGACCCCGGCTTGTTTAACCCCGCTTCTGCCTGCTCCTCTTGTACCTCTGCTACCTGCCCGTTGCCGACCTCTGCCTGTGTGTGACCAGTCTAAACAGCTCCTGCTCAACATGTGTTTCCGGTGTTCCTGATTACTACCTGCTGTTTGGAGGACCACTTCTCTTCCGGCATCCGGATCCCTGCACCAGGCTCTCATACCATTCCGCACTCGTGGGCTCCCTGTCTACTCTATCAGCGGTATCCTGTAGGTAAACCTATCAGCCCTGTTAAAGGATTTAAGTAAAAGTCCTGCCCAACAGCAGCCACCACAAATTGCCAACTACTGTTAGTCAGGCATCCTCTCATTTTATAGGGAGTGGCAGTTGGCAGGGCTTAAACCTAAGGTCAGCAGAAAAGTGACACCAAGTTCAGAGGACAAAGAGAAGGTTTTTGGGCTAATATAGGTTTTTGGCATGTGTGCTCTAAGAAAAAACTTTTCTTTTAAACTTTTAAAACAGAAGACAGATTCACTTTCAGTGCTCCCGCATACCGTTAAAACTGTGAAAGTTTGTAGTTTGAAGTATGTAAACAGTAAAAAAGGAGGACAGACCATATTGGATCCATAAAGAATGAGGAAGGACATCTGGTTACAAAGGATGGGGAGATGGCAAAGGTATTGAATTTATTCTTCTCCTCAGTCTTCACGAGGGAATTGGGGGGCTTCAGTAACCAAAACTGCAGTGTTTATCCTTTTGACACAGCACAGGAAGCACTTCCATAGTTAACAGAGGACAGAATTAGAATTAGACTTGGGAAACTTAACATTAATAAATCACCGGAACCAGATGGCTTGCATCCAAGGGTACTTAGGGAACTCAGTCAAGTAATTGCCAGACCATTGTTCCTAATTTTTACTGATAGTCTACTGACTGGAATGGTACCAGCTGATTGGAGAAAAGCCAATGTAGCAGCAATATTTAAAAAGGGCCCAAAATACATCCCTGGGAATTACAGACCAGTTAGCCTAACATCAACAGTATGCAAGCTCTTGGAGGGGATGATAAGGGACTATATACAAGATTTTAGTAATGAGAACGGTATCATTAGCAGTAATCAGCATGGATTGCCAAACCAATCTATTTACCTTCTATGAGGAGGTGAGTTGCCACCAATATAAAGCTAGGCCCGTAGACGTGGTGTATCTGGATTTTGCAAAAGCATTTGACACAGTTCCCCATAAATGTTTACTGTACAAAATAAGGTCCGTTGACATGGATTGAAAACTGGCTATAAGGGCGAGTTGAGAGGATGATGATAAATGGGGAGTACTCAGAATGGTCAGGGGTGGATAGTGGGGTCCCTCAGGGTTCTGTGTAGGGACCAATCCTATTTATTTTGTTAATAAACAATCTGGAGGATGGGGTAAACAGTTCAATCTCTGTATTTGTGGATGATACTAAGCTAAGCAGGGCAATAACTTCTCCGCAGGATGTGGAAACCTTGTAAAAAGATCTGAACAAATTAATGGGGTGGGCAACTACATGGCAAATGAGGTTTAATGTAGAAAAATGTAAAATAATGCATTTGGGTGGCAAAAATATGAATGCAATCTATACACTGGGGGGAGAACCTCTGGGGGAATCTAGAATGGAAAAGGTCCTGGGGTCCTAGTAGATGATAGGCTCAGCAATGGCATGAAATACCAAGCTGCTGCTAACAAAGCAAACAGGATATTGGCATGCATTAAAAAGGGGATCAACTCCATAGATAAAACGATAACTCTCTACAAGACTCTGGTCCGGCCACACATAGAGTATGCTGTCCAGTTCTGGGTACCAGTCTTAGAAAGGATGTACTGGAAATGGAGCGAGTATAAAGAAGGGCAACAAAGCTCATAAAGGGTTTTGAGGATATTAGTTATGATGAGAGGTTGCGAGCACTGAACTTATTCTCGCTCGAGAAGAGACGCTTGAGAGGGGATATGATTTCAATTTATAAATACCATACTGGTGACCCCACAATAAGGATAAAACTTTTTAACAGAAGGGAGTTTGACAAGACACGTGGCCACTCATTAAAATTAGAAGAAAAGAGGTTTAACCTTAAACTACGTAGAGGGTTCTTTACTGTAAGAGCGGCAAGGATGTGGAATTCCCTTCCACAGGCGGTGGTCTCAACGGGGAGCATCATTAGTTTAAAAAAACTATTAGATAAGCACCTGAACGACCGCAACAGACAGGGCTATACAATGTAATGCTGACATATAATCACACACATAGGTAGGACTGGATGTCTTCTTTTAACCTCACCTACTATGTAACTATGTAACTTCCACTTCTTGTTCTTCTTTACACTGAAGATAGTTCTCAATGACATTGGCTGTATGTTTGGGGTAATTTCCTGTTGAAGAATAAATTTGGGGCTAATCATGCGCCTCCCTGATGGTATGGCATGACGGAAAAGTATCTGCCTGTATTTCTCTAATTCAAGAATTTTTATTGAAGTTTACAAGACAATTAGAAAGTTAAAGAATTGAATAACATATCGTAAATCTGTATCGCAGTACAGAGAACAGTAAGAGTTTTAACATCTTATGATCTACACATCCGTTACCCCTCATTACCCCATATCAGGGATAGAGTGAAAAAATGGAAGTTATACAACAGAACAACATTTTTGCACCTTGGAGGTCACTATAAGTATCTTAAGGTATTCCCATCTCCCCCCCTACACTCGACAGGAAGGAGGGGAAAAACCATAATAACATAACTGTGAGGCCAGTATTCTCTATCCCATTCATCATGGGATCAGTGTGGTCTGGAGATGTTGACACTAAATTCAACGTTTAGACCAAGTATTATGACCTTCCCTTTTATGATACACTCATTGTAACATATTTTATAACGTCCATCTCCCTGACAGGGACAGGGAGAGTATAAGAAAAGAGGTAAGTATGAGCTTGTCTGAACCCTGACAGCTCACTAGAGGTCAGACAAGTATTTGATCCAGGGTTCCCAAATCTTTTCAAACCTAACTCGCTTGTCTAAGAGAATCGCAGAAAGGCGTTCGTTTATCATGATCCATGACAGCTTGTTTTTCACCAAGTCAAAGGGGATCCTCCAGACCTAGCTATCCCTATCCTAGCTGCCATAAAAATAAAGGCTATGAGTTTCCCTGCTTGTCTTGGTGTTCCGTCAACCGTTCATCCCAAAAGAGCTTGCTGTGGTGACTTGAGTAGATTCACCTGTGTAAGTGAATATATGAAGTTACAGATACGGATCCAGAAGCGTTTCACTCTGGGACATGACCACCATATATGTAATACTGTACCTTTCATCCTGCACCCTTGTCTATTCTCGTCAGAACCATATACCATCTCATCAATACCTTATAGTTTGCTTCAATCAATGAGGTATTTATGTATGATTTTGATGCACACTGTGACATTTTGGACCATTCATCCATTTCAAACGTTTTGCCTATGTCTTGTTCCCACTTCCTCATTTAAAACAGTTTTTCTGACTTGGAAGTCAGTACATTATAGATTTTAGAGATGTGGCCAGTGTGCTTATCAAAGGAACTATACAAATACTTAATTGAGGTAGAAGTGGTAACATCGGATGTACGCTGTAAGGATTTCAAGAAATGCACAATTTGAACATAATGAAAGAATTCTGAGTTTGGAAGTTGGTATTTATCTCATAGGGTGTCTTTAGTTAGGATACCTCTGTGATCGCAAAGGTTGGCAATGCGTAGTAAACCCTTGTAGGTCCACCAGGCAAAGGTGTGGGGATTGAGACCTGGAGTGAATGCTGGGTTGCGTACCAAGGGAGCCATGGTAGTATGCGGGGACTTGAAACCGTAAGGCTTCGCTAATCTATCCCACAGATGTAAAGAGAATGATAATGTTGGAAACATCTATCTTTTGATTGCAACCCCATTAATTGGCTAATTGGATTTGTTGGATGTAAGGAGAATTCCAATTTCATCCAGGTTCGTAGAGGTGATGAAGAGTGGAACTGGATTAGTTGCGCCAGTTGTGCCCCTTAGCTTGGGCGTAAAAAAGGTGCATTTGTTCACTCGAGGTCTCTTATTCCCCCATATAAATTTCAAAACCTTATTTTGGAACTTGTGTGAATCTGGCATGCATATCGAGATAGGCAAAGTTCTGAATAAGCATAACAACCTAGGCAAAAGATTAATCTTAATTGTGTACAGCCTGCCGAACCACGACGGAGGGTTGTTTTCCCACCGTTGAAGATCTGCTATCATCTTTCTATATAATGGGGGATAGTTTGCCTGATACAGCGTATCTATAGTGGGAGTCAGAAAAGTTTCTAAATATGGAAGGACCTTCGTCTGCCATTTAAAAGGAAATTAGTTTTGTAATTGTGTAACCGTGTCCGCATCCAAGGAGAGATTAAGGACAACCGATTTTGTGTGATTGATAGAGAGACCCGAGACAGTGGAAAAATGATGCATCAATTGGTATAGATTTGGGAATGACATGACTGGGGAGGAAAGGAGCAAGAGGATGTCATCAGCAAAAAGAGCACACGTGTGCTCAAGGTCTCCATATTGTATCCCTTTGATGTCGGGGTGGCACCTAAGTTTGATAGCCAGGGGTTCCAAGGCCAGTATAAATAAGATGGGAGATAGGGAGCACCCTTGTTTGGTTCCCCTGTGAGTATCTGATGTGAGCTGTATCCCTTCACCAGTATCCTTCCAGTGGGTGCGCTATAAAGGGTCCGTAAAACTGTCAAAAACTATGTGCCAAATCCGTAACCCTTAACTACATAGAACAGATAGTCCCATGATAAGGAGTCAAAAGTCTAGGGACAACAGCATACCCTTCCTGGGTACACAGTTGTCCCAGTCGGACTGCACCATAGATATAATATCTATTAATCTTTGGGTCTGATCTGGAGCCTGACGATTGGGCACAAACCCCACCTGGTCCGGATGGATGTACCTATTTAAGAAAGTATTCATTCGATTTGCTGAAACTTTAGTCATCAGTTTGAGATCCACATTAATAAGTGAGATCGGGTGGTAGTTAGCACAGTCCCCATGATCCTTCCCAGGTTTAGGAATGACATGGATAAAGGCTGAATTTTCATGAGTGGACAAAAAAGAGCCTTTCTTCAAATCATTAAAGAATGAGCAAAGATGAGGTATCAGCAATTCGGAATACTTCCGGGACCAGGTGCCTTCCATGGATGCAGGTCCTTGATGGCTGCTTTGATTTCCCCCTCTGTGAAATATCCGTCCATCAGCTCTATATGGACCTTTGACACCTTGGGTAGAGGAATGTTTCTAAGAAACATATCAGCTAAAGCTGCGGGGAAGGCAGTCAGTGAAGCATATAATTTAGAGTAAAATTCACAAAATTCTTGGACCACCGAGTGTGGATTCTGAGTCACTTTGCCATCCCTTAAGCGTAGCTTTGGTAGGGCTGGATTGTAAGGGTGAGGGGTAAGTTTCCTAGCTAGTAGGTTGGTCGTTTTGTCTCCCATCGTGTAAAATATGTGCCTGGACCAGCGAAGGTATTTCCCTGCTTTAGTGGTTAGACTAAGATTTAGCGCCGTGCGTGCTGCGTCGATTTTGTGCCTCAGATCTAGCTGATGATTGTTCTTTTGTTCTCGAAAAATTGCCTGTAGATCATTTTCTTGCTGTTGTATTGTTTGCGTGTGTATACATTTAGTCTTTCTTAGATGCAAGTTGAATCAACTTGCCACGAATTGTCGCTTTGTGCGCTGCCCAGTTAATACCAGGGGAGGTATCTGTAGCTCGATTTTCGGTAAAATATTGGCGAATGGCTGTTTCTATTTCATTAAAGACAATGGAGTCATTAAGCAAGCCAGCATTGAGGCGCCACGCAGTGGGTCTTGGTTTAGTCCCCAGATCTGATAGGGATATTTGTACCGGTGAGTGGTCCGACCACGATGCAGTCAGTATTTTAGCTGATTTGATGGAGGGGAGCATTTGCGATGGAATAAACACATGATCAATTTGAAAAATGTTTCAAAACTGGCTTGTGTGGGTTGGACCTGTCGATGCCTTGATCTAAGGGCACGTTACTATCTCCTCCTATGATAATCTGACCCATAGCCTGTGGTATCAATGTCAACAGCATCGTCTCAAAAAATTTAATCTGTCCCACATTAGGGGCATAGTAGGAAACTAGGGTGATAACTTGTCCATGAATTTTCCCGACCACCATAATATATCTCCCTTCTTTATGTTTAATTACCACGTCTGCGGTAAAGGGGACATTTTTGGCAATACAAATTGCAACTCCCCTTTTTTTCTCTGGGCCTTGGATAAGTAGCATGCGGGGTTCAAGTATTTAGGTGCCGAGACGTGGGAGAAATGTGTTTCCTGTAAAAGCACAATATTTGCTCCTCATTTATGGTATTGTTGGAATGCCATTGCCCTCTTGGTTGGGGAATTAATGCCCTGTACATTGTGGGTTAAGACTATAAATTTGTTTGACTGGGAGTTCAACATAATGGTTCGATAGACTGTACTCGCCTGGTATAGTTTTCCATCGGTACCTCCAAGATTCCATCACTTCATGGGGGAACTTCTAGATCTGAGAGAAAGAGTGCACTTGAGTGAAGAGG
This sequence comes from Aquarana catesbeiana, assembly GCF_042186555.1. Lineage (NCBI taxonomy): Eukaryota > Metazoa > Chordata > Amphibia > Anura > Ranidae > Aquarana > Aquarana catesbeiana. Next base: position 147,930,060 of record NC_133325.1, read on the forward strand.
TAGAAAGAAGGAGGGAAAAAGAAGTAGATAAGAGTTGTAATCCAGCAAACCGAGTGGTCGTGTGTCAGTGGACTGGAGGTGAGATAACATTATAATTGTGCATAACATAGAACAATGACCTCTGGGAAATCAACATTCCCAAAGTGTAACATGAAGTTGTCTCTCTCCGACAGAGGGGGGCAAGCTCACCAGGAAGTGGCATGCATTTGTGCCTCGGTAGTGGGAGTGGGAACATCCGAAATACAACATTAAACAGAACTTTGTCCATACTGTTGGAAAGGATAAATTGGGCAACTGTGTCCTGGCCAAAGGGACCCGAACCCTTTACACTATGATCCATTATATATTCCCTGCCCAAAAGTGGGGCAAAGATGTCCTTATTGTAAGTAAACCAGAGCACAAACAATGTGCGATTTTGCAAAAACAAAAAAAAAAAACTACAAAAAAAAAAGAAGAAAGAAAAGCGATCAGGTTACTAACAACAGTGGTGAGGGTCCATGGACTTTCTTTAAATCTGGGTTTCGTCAGACAAAATGCTGACAAAAAGAAAAAAACAAACAAACATCGAGTCGGAATCATCCGTATGTTTCCACAGATGGAGAGGGCCGTTTGGAGGATGAGCGCCCTTGTTGGGACTATATGGGTGAGATTGGCGGATCCCTATCTCGTTGAGAGGAAGTAGAGAAGGAATCTCGGGAGATCAGTCCAAGGTCTAGAAGAATTTCTTCTCCATCATGGAAGTTGGCGAAAGAATGTGTCTTGCCCTTGTGGGTAAACGACAGGTGAAAGGGGAAAGACCAGCGGTATTTTATATGCCGATTGGTTAGGTGTACCAGCGGTGGCTTCAGTGATCTAATAAGGTAATATCTCCCTTGATCCTGGCCTCAGACATGATTTTTTCCTTAATCCTGTAAAAGTGAGGTTTCCCAATGACATCTCTGGGAAGCGGTCAGGTCTTGGGGCCGTTAAGGCACCCTGTCAATCTCCAGATGGTGTGGAGAAATTTCAGGGATCAAGTCCTGCATTAGGACATGCACTGTGTCTTCCAGATCATTGACTGACTCCAGCAGTCCATGTATCCTATAGTTGTATTGTCTGGATCTGTTTTCTAGATCTTCTATTTTTGTATTGGCTTGGTCTAGTTGTTCTTGTAAGGAGGAAATCTCCAGGATAAGGAGGAGGTGGTGGGGGTTGAGAATGATCCTGCACTGAACTGGACTGGCTGTCATGGCCCCTACCATGCCAAGCAGACGACCAGGCGTGGTCACGCTCCAAGTGGCTCAAGGTGGTATTGAACCTATAACCTTCTGTTTACTGCTCTTGTCGCTTTGCCTTTGAGCCACACCTCAGTTCTTATTTCAGTCTGCTTTCCAGCTATGCCTAGTTCTGCATAAAGTACTAGGGCTATACTCTGGGTCTTTTTTGCATTTAGTACCTGGCACTCCTGGTTCAGCTGAGGCAGTTTACCTAATCAGCTGGGTATAAAACACTGCCTCAATCTGAGGACTTGGTCAGTTCGTTGTCTCCTGTTTTGCCTAAGGTTCCAGTGTTCCAGTGTTCCAGTGTTCCAGTGTTCCAGTGTTCCAGTGTTCCAGTTACAGCATTCCAAGACTGACTCCGGCTTCTGACCCTGGCTCTGCTTATCATTTATTCTGACTTCTGGAATCCCTGACTACAGCTTTACTTCAACTATCCTTTGGCATATTCCTGTCAAGCCCCTGTGCACAGATTCACAGCCCAGGTAGCTTATCTCTTTGTTACCGTGGGCTGTGTCTATTTGCAAGGTTGAGCGTACATCTCTGCGCCATGGACTCCAACCTAGGTAAGCCCTTACACTGCCTCAAAGTGATTTGTGCCAGGTCTGCCATGTGTCTGTCAATGAATGAAGCAGGGGACCCTGTATAATCTGGGCATTGATAAGCAGAGGCAGAGGAAAACTAAGGGTGCCCACCTCTATGCGGCGGTGTCATCTCATCCTGTGACTGGGAATAGAATGGATCCGGCTGCTGGCTAAATTGTAAAGTGGCTGCAGCATTTGATGAAGCCTGTGATGCAGCTGCTGCAGTGTGAGGAGAGGCTGAGCCATGTGAAGACCGGGTCCCGTGCCTCGCTCCCTTCTGACTGTACGGCATCTTGGGAGAAGAGGCCTGCTGTGCTGCTGGTGAAGAACGATCCGAGTGGACGGTGTTATAGGAGCACGGCTGTTTTTTTTTGGTGGTTCCCATTGTCCTCCACATGATTATGAGGCCCCGAGCCCAAGCAGGGGCTTACTGCTCCCAGATCGCTGGTTTTAGGCTTGGAAAGTCCCGCGGCGAGCGGGGCTCGGTCAGAACATGTCCGCTCCGAATGCCACGCGAATGTGCCCTGCCTGTATTTCTCAGCATTGGGGACACCATTGATCCTGACCAAATCTTCAACTCCATTTGAGGAAATGTAGCCCCAAACTTGCAAGGAACCTCCACCATGCTTCACTGTTGCCTGCAATCACTCATTATTGTACCACTCTCCAGCCATTACCAAACAAATTGCCTTTTGCTAAAGCCAAATACTTCAAATTTTGACACATTAGTCCAGAGCACCTGTTGTGCCATTTTGCTGGACCCCAGTTTGTTTGTTTTCATGCATAGTTGAGTTGCTTAGCCATACCTCCCAACATTTTGAGATAGGAATGAGGGACACCTATTAACAAACTTATGCAGGCATAGGACACCCCCCTGCCACACCCCCATAAAGAAGAATTAACCGGGAAAAAAAAGTTAATTAAATCCACAAGTGCTTTTTTTTTTTACCACTACTATTCCTTTATATTGGCTTGTAAAATGTACAAATGCAGCAATTTAGAAATTGAATGAAAGGTTTAGCACTGGAAAAACACTTTTTGAAAGATAAAAAGTGCATTTTATATACAACTATATGGATCAGACCAAAATGAGGGACAAATGAGGAGGAAAGAGGGACAGAGGGACTTTGCTCCAAATCAGGGACAGTCCCTCGAAATCAGGGACAGTTGGGAGCTATGGCTTAGCCTTGTTTCCATGTCCTATGCATGAAAACAAAGACAAGACAAACCTGCCAAGCCAACCATTCATTTTCTATTCCTGTGTTGATTGGTTCATTCCCTTTTCTAGGTAAAAACTTTCTGTGTGGGCAGTAATGAGTGCTTCCGATTCACATCTCTCCTACGCAATAGATCCTTGAACATCTACATTGCCCAGTTATTAAAAGCAATGATATAATGAAATGAAATATATGGAAGGTGGTAAATTGGAGCTAGCATTGCATATATTGTTTTCATGTTAGGTGCTACTAATTAAAACAGGTATTTACGGCCTCTGAGGGAGATCCCAAGACTCCCCCTGGCAATGCCTTCTCCTCTCGGGCTAACTATGTTCAGACGTCATCAAAGATCAGCAGTTTAATCGTGGGCCCACAGATGACAAAATCCTGGAAATCCTAGTGTGTGTGCAATAGGCTGCCTTTCACTCTGTTAACTGCCATAACACTACATTAAACAGAGTGATCACTGAGGGAGAGAAGGCTGAAATGCTTCCTCCTGTCTACAGCACTCAGATGTCACCATTCTCTCAGAATGTGCTTTACAGGAAGACCTTGACAGGCTGTGTATAGGCAAACTCATTTGACTTTTAGCTCATATTGATATTTAATGAAAGAGATAGCTGTGTTTGAATAATTATAGTTTTGCTGTATAAAGTATCTCAATATTTTATCCCAATATTTTTCCTTTGTGTCTTGATGTGCCAAACTGAAAAGGATACCTGTCATAACAATCTCTACCAATGTAGAGAATTTTAAACATTAAAATATACAAAATGAAACAAGTTAAGGATTCTCCAAAATAATATAGTGTTTTTAAATAAGTGTCCATGCTGATGGACATCCTTCCAGGCTCTGGGGGGCAGAATGCATCTTTCAATCTGAAATGAGGCTGTGCATATGGACATTAATGTGGCTGGCTGTGTGCAGCGTTCTCAAATTTGGTAACAGATAAGTAATGAAACTGACATTCCTAAGACTGCTGATCAAATAATCGTCTAACTCTAAGCCCAATTTTTTTTCTCTGTCCTGGGGTGATGCATGCGTGTCTTTGTTATGGGTGTCTCTCCCAGGGAAGGGGGTAATCGTACAGGTGCCCATGAGCTGGTAAGTAGGTGTTCATTAATTCCTGTGAAGAAAAAGCAGTCATATACTCAGGGGTTTAGTTGGATTTCCCTTCAGTCTAGGACAGTGGGCTAAGGTACAGTAACCATGGGCAAGAGTGTGTGGCAAGAAATGTCTCTTGGACATTATTTGTGAATAGAAGGCCATCAGTCCCCACAAATATAAGTAGGTGTCTGTCACTCCATAGGCATACATCCCAATGTTTTGAGATTGGAACGAGGGACACCTATTGGCAAAAGTATGTAGGCATAAGACTCACCCACTGCCACACCTCCTTAAAGGAGAATTATGCAAAAAAGAGATTCATGCTTTTTTACCACTACTATTCCTTTATATTGGCTTTTGATATTTACAAATGCAACAATTTAGAAATTGGATGAAAGGTTTAGCACTGGGAAACACTTTTTGAAGGATAAAAAGTGCATTTTGTATACAACTATATAGATCAGACCAAAATGAGGGACAAATAAGGAGGAAAGAGGGACAGAGGGACTTTGTTCCAGATCAGGGACCATTGGGAGCTATGACATAGGAGAGGTTTAAGGCAAGTGTCTTATATACAGGGTGCTGACAGGTCATAGTCAGCTCCTTGGGAGGCATAATTTCATAAAATAAGTTCATTAGGCGACTGGTGGTATAAGCATGTGCTTCACTGTTTGCTTCACTAATTGGGAGTTAGGCATATGTCTCAAGTGCGGAAGTGGGTGTCAGTCAATCTTGGGTAACACAGGGGAATGGCTGTAATGTAAAGTTGTAAAGCCTATGTTGCCCCAACATATTCAGATTTCTGATATGTATCTGTTGTATCATGTACTTGTGTTAAACAGTATCATCTTCTCTTTGCATTGCTTCCTTTGTGTGAAATACCTGGTGATCCTGCCAGTCCCCCTGCTTTCCTATTTCAAACTGACCATGCTAGTCATAAAAGCACATCCATCCCAGCGTGGTCATTTTTCTTCTTTCCATTCTATTTGGTAGACTTGTGCTGACATGCCTCACTGCAGAGCTCTTCACTAGGAAGATAAGTATACTAATGTTTCCCTGTCTCCTGCTGACATGTCCCCCTGCAGTCTCTTCCCCCAGCTCTTCAAGTCCCTTATGAAGCAGGGAACAGGGGTTATGTGATCATATAAAAAAGAAAACATATATATATATATATATATATATATATATATATATATATATATATACAGTATCTCACAAAATTGAGTACACCCCTCACATTTTTGTAAATATTTTTTATATGTTTTCATGTGACAACACTGAAGAAATGGCATGTTGCAACAATGTAAAGTAGTGAGTGTACAGCTTGTATAACAGTGTAAATTTGCTGTCCCCTTAAAATAACTCAACACACAGCCATTAATGTCTAAACCGCTGGCAACAAAAGTGAGTACACCCCTGAGTGTAAATGTGCAAATTGGGCCAAATTTTCCCTCCCCGGTGTCATGTGACTTGTTAGTGTTACAAGGTCTCAGGTGTGAATGGGGAGAAGGTGTGTTAATTTTGGTGTTATCGCTCTCGCTCTGTCATACTGGTCCCTGGAAGTTCAACATGGCACCTCATGGCAAAGAACTCTCTGAGGATCTGAAAAAAAAAGAATTGTTGCTCTACATAAAGATGGCCTAGGCTATAAGAAGATTTTAAGACCCTGAAATTGAGCTGCAGCACCGTAGCCAAGACCATTCAGTCGTTTAACAGAACAGGTTCCACTCAGAACATGCTTCGCCATGGTCGACCAAAGAAGTTGAGTGCACATGCTCAGCATCATATCCAGAGGTTGTCTTTGGGAAATAGATGTATGAGTGCTGCCAGCATTGCTGCAGAGGTTGAAGGGGTGGGTGGTCAGCCTGTCAGTGCTCAGACCATACGCCGCACGCCATACGCCATACGCCGCATTGATGGAACCATGAATGCCAACATGTACTGTGACATACTGAAGCAGAGCATGATCCCCTTACTTCGGAGACTGGGCCGCAGGGCAGTATTCCAACATGATAACAACCCTAAACACCCCTCCAAGACTACCACTGCCTTGTTAAAGAAGCTGAGGGTAAAGGTGATGGACTGGCCAATCATGTCTCCAGACCTAAACCCTATTGAGCATCTGTGGGGCATCTTCAAACGGAAGGTGCAGGAGTGCAAGGTCTCTAACATCCACCAGCTCCGTGATGTCGTCATGAAGGAGTGGAAGAGGACTCCAGTGACAACCTGTGAAGCTCTGGTGAACTCCATGCCCAAGAGGGTTAAGGCAGTGCTGGAAAATAATGGTGGCCACACAAAATATTGACACTTTGGGCCCAATTTTGACATTTTCACTTAGGGGTGTACTCACTTTTGTTGCCATATATACACAGTGTCTTGAAAAAGTATTCATACCCTGTGAAATTTTCCACATTTTGTCATGTTACAACCAAAAACATAAATGTATTTTATTGGGATTTTATGTGATAGACCAACACAAAGTGACACTTAAAGTGTAAGTAAACCCCCCTATCGATTTCAGCCAAGGAAGCTGCCATCTTTGCCTCTGTTTTTCTACAACTGCCATGATGCTGCACATGTGATCAGTTATGACACCAGCCATTGGATGGTTTGACAGTTTGGTTGAGAACACAATCAATGGGAGAGTAACATTTCCGCCACATTCCGGAAATGAAACTGTTTTATGGATGCGTTTACTTCCACTTTAATTGTGAAGTGGAAGGAAAATGATAAATGGTTTTCAAATTTTTTTACCAAAAAATATCTGAAAAGTGTGGTGTGCATTTGTATTCAGCCCCCTTTACTCTGATAACCCTAACTAAAATCTAGTGGAACCAATTGCCTTCAGAAGTAACCTAATTAGTAAATAGAATCCACCTGTGTGTAATTTAATCTCAGTATAAATGCAGCTGTTCTATGAAGCCTTCAGAGGTTTGTTAGAGAACCTTATTGAACAAACAGCATCATGAAGGTCAAGGAACACACCAGACAGGTCAGGGATAAAGTTGTGGAGAAGCTTAAAGCAGGGTTAGGTTATAAAAAAAATCCCAAGCTTTGAACATGGTCAATGATCATGGAGCACTGTTCAATCCATCATCCGAAAATGGAAAGAGTATGGCACAACTGCAAACCTACCAAGACATGGCTGTCCACCTAAACTGACAAGCAAGGGGAGCATTATTTAGAGAAGCAGGCAAGAGGTCCATGGTAACTCCGGAGGAGCTGCAGAGATCCACAGCTCAGGTGGGAGAATCTGTCCAAATTAGTCCTACATATCCACAATCTGGCCTTTATGGAAAACAGTGGCAAGAAGAAAGCCATTGTTGAAAGAAAGCCCCATTTGCAGTTTGCGCGAAGCCATGTGGGGAACACAGCAAACACGTGGAAAAAGGTGATCTGGTCAGATGAGACCAAAATTGAACTTTTTGGCCTAAAAGCAAAACTCTGTTAGTGGCAGGAAACTAAAACTGCACATCACTCTGAATACACCATCCCCACTGTGAAACATGGCGGTGACAGCATCATGTTGTGGGGATGCTTTTCTTCAGCAGGGACAGGGAAGCTGGTCAGAGTTGATGGGAAGATGGATGGAGCCAAATACAGGGCAATCTTAGAAGAAAAACTTTTAGAATCTGCAAAAGACTTGAGACTGGGGTGGAGGTTCACCTTGCAGCAGGACAACAACCCTAAACATACAGCCAGAGCTACGATGGAATGGTTTAGATGGACCAGTCAATGCCCAGACCTAAATCCAATTGAGAATTTGTGGCAAGACTTGAAAATTGCTGTTCGCTGACGCTCTCCATCCAATCTGACAGAGCTTGAGGTATTTTGCAAAGAGAAATGGGCAAAAATTTCACTCTTTAGATTTGCAAAGCTGGTAGAGACATAATCAAAAAAGACTTGCAGCTGTAATTGCAGCGAAAGTTTGTTCTACAAAATATTGACTCAGGGGAGCTGAATACAAATGCACACCACACTTTTCACATATTTATTTGTTACAAATTTTGAAAACCAATTAACATTTTCCTTCCACTTCACAATTATGTGTCACTTTGTGTTGCTCTATCACATAAAATCCCAATAAAATTCATTTACGTTTTTGATTGTAACATGACAAAATGTGGAAAATTTCAAGGGGTATGAATACTTTTTCAAGGCACTGTATATATTATATACACTCACACACAAACATTTTACCTTTCTTTTCTATTTTCAACTGAATGGGTTGTATTGCAACGTAAGGGTTCACATATACCAATGGTCTCCTAAGTGCATCCTAGGCCGGATGTGGCCCTTTGCTTCCCTTTTTCCAGCCCTTGGAACAGTATTCTATTTGCTGGCACAAACAATGGGGCACTAATCCTCCCACTGATACCAACGGTGGGGCACTATTCCTCCCACTGACACCATTGATGGGGCAGAGTTCCTTCCATTGGCACCAACGATGGGGCAGAACTCCTTCCATTGACACCGACGATGGGGCAAAATTCCTTCCATTGACTTCAATGATGGGGCAGAATTCCTTCCATTGGTATCAACGTTGGGACACTATTCCTCCCACTGACACCAAAAATAGGGCATTGCTCACTCCCACTGGACGTCAGGACATTTTCTACTCCCACTAGCCCTGGTCCTGCTCCCGGAAGGTCTGAAGGACAGTAAATTGGCCCTTTGTTTAGAAAGTTTGGAGACCCCTGACATATACTTTAAAAAGGGGGGGGGGGGTGCTTGCTAGATCTGGCTCTATCATGAAACTACCATTCACAGAAGTCACATCTGGCTTCCCACAGCCAAGATGTTGGCACAGGGTACCCAAAGAACCAGCACAGGCGAAGACAGCGCTGGACTTCTGGATTGGAGGGTACCTGTTTAATATAAGTCACCAGCTACAGTAATAAGCATTTTTTTTTTTTTATAAATGACGGAAGTGATTCTTTAAGGCACACAAAAACACATTTTCATTGCTTGTACTGTCATAGGCCATCAAACACCCACTAGTGCATTCTTCCTTATGAAGTGGCAGTCAGGTCACAGATATTATCCCCCTGGTTTATTGAATGAAGGATGAAGGTGGGCCCTCTTTATTTCCACTGGGCCCTAGACTCCTTCTCTAAGTTGCTTTATGCATTATCCAGCTTTAAAAAGCAATATAACATGTTTACCTGCCTGAATATCACCTCATTTCATGGTTTGAATGGGGTAATATGAAGTGGTAATATGAAGTGGGGGGCAATGATTACCCTTGGTATGGTAAGGAATTGAGGGATGCAAGGTGTAGGTGGTAATTAGTGAGGGATGTGACCTGAGGATTGCTGCTAATTGTAGAGGGTGGGTAGTACAAATAAAAGTATCTGCAACTTATTGGTGAGTCAGGCCTGTTATGTTATAGATGTTTATTGCAAAATTGCTGCATTGGTTTTGTCATATATTGTATATGATGTTATAAGAGCGCTGGGTCTGCATACAGTGTTTTCCAGAAATGGCTATAGATCCTTCCACCTGCCAAACAGCAAAATGGTAATTGTTTTCAAATGTTGGCAAGTATGTAGCAAGTCAGAAGTTTGCTCATGTAGGATTTAATCAGCAGGTCTTGTCTACTTTCGGGGTAGCAGGAATGTATCAGTGGAAAGAAAAGCTGTACCTAACCAATACGTTGTGCATGTGATTTGTTCAGGGAGCATATCCTGTACATGCCGTGCTTCTCTGCATCCTCAGAGATCTGTCTATTCTATATCCTCACTGAACTGCTGGATTTTAGAACTATTCATGAGTTAATATCACAAAGATGCCTCTTCTTTCCGTCCAGGGAACTGGTTAAACATCTGGAAAAAGATAAAAAAACTAGAATCTTGAAATCATTTTTCACCGTCTCTGGCAAAAACTTTTTCCTCTTCCGTCTGGAGAGAATTTAGTGAAGACTTGTTACATATGGAATGCAAGGTTTTCATGTAATGAATTGCACGCACGCCTGACTTATCTAGCCAAATGTCCACTGGATCGTCTGAAGTTCACCTAAGCCCAACGACTTACGTACCCACAGTCGCCCAATTTATCACTGACGTGCACAGATTTGAAGGCACAGCATCAGTGCAGATAAGTGTAACATATGCCTCTTTTCCAAGTTCATGGATGTTAACGCTCATTCATGCCTATTTTATTTATAGATTTGGGTAGTTTTTATTTTTTTTTGCTTCTTCACATCGAGAGAATTAAATCAGTCCCAAAGGGTTTCATAGAGCAATTTTTTTTACCTTAGGCAATGAGAAATGGAATTACCTGCAGACATAAAAGAAAAACAAAAGCTTGTGTTATGCAAAATGGGAGGCTTAGCGCTTTAATGTCACCCTTAAGGCCAGTGTTATGCTCTAAGAATCTTAAGCACAGATATGACTCCTTACTTTTTCACTCAGAAAGGACACTTTAAATATATCAACATTCATAAACAGACATTACTAAGGCTCTAGTGATGAACAAAAGCTTAGTACTAGTGAAGAGTGAACTTCTTACAATCTGTTCAACCAACACTTAGCATAATCAATTTCTTCTATCAGATCATGGTGGATTACAGGTTTTTTCTCTAATGAAAAAATGCTTCCTATGTCCCCCAGATGTCCTACATATTTTTAAAGGCATCAGTGACCTTTTTTACTATACAGTGTACTCCATTTTTCAGCTTTAAAATCTTTTTCCATTTTTTTGGCATATGGAGGGTTGCAAGTGTGCAGGCTCTCCAGTATCCCGTCAGAAGCACAAATATAGTTACATAGTTAGTCTGGTTAAAAAAAGACACAAGTCCATCTAGTTCAACCAATAGAGAGGAAAAAATAATGATGCAATCCCATATACACAATCCTATACATAGTTACATAGTAGGTGAGGTCAAAAAAAGACACAAGTCCATCAAGTCCAACCTACGTGAATGAAACCTAAACTCACAGTTGATCCAGAGAAAGGCAAAAAAACCCAATAAGCATGATCCAATTTGCTCCAGCAGGGAAAAAAATTCCTTCCTGATCCCCCAAGAGGCAATCGCATTCCCTGGATTAACTTTACCTATAAATATTAGTATTCAGTTATATTATGTACATTAAGGAAATAATCAATAGTGAACACACTCAATCACTGTGCCCATTACTGTGTGTTTACTATGCTTCAGTTTGTGAATGAACAGAAAGCCGCTCAGCACAGAGCACTTCCCGTCCATTCACTGTCCAGTACAGCTGAGGCTGCAGAGAAAGGTGTGTGTGTTTGAGATTTGGGGTGCACAACCTAATGCAATAGGCTGCACACATCTATGAAGAGAATCCAGGCCTTTCTTAAGGCTGGGTTCACATATGAGCACGCAGTGTCTCGGTTCACCTTTTCAGGTCCGATTTCAGCCCGAATTTTCGGCTGAACTCAGACCTGAAACGAACCAAAAGACGCACAAGGTTTCTGTGCAAATCGCACCGGAGCCGATGCAGAGATATGTGAACCGGCTCCATAGAGAGCCGGTTATAATCTCCTGCTGTGCAAATTGGACCACATCCAATTCGCAACAGTGTGAACCCAGCCTAAAACAATCTACTGAGCAGGCCAGAACTAGCTCTTGAGGGAGTCTATTTCACATTTTTACAGTTCTTACCTTAAAGGCTCCTAAAGAAACCTTTCTGTATTTGGAGATTAAATGTATTTTCCTCCAGACATAAAGAGTGCCCACTTGTCATCTGTGATGACCTTAAAGTGAATAACTCAACACCAAATTCACTATATGGACCACTTATGTATTAGTACATGTTGATCATATTCCTCTTTAATCTCCTATTCTCAAGAGAGAATACATTCAGTTCCTCTAATCTTTCCTCATAGCTGAACTCCTCCATGCCTCTTATCAGTTTGGTTGCTCTTCTCTGCACTTTCTCCAGTTTCCCGATATCCTTTTTGAGAACTGGTGCCCAAAACTGAACTGCATATTTCAGATAAGGTCTTACTAATGATTTGTACGGGGCAAAATGAACATCATCACAAGGAGGTTACTTTCAGAGGGGGATTCCCAAAGAAAAATGTGATCCCTTTCAAAGTGCTAACCCAGTGCTGAAAGACACCAAGCTCTTCTGCATCTCTGGTGTCCCAGGCAGGAATCAAGTATTGTGGACAAGGTTAGTTACTTGCCCCCGCTGGGTTTAGTTAAACTTATACCCAGAGCTGTTGATTGGTAAAGGGGGCTTTGGATAGGTTTACTTGTTCAAAGTAGTCAGAAAAAAAAAATTCCAGGCAACAAGTAAAATCAGTCATTGAATAATCAATGCTTTGTAGCAAAGTATAGCCATACTAAGATCAGATAGATCATTTCATTTTCTTTAAGTGATTGTAAAGGATCAAATTGTATTTTTTGAAAACAAAAATGTTATACTTACCTGCTCTGTGCAGTGGTTTTGCACAGAACAGCCCCGATCCTCCTCTTCTGTGATACCTTGCTGGCGCTCCTGGCTCCTTCCCCCACTGAGTGCCCACCACAGCAAGCCGCTTGCTATGGGGGCACTCGTGCGGGCTCACTCCCAAGCTGGCAGAGTGTGACTCGGCCTCTGCTCCCTTATCACTGGCTGTCTCTGAGTCAATGGGGAGGGAGAGAGCAAAGCCATGGATCGAGATCAGGCTCAGGTAAGTATATGGGAAGGGGGGCTGAAGGGGGAGTTGCATGGAAAGTTTTTTACCTTAATGCATAGAATGAATTAAGGTAAAAACCTACAGTCTTTAAACTTTAACTACCTCAATACCCGGCCAATTCTGACACTTCTCATATACAGTACATGTAAAAATTACTAGAAAATTACTTAGAACCCCCAATCATTATATGTTTTTTTTTTTAAACGGGAACCCTAGAGAATAAAATGGCGGTCGTTGCAATATTTATGTCACATGGTATTTGCGCAGCGGTCTTTCAAACGCAGTTTTGGAAATAATACACTTTAATGAATTTAAAATTAAACAAAATCAAATTTTTTTTTGTATAATGTGAAAGATGATGTTATGCCGAGTAGATACCTAACATGTCATGCTTTAAAATCACGCACACTCATGGAATGGCGTCAAACTCCAGTACTTTTAATTATCCATAGGTGATGCTTTAAAAGCCTTTGCAGGTTAACAGTTTCGATTTACCCAGGAGATCTGGTGGTAGAATTATTTCTCTCACTCTGATGATCGCAGTGATACTTCACATGTGTGGTGTGATCACTGTTTACATATGCATGTGGGACCGAAGTGTGCGTTCGCCACAGCGTGTGAGCACGAGGTGACGGGGGTGCTTTAAAAATACACACGAGATGACAATTACATGTAGATAGTTAAGCGGCCATGCTATATCACAGTAAGGGTAATAACATTCAGCATAAATACCACAATCTGACAATATCTGCTCATGAGACTGAAACAAGGCAGTTTTGTGCCAACAATAAGGAGTTCGATACCTATGAGAAAATAGCAACTAATGATGATGGCCTATATCGCAAACGGAATTCAGCCATAACAGAGTGCATCAATTTTTGTTTTTTGTTTTTTTTAAAAAAGAGAGAAATGGAGAAGAGAAGGGAAGGAAAGGGTGGAATGGGGAAGAGGGACAGAAAAAGAGAAGAAGAGGGAAAAAAAAAAAAAAAAAGGTGGGGTGGGGGAAGAGGACGCGAACAGTGTCCTGCCAGCCACACACCATACCGTCCTTTATAGGCAAAAAATTGGTTCATAAGTATTGAGAATATTCACCAGAGAAGCGGAACTGATCCCAGTAAATGATTTATTTTATTTTATTCATTTTTACACTGTTTAAAAAAAAAAGAAATGTGATCACTTTTATTGCTGTCAAAAGGAATGTAGACATCCCTTTTGATGGCAATAGCTGTGCGGCCAGTAAACAACAAGCCAGAACCAGAAGCAGTGGCGGCCCATCTTTAGGGGGCACTCGGGAATCGCCCCCCCCAAAAAAATTGTCACTTTAAGAGTGACCAGGCGCTGGACATGTGGCGGTCTATGTTAAGCTTCCCAGCCTGCAATCAGCTGATTGCAGGCTGGGAAGCTGATTTGCCCGTGTTTACGGTGTGGTCGGGCACAAGGAATGCGCCCGAACACTCCCCACTCTACTGTCATTTGTCTGGTCTCCTTTCCTATTTTTTTATTGGCCGGGACCGGAGGACGGTGGGTGGTGCTTTTTGCGGCACTACTTCCGTTTTCCCGGCTCCCTGCTGTGTGCTCTGGGAGTATAGTGGAGGTCGGTGTCGGTACCAGGGAAGGGGAGGATGGTCAGGCTTGGTGCTGTATTGTCAGCGCTCCCTTGCCGTACCCCGAGGGGTGACATGGGGGGGTGGGCTGGTGGCGGATCGGGCGGAGAAGATGCTGAGACCCCCCAGCCGGAGCCCCATGTGACCGGGGAGGTGGCTGGCTGGCTGACCGGGGAGGGAGGGGGGTGAGGCGGCCTCTGCTGCTTGCTCGGGTGGCCGCAGTGTGAGTGGAGGACCTGCTGTGAGGCTGCACCGAGGAGGATTGGCGGGGATATGGCCGGGATCCTGAAGGTAAGAGAGATCCACAAATACTGACCGACATATGCCGTGTGAGAGATCCGAGACCTGAGAATCTGAGATCTGAGAATGAAAACTGAGTGACAGATGGTCACAATGGCTGCATTTTATGCAATTGATGGCACAGTGGTGGCATTTGATGGGCACAGTGGCTGCAATTGATGGGCACAGTGGCTGCAATTGATGGGCACAGTGGCTGCATTTGATGGGCACAGTGGCTGCATTTAATGGGCACAGTTGCATCATTTGATGGGCACAGTGGCTGCAATTGATGGGCACAGTGGCTGCAATTGATGGGCACAGTGGCTGAATTTGATGGGCACAGTGGCTGCATTTGATGGGCACAGTGGCTGCATTTGATGGGCACAGTTGCATCATTTGATGGGCACTGTGACAGCATTTGATGGGCACAGTGGCTGCA
The DNA here is from genome assembly GCF_042186555.1 of Aquarana catesbeiana. Classification (NCBI taxonomy): domain Eukaryota; kingdom Metazoa; phylum Chordata; class Amphibia; order Anura; family Ranidae; genus Aquarana; species Aquarana catesbeiana. The sequence continues at coordinate 147,945,195 of NC_133325.1, forward strand.
ATTGATAGGCACAGTGGCTGCATTTGATGGCACAGTGGCTGCATTTGATGGCACAGTGGTTGCATTTGATGGGCACAGTGGCTGCATTAGATGGGCATAGTGGCTGCAATTGATGGGCACAGTGGCTGCAATTGATGGGCACAGTGGCTGCATTTGATGGGTACAGTGGCTGCAATTGATGGGTACAGTGGCTGCAATTGATGGGTACAGTGGCTGCAATTGATGGGCACAGTGGCTGCAATTGATGGGCACAGTGGCTGCAATTGATGGGCACAGTGGCTGCAATTGATGGGCACAGTGGCTACATTTGATGGCACAGTGGCTGCAATTGATGGACAGTTTGTTTGTGCCCCCCCAAAAAAATTTTGAGCACCAGCCGCCACTGACCAGAAGTGACGACATAGTTGACGCTCGCTGGTTCTGATGTCACACAGTGGGAGGAACAGCTTTAGTTCCTCTCACTGTGGGGCCGGACATGGATGCCGCCAGTTGCATCGCTCCCGGGCTTCCTGATTGCTACTTGTAAAAGTATTCCAGCGGCTACCCAGCCACTCGGGAATACTTTTACATGAAAGAGAAACGCCGGCTGTAAAAAATGACACCGGGATCATGGTTGTAGCATCAATCATAATCCCGGTACAGCCACCTCCCTACCAGGATGTGTATATTCAGTTGCCGGTAGGGAGGTGGTTAAAGTAGAACTTTAGCATTAAGCATTAACTGTAGCATTAAAAAAACATCTGGTAGTCACCGGCCCCCCAGCCCCCCCCGTATTACTTAACTGAGCCCCTTCATCTCCTTGACGGGGACGCACTGTCCCTCTCTCCATGGGGTCCCGGCTCTTGATTGGATAGATTGATAGCAGCGCAGCCATTGGCTCCCGCTGCGGTCATTCAAAGCCAATGATGCGGGCGTCGGGGGCGGGGCCGAGTCCGGCATTCGTGTCTGTAGGCGCAAATGCTGGACTCTGGAGCACGCCCGCAAGGTGAACCCCCCAGGAGAGCGCTTCTCCTAGGGGGTTATCTGATGCGGGGAGGAGCCGCAAGAGCTGCCGGGGGACCCCAGAAGAGGATGTTCGGGGCCACTCTGTGCAAAATGAGCTGCACAGTGGAGGTAAGTATGACATGTTTATTATTTAAAAAAAAAATAAAAAACGATCCTTTACAATCACTTTAAGCAATTTTCTTCCTTTTGGATAGAGTAAGAAAGGATTAGAACCCCTGTCAGTTTTGCCATTATTATCCCATTGGGGAGTTTTCCCCTTCACTTCTTGTCCCACAGCCAAAACAGGAAACAAGAAGAAATTCCTCCAAAGGGAATCCCTGTTTGTCACCAGGGTCACTATAATTAGTATCCTCATTGGAGGATTTCCCCTCTATTCTTGTTCTGTCGACAAACCAAAATTTGGTATTTTCTCTCTGTAACATAAACACGATCTGGTCCTTAATGACGCCCTGTGGGAGGGTGAAACGTGTAACATAAACACGATCTGGTCCTTAATGACGCCCTGTGGTTCTGAGCCCTAACGACGTCACTTCCGGTTGCTGTGGAATGCTCACTGGATATGGCATTCCCGGAAAGATTCCTTGCACTTTTACATGCATGTTTTTACCTATTGTCCTGTAAGTTTATTTTGATTATCGTGCAATAAACATTAGCCTTATGCCCTGTACACACGGTCAGACATTGATCGGACATTCCGACAACAAAATCCATGGATTTTTTTCAGACAGATGTTGGCTCAAACTTGTCTTGCATACACACGGTCACACAAAGTTGTCGGAAAATCCGATCGTTCTGAACGTGGTGACGTAAAACACACACGTCGGGACTATAAAAGGGGCAGTAGTGAATAGCTTTCATCTCTTAATTTATTCTGAGCATGCGTGGCACTTTGTGCGTCGGATTTATGTACACACGATCGGAATTTCCTACAACGGTTTTTGTTGTCTGAAAATTTTATAGCCTGCTCTCAAACTTTGTGTGTTGGAAATTCTGATGGAAAATGTGTGATGGAGCCCACACACGGTCGGAATTTCCGACAAAAAAGGTCCTATCACACATTTTCCATCGGAAAATCCTATCGTGTGTACAGGGCATAACAGTACATCACTATTAGTTCCCTCTTTTATTCTGGGCTTGGTGAGCATCCCGAATTTCTAAAAGATACGCTGGGGAGATCCATACGGGACCCTTGTGACCCACCATTCCTTACTAGATCTAAGCCTGTCTGACCCCCAGACACACACTTTTTTTTTGTTCTGCATTAGTCACTTTAGGATAACAAGCTTTATGGTTCGCACAAGGTTAGAAGGATTATTACATCAACTTGAGAATTTATTGCACTGTACAACTTTATTTATAAACATTGTTTCATTGGTCTGCACATTGATTTAGTGTTGTACATTTGTTATATTTATGTAAGATATCAGGGTCAGCAGCTGTGGTTTTGTATAGCGCAGGAGAGCATGTATATATTTATATTGAGATATATTGAGATATATATATATATATATATATATATATATATATTGAAGAAAAAATTTGTTTTGTTTTGTTTTGATTCGTTAATCCAGTTATTTTGTTTCTTTAAATTCAGTTGATTTGTTCAATTCGGTTTCGGAATTCGTATCTGGAATTTTTGAATTTTCTTCGAATTTACCGATTTTTTTATCGATTCGAAACAATCAAATCGATAAATTTTCTAATCGAAAAATTTGTCTGAATATTAATTCGGAACGAAACAAACCGCACATGTCTACACATTATTGTGGACACCAAAATCTGAGCCAAAAGTCAACCAGGTTCTACCCTCAAAGTCTGATCCCTAGAAAGAAAGACGTGGTCAATTTCAATGTATGGCAAGAATGTGACATCATAACGCATTGACATCACGATCCTCTGTAATTGTTGCATGCTTTAAAAAAGGGGGCCCTGCTTGCCACTGAAAAGGTGCATTTTAGTGTAACATTAAGCGCCAGTTCACATTAGATGGGGTGCAAATTCACAGTGAATTTGCTGCAAAATCCGCACCGCATCTAAAACGCAAACCTGTTCATGCGAACTGATTGCGGAGTGTAAGTTAACGAAACCAATCAGTTTGCAAAATGCAGCGCATGTGAACACCCATGCGATCCGTTTCTATTGTGGACAAAAAAAAAGATCCTGCATGAGTTTGGCCTGAATGCGATGCAAACACAATCACATCACACAAACATCTGCACAGCAATGCAGTGCGAATCACATGCGATGTCTGGTATTGCCCCAGTGTGAACCGGCCCTTAATATTCAACAAAAGTTTTCTGTTTGGAGGATTAGTGTTCTGGCAATGCATATTAGATTGAGTCACAGGTAGACATCAACATCTGTGCCAAAATTTATCTAAGCTCTACTCCCAAAAGTTTGAGATTCCCAGGAAGAAAGACATGATCAATTATAATATATGACAGATTCCAATTGGCTAGTTGAATCTTCAGCCCAGAAAGATTCCCTCTAAATAAGCAGCAATAGCGCGGTCGTGCGACGTTATACCCAAACAAAATTTACGTAATTTTTTCCCCACAAATAGAGCTTTCTTTTGGTGGTATTTGATCTCCTCTGCGGTTTTTATTTTTTTGCGCTATAAACAAAAAAACACATTTCTTTCTCAGTTTAGGCCGATACGCAGTCTTCTACATATTTTTGGTAAAAAAAATGCAATAAGCGTATATTGATTGGTCTGAGCAAAAGTTATAGTGCCTACAAAATAGGGGATAGATTTATGGCATTATTAATTTTTTTTTATTAGTAATGGCGGTGATCTGCGATTTTTATTGTGACTGCGACATTATGGCGGACACATCGGACACTTTTGACACTATTTTGGGACCATTGTCATTTATACAGCGATCAATGCTATAAAAATGCACTGATTACTGTGTAAATGACACTGGCAGGGAAGGGGTTAACCACTAGGGGACGATCAAGGGGTTAAGTGTGTCCTAGGGAGTGATTTGAGCTGTGGGGGGGATGGGCTACATGACAGGAAGCAGTAGCTCCCTGTCATTTCACTAGGCAGAATGGGGAAATGCCTTGTTTACATCTCCCTGTTCTGGCGCTCCGTGACACAATCGCGGGCCCCCGGTGGACATCGAGTCCGTGGGACCCGTGGGCATGGTCACGGAGTATGCGGCGGGCATGCGCGCCCACAATTCTGTGATTTAAAGGGGACGTACCTGTACGCCCATTTGCCCAGCCGTGCCATTGTGCCAACGTACATCGCCATGCGGCATGTGGTTAAAGTGTTACTAAACGAACAACAGAAAAATCAGTCTGTATAAGCAGTAAAGCCTACTTGCTATATTCACTATAGAATCTAAGCATTCATTCTCTGCACTGTTAAAAAAGGCTGTTTTATCCTGTCTTCTCTGATCCCCCCTTCTTCCACTGTCCCCAATCCATCTGCTGATAGTACAGAGCCTTGGAGTCACTCTGCACATGCTCAGTTTGGTGTGTATAGCTAGAGATGGCCAATCAGCACTGTCCAGACAGAAAGTCCTGCAGCCTCATAGGACAGTGAGAGGAGAATGAAAACTCCTCCTACAAGCTTTAACCAGTGTTCGGCCAGACACTGATAGAAGTCACAAGACTGTTATATACTGCTGATGAGGAAAAAAGGTTTATATTTACTAAACTAATTGCAATTCCATGTTCTATGTACTGTGGGAGACCAGATACAGTAAATGCAGAGTCCTGGGTTTAGCAACACTTTAACTCAAAAAGTATCTTCTATAGCTTTTAGGTGGACCATAGATTATGCGATTTTCATTCCTGCAACCTGGGTTTTTTTTCTGCCGGAACTAGCCAGGAAATGTGTTCTGGCACCTCTGCCAGGGAGCAGAACTTTTTTTTTTTTTTTTATAGCTTTTTTCTATGCAACTCTCTGCCCGCAGAGTGAGCTGTCACAGCTCCTATAGTGCTGGCTGCAGCCTTAAGAGAGTGGAGAGCGGAGTGATATTAGCTGTACTCTGCCTCTCCCTGTAGCAGAGCGGAAGTTCCTGTGAGGAAGAGTTGGTGTCTGGTGTCCTGTCCTGTGACTCCTTATCACTCCTTCTCTCTGCATAAGGTACTTTACATGCCTGCCTGAGGTAAGTACCGTATATACTCAGAACCAAGTTTTTCAGCACATTTTTTAGGCTGAAAACCCTCCCTCGGCTTATACTTGGGTGAGGGTCTTGAGTGAGGGTGCCCATCTGCAGCCGTACCTTTGATTACTAAAACAGCTTGTGTCTCCTGCTGTGTTATGCAGTCTGTTCCGCCGTCCATTGTAACAAAGCCCCGCCTCCTCCTTGTCTGTGATAGAGGAGCACTGATACAATCAGTGGCATCTCCAGCTTTTATATTTAGGGGGGGCACATGGGGGGACAGGGACAAAAATAGGGGGGCAACTATAAAATGCAAATATATATATATATATCCTGGGGCCCTTTACTACGATCCCACAATGGGCCCTTTCACATGTTCTGCAGTGAGCTCCCTTCCTACTGTATTGGGCCCCCCCCCCAGGGTGGCAGAAAACAAGAGATATATGTCACCAGCATACCAAGAAAATATAAGGGTCCAAAGCAGTGGGAGAACTATCAGGGTTGCAAAGGTTGTCTTGCCACCGGGCCCTGGTGTTCTGCCACTGTGGGGTTCCCCAGCCCCCTCTTGCTGTCCTGCCCCTGCTATTGACAGCACTGGTCTGGCATCTCTTGGAATTTAAAGGCTGGTCCTCCTGTCCTAAGGACAGGAGAAATCAGTCTGTTTTTTCAGAAACTGAGAGTCCTGGTGGAGTCCTTCCTGCAACTCGCTCTTCTCCCTGCCAATGAGGATGCAGGGGAAGGAGCAGATCAGGCAGCCGTGGTTGTGTGAGCGCTCGCATTATGCAGTGTCAGCGAGCAAAGGGAGGGGGGTTGAATCACCGGCAGGAGCTGACTGGGGACGCTCTCCCTCTCAGTAGAGACTGTGTTACTCAGGCGGAGGCCTGAGTAAGATGCGGCGCATCCGATATTTATGCAAACAAAAAGACATTGCCTTTTTGTAAAAAAAAAAAAGAAAAATTGTTTTTTTGGGGGGGGCACATGGTGGGGCACAGCATAATGTTGGGGGGGTCAGGACCCCCTCTGCCCCCCCCTAGGGACGCCATTGGATACAATGCTGGAAAACTGTATCAGTGTTCTGTCTATCACAGATGAGGAGGAGGCGGGGCTTTGTTACAATGGACGGCCGCCGAACAGACTGCATAACAGCGGTAATTAAAGGTACGGCTGCAGATGGGCACAATGAGGCTGCAAATGGGCACAATGAGGCTGCAAATGGGCACAGTGAGGCTGCAAATGGGCACAGTGAGGCTGCAGATAGGCTTATACTTGAGTCAATACGTTTTCTTAGTTTTTTATGGTAAAATTAGGAGCCTCAGCTTATATTCGGGTCGGCCTATACTCAAGTATATATAGTACATTGATTTTGGTAATTATTTAAACAGTGTTGCTGCTAGATGAATATAGGGGCTGCCTGTCTGTCTAATAATGCTGCCTGGATAGTGAACTGTCTCTTGCTGTATATGGGGACTGTCTCATGCTGTATATGGAGAACTGTCTCTTGCTGTATATGGAGAACTGTCTCTTGCTGTATATGGAGGACTGTCTCTTGCTGGACATTGGGGACTGTCTCTTTCTGGATATGGTGACTGTCTCTTGCTATATATGGGGGACTGTCTCTTGCTGTATATGGAGGACTGTCTCTTTCTGTATATGGGGACTGTCTCTTGCTGGATATGGAGGACTGTCTCTTGCTGGACATTGGGGACTGTCTCTTTCTGGATATGGTGACTGTCTCTTGCTATATATGGGGACTGTCTCTTGCTGTATATGGAGGACTGTCTCTTTCTGTATATGGAGGACTGTCTCTTGCTGGATATGGAGGACTGTCTCTTGCTGGACATTGGGGGCTGTCTCTTTCTGGATATGGTGACTGTCTCTTTCTGGATATGGTGACTGTCTCTTGCTGTATATGGAGGACTGTATCTTGATGTATATGGAGGACTGTCTCTTGCTGGACATTGGGGGCTGTCTCTTGCTGGACATTGGGGGCTGTCTCTTTCTGGATATGGTGACTGTCTCTTTCTGGATATGGTGACTGTCTCTTGCTGTATATGGAGGACTGTATCTTGATGTATATGGAGGACTGTCTCTTGCTGGATATGGGGGACTGTCTCTTGCTGGACATTGGGGACTGTCTCTTTCTGGATATGGTGACTGTCTCTTGCTATATATGGGGGACTGTCTCTTGCTGTATATGGAGGACTGTCTCCTGCTGGACATTGGGGACTGTCTCTTTCTGGATATGGTGACTGTCTCTTGCTGTATATGGAGGACTGTATCTTGATGTATATGGAGGACTGTCTCTTGCTGTATATGGGCACTGTCTCTTGCTGTATATGGAGGACTGTCTCTTGCTGTATATGGGGGAATGTCTCTTGCTGTATATGGAGGGACTGTCTCTTGCTGTATATGGAGGACTGTCTCTTGCTGTATATGGAGGACTGTCTCTTGCTGTATATGGGGGGACTGTCTCTTGCTGTATATGGGCTTTTGTCTCTTGCTGTATATGGGGGACTGTCTCTTGCTGTATATGGAGGACTGTCTCTTGCTGTATATGGGCACTGTCTCTTGCTGTATATGGAGGACTGTCTCTTGCTGGACATTGGGGACTGTCTCTTGCTGTATATGGAGGACTGTCTCTTGCTGTATATGGGGGACTGTCTCTTGCTGTATATGGAGGACTGTCTCTTGCTGTATATGGGCTTTTGTCTCTTGCTGTATATGGGGGACTGTCTCTTGCTGTATATGGAGGACTGTCTCTTGCTGTATATGGGCACTGTCTCTTGCTGTATATGGAGGACTGTCTCTTGCTGGACATTGGGGACTGTCTCTTGCTGTATATGGAGGACTGTCTCTTGCTGTATATGGTGACTGTCTGTTTGCTGTATATGGGGACTGTCTGTATGCTGTATATGGGGACTGTCTCTTGCTGTATATGGAGGACTGTCTCTTGCTGTATATGGAGGACTGTCTCTTGCTGTATGTGGGGAACTGTCTCTTGCTGTATGTGGAGAACTGTCTCTTGCTGTATGTGGGGAACTGTCTCTTGCTGCATATGGGGACTGTCTCTTGCTGTGTATGGGGACTGTCTCTTGCTGTGTATGGGGACTGTCTCTTGCTGTGTATGGGGACTGTCTCTTGCTGTATATGGGGGACTGTCCTTGCAGTATATGGGGACTGTCTCTTGCTGTATGTGGAGAACTGTCTCTTGCTGTATGTGGGGAACTGTCTCTTGCTGTATGTGGGGACTGTCTTTTGCTGCATATGGGGACTGTCTCTTGCTGCGTATGAGGACTGTCTCTTCCTGTATATGGGGGACTGTCCTTGCAGTATATGGGGACTGTCTCTTGCTGGACATTTGGGATATTCTCTTGCTGGACACTGGGGACTGTCTCTTGTTGTATATAGGGCCTGTCTCTTGCTGGATGTCGGGGACTGTCTCTTGCTGTATATAGGGCCTGTCTCTTTCTGGATGTTGGGGACTGTCTCTTGCTGGATATGGAAATATCTGGAAGTGCCTCTGAGCTTACTTTGGTAAGCACTTGATATTTCTAATGTTTTGTACATTTTACTGAATTGCTTTCTAGTAACAAATTCCATACAAATGACCTTGTATATCCCCCGTAATTATACTTGCTTCCATGTTCTCTAAAGGGACCATTGCTAGGAGGTGTGTAGGGGTGGAGACAAGGGGTGGTCCTAGGGGCGGTTCTAGGAGTAGATAGGGGTTGGAGACAGGCATGAAACCTTTTTCCTGAGAAAAAAAGCCCTGCCTGCAAGCATGGGTGGAAGGAAAGAAAATTGTTCGATTCCCCCATCACAATCAGGAATGCCTCCCGTGGAGCTATTGTGTTCTCCTTAGGGGCCATGCTGAGCCGTCCCTGCCGTAAAACATTATTAATCATTATTTCTAGCGTCTATAGCCCCTGGCAACAATCACATGTAAAAATTTTACATGCTGGTTGTACCCAAAACAATCGATGGATCAACTTGGGTACAACCAGCTTGCCCATAGATGGTTCGAATTTCAGCCAGTACCTGCTGAACCCACCGAGATTCAAACCATCTATGGCTGGCTTTAGCCTCCTACAAATCTCCAAATTCTTTTTTACTAACTGATGTGATATCTAACCGTCTTTTAGAAGCTGTTAGCGGCTACGTTCATTCTTCATGGTCCCATGGGATTTGTAGTGTGCATGGAGCAGTGCATATGTCCGCAACTAACGTGCACTGCTCATTACAAACAGAGATAAGTGAGGGGCAAAAGGAGAAATTTGTGAACTCATGGAGGATGTCACAATGAGGCAGAAAAACACAGTAAACATAACAAATAGATTATAGGGCCATTAAAGTGGTTCTAAAGGCAGAATGTTTTTTATTTTAATGCATTAATCTCTATGCATTAACCACTTAAGGACCGAGCCTCTTTCAGAGATTTGTTGTTTACAAGTTAAAAACGTTTTTTTTTTGCTACAAAATTACTTAGAACCCCCAAACATTATATATATTTTTTTTCTAACACCCTAGAGAATAAAATGGCGGTCATTGCAATACTTTCTGTCACACCGTATTTGCGCAGCGGTCTTACAAGCGCACTTATTTTGGAAGAAATACACTTTTTTGAAATAAAAAATAAGACAACATTAAAGTTAGCCCAATTTTTTTTATATTGTGAAAGATAATGTTACACCAAGTAAATTGATACCCAACATGTCACGCTTCAAAATTGCGCCCGCTCGTGGAATGGCAACAAACTTTTACCCTTAAAAATCTGACATTTAAAAAATTCTACAGGTTGCATGTTTTGAATTACAGAGGAGGTCTAGGGCTAGAATTATTGCTCTCGCTCTACCGATCGTGGCGATATCTCACATGTGTGGTTTGAACACTGTTTTCATATGCGGGTGCTACTCACGTATGCATTCGCTTCTGCATGCAAGCTCGGCAGGACGGGGTGCGTTTAAAAATTTTTTTTAATTATTTAGTTTACCTTTTATTTTTTATTTTTACACTGTTCTTTTTAAAAAAAATTGTGTCACTTTTATTCCTATTACAAGGAATGTAAACATCCCTTGTAATAAAAAAAAGCATGACAGGACCTCTTAAATATGAGATCTGGGGTCAAAAAGACCTCAGATCTCATATTTACACTAAAATGCAATTTAAAAAAAAGAGCTATGGGCGGAAGCTTTGTGTTGATGTTACTTCCACCCTGCAATGATATGGAGACGGTTGGGGGCCATCTTCCCCTCACTCTTCTCCATACCAAGCCAGGAGAAGGAGCCAATCGCCGCCGCCACCTGACGGCTCCGGAGCTGTCGGTAGCGGCGGAGGGCCCCTTCCGCCACCGATAAAAGTGATCTTGCGGTGAATCCGCCACAGAGACCACTTTTATCTGAAAGCGGACTGCCCGCTGAAAAAGAGGATACCGGGGTTATGGCAGCTAACTGCTGCCATAACAACAATATTCCTCTTCAAAGTACCAACTTATAACGACGGTGGGCAGTCCGTAAGTGGTTAAGATAAAAAACTTTCAGTGTGCAGCAGCTCCCCTCAGCCCCCCTAATACTTAACTGAGCCCCATCTTGATCCAGTGATGTTGCACGAGAGCTTCAGCTGTCCAGGACTCTCCCTCTTGATTGGCTGAGACACAGCTGCATGCACAATTGGCTCCTGCTGCTGTTAATCAAAGTCAGGGAGCCAATGAGGAGAGATGGGGGCAAGCCACTGCTCTGTGTCTAAATGGACACACAGAGTAGCGGCTTGGCTCAGGAGCCGCCATAGCAAGCTGCTTGCTGTGGGGGCACTCGGCAGGAGGAGAGACCTGAGAAGAGGAGAATCTGGGCTGCTCTGTGCAAAACCACTGCACAGAGCAGGTAATTATGATATTTTTGCTGTTTTTAAACAAAAAAAAAAACAAGACTTTAATATAACTTTAATTAGTGAATGAGTATTGATTATTTTTGGTGTCACTAAAAGGTTAGTCCACCTAAAGCCAATTCCTTGATTTTGGTTATAACCTTTCAAGTACAATTACACCCTGGCTTACTAAAATTCTTCAGGATTATCTACAGGAAACTAACAAAACATAGTAATACATCTGTTCTTGCTCTAGTTTGCAAACTGCAAATAAAATTCATAGTATGTAGAATCTGATATTATGCATTTATACAGGCTATTATAATTTCTCATATTAAAAGGACAGATAATATTTTACCGATTAAATTAAATCATACTACATTTTCAGTCATTTTTTTTTCTTTTAAAATCATCCTACAGCGGTAGTTATTTGCAACTATTGTAAACTTAAAATATGCATGTGTTAAAATAACGTATTTGCTGGAATGTAGTGCCATTAGTATTGCCTGCTTGCTAATATATTCTCAGAATGCAATCAAAAAGTAAACAAAAGACAGCAATCAAATACAAATGCAAAATATGAAATCCTTGCTTACTGATGTGTATATGAAGCACATGTGTGTTTGCAATGCTCATAGTAAGAAACATTTCCCAGTATTACACGGATGCTTAAATAAACCCCATTAAACTTCAACTCTTTTTTCTCATGAATATTACAGGCATGACTTTATATGGCACAAGATTCCCCCAGCTCCAGTCTGAGCAGACATTAATCAAGTGAATCATTGCATTATAGGTGCATTGTCCATAACCCTTTATCTCAGCCCCTGGGCTCCTCATTACAGAAAGCGCTATTATCTTGGCATATAATTCTGCTATTCCTTCTCTAAACCATTTCATTAACTCTCATTCTGATGCATGTCATATATTAGATAAGTCACTTTATCATGTAATACACTTCAGTACACCCTGTTATGCTATAACAGTTAGTGCCACATTGCAGAGAAAGGACAAACTGGTCGAACCACTAGGCCTCTTTGTCTACTCAGCACACTTATGTCCTGTTTTGGGACATTTAAATGTGCCATCGCCCAGATTTCCTTTGCTATAAGCTAACTTGTGTTGCAAAACCAGCCGCCAACAGAGCCCTATGTAAGTTCTTTAGTGGTAAGGGGGTGGGACACACAAAAAAGGCCAGAGCCCACAACAGATATTTATCAAGCTGTGCCAAGCCAAACACACGCAGCACAATGGATAGCCCTTACATGGCCCCAGTGATTAATTGTGTTAAAATGTGGACAATTTCATGCATTTATCGTTTCTGTGGAAAGACTAGCACCTTATTATAATATGCAAATTATCTGTATAATGAGTTTAATGCAAAACTGTAGGTGATACCAAATCTTCTCCCATTATAGTATTTTATTTATCACACTTTTCCTAATTGCTGGACATTTTCTAGACACTAGGAAATATGTTGGATTGGGTAAAAGGCACCACTCCACAGTATTTTTTAATGATGGTCATAATGGTGTAATAAAAACGAAGAGATTGTTTAAATGCGTTTTATTAGTCCAGTAATAAGATACTTGGGATGAATGTACAGAATTAGAAACAATGAAGCCACTGAGTGAAGCAGAACAGGTGACATATTTCAAGTCTTTTATTTATGTTTTAAATACAGTGAATGTTGCCATGATTGTGAAGGTGACCGTATATTGTATGTTGTATAACCTTATGCAACAATGTAGGGTACCACTGTTTGAAATACGTTCACATCATTTATTGTGTACACTGCAATAATCATGGTTTACTTTGTTTCTACCGCAGTCATGGCTTTCTGGGAATAATATGCAAATTAGCATTAACGGTTAAGTTTACTGAAGGGCATATTATTTTTGTCCAAATAAACGGAGACATAGGAAAGCAGATGACGTACTTGAAATGGTAAGTGAAAGATACTGAGCTCCATTCACTGCATGGGTAAAAGAACAACACAGCTAACATGGTTCATTGTGCCCTGAGGGCTATATGGAGGGTAAATTATTAAAGTGACCATAGATGGACCGAAATTTGTCCAGTCCAGCAGAGACCAGCAGAGGTTCAATCCATGTGTGGCCACTGAAGTTGATCTATCGATTGACTTCTGTTGAACCGCCGTATTGGATATGGTCAATTTCAGCAGTGCTGATCCATGTATTCTGACATTGGAGGAGTCTCCCCGTTGTCAGAATACAAGTGAACAGTGGTGTGGATTCCCCCATCCACCTTGAAACTGTGTTAATTTTTTTTGTTCTGCCCACTGGCTGAACGTAAAAAAAAAAAAAAATGAACCATGTAGGGCAAGCAACAGTACTGTGTGCTTGTAGCATTTGGGTTGTCTTTTTAGATTCCATTAAAGATGTCATCTAAAGTGGTTCTGCATGCTCCATCTGGTAGGTTAAAGTGGACCTTCACTAAAATTTGCTTTTTTTTCAGGGGGGGGGGCATCTTTTTCTGACAGGTACCCATTCCCACTTCCACAATTCTCACCTAGATGAGCATTATTTTAACTTGCCCCCCCCCCCCCCCCCCCCCCCCCCCCCCCCCCCACCATCGCAACCTTCTGGGACTTCGCCGCTGGAGTTTTTGGGACCAGTCTAAAAGTGCATTGGGGAGCAGAAAGTCGCGGCTCACTCCCACATCCAAGATAGCAGCTCCGGTAATCCAACACCCTGCCAAGAATCTGCTCTGGTGAAGACAGCCAAGGATTTCCCTGGCTGGAAGGTGTCTGTTTTGTTCCTGCTGACTTTTAATTCTTCAAAAATGGACTAAAGTGCCTCTTTAGTTACTTCTGTCCTTATGCACCCCAGAATGGGTTCATTTGTATACAGTTACACTATAGGCTTTTCTGGGACAAGGATTGATACTAATGTGTAAGCCCTGTATAAATAAAAAAAATAATGGTCATTATAGAGGTGTAGAAAAACAGAAGGACCACACCAATCCTTTTGGTATCCTAAAATATTAATGTTATTATAAATATCCAAGATAACAAGCCTACTGGTTTTAGGAGCTGTAAAGCGCTCCCTTAAAAAGGGTGGATTCATATGGCTTGGCCAAGTTTTAGCAGTAAGTTCTTGGCTTGTTATCTTGGATTTCTACAATGAAATACATATTTCAGATTCCAAAATCATTGTCGTGGCCTCCCGTTTTCATACATTTATGGATTCTACCCAGGATACCTGAAGGTCTTCTTTGTATGTAAGAGCTGTTTAACCATAGACAGTGTACTCTAAAATAGACGTTGCTCATTGAAACTTGGTCCAGCACCTCCTACTGACTCTCTTCATAGGCACCATGAACCAGAGACTATGCTGGCTAGAGTGGAAAAACAGAAGGCTTTAAAGAGACCCTATTGCCAGACCATTCACTTGAACAAACATTTTTTTATAAGAGATTAAGTGCATTAAATGTAATGTATGCATGCTATTTACCCATAACAGCCTCCCTCCTGTAGACATCCAAAAGCCCTGGTTGCTGCCATCCTGGAAGTGATGTCAGCAGCTCCAGCAGATTCAGAGCTGTGCTTCTGGCCTAGCATAAAAGGTTGTGTAGGGAGATTCTGGGTCTAGATACTTCTAGAAGAGGGGAAGGCTATGATGCTAAAGGAAGGAGGTGGCTGTGCTGGGGATATGACTCTCTTAGAGAAGTCAAATTTTCTAGTAAATTTAAAGACATATTACAATTAATTAAAAAAAAGATGGAAAGGAAAAGCACTGCAGTTGAGCATTTAAAATACTTAAAGTGATACTAAACACAAACTGTTCAATTTACATTGTCCTTTCTATTTCCGTATGTGGATGATGGCACGTAACCACTTGACCACTGGGCACTTAAACCCCCTTTCTAACCAGACCAATTTTCAGCTTTCGGTGCTCTCACACTTTGAATGACAATTACTCAGTCATACAACACTTTACCCATATGAAATTTTTGTCCTTTTTTTCACACAAATAGAGCTTTCTTTTGGTGGTATTTAATCACCGTTTGGTTTTTTATTTTTTGCGCTATAAAATAAAAAAGACTGAAAATTTGGTAAAAAAATGAATTTTTCTTTGTTTCTGTTATAAAATTTAGCAAATTAGTAATTTTTCTTCGTAAATTTTGGCAAAAATTTATACTGCTACATATCTTTGGTAAAAATAAGTACAACTTGGTGTAAATTATTTGGTCTTTGTGAATGTTAGAGAGTCCAAAAGCTATGGTGCCAATATCTGAAAATTGATCACACCTGAATTACTGACGACCTATCTATATTCTTGAGACCCTAACAAGCCAGAAAAGTACAAATACCCCCCAAATTACCCCTTTTTGGAAAGAACACATTCCAGGGTATTTAGAAAGATGCATGGTGAGTTTTTTTGAAATTGTCATCTTTTCCCACAATTCTTTGCAAAATCAAGATTTTTTTTTTTGATTTTTTTTTTTCACAAAATTGTCACATTAGAAGGTTATCTCTCACACACAGCATATGTATACAACAAATTACACCCCAAAACACATTCTGCTATTACTCCCGAGTATGGTGATACCACATGTGTGAGACTTTTACACAGCGTGGCCACATACAGAGGCCCAACATGCACGGAGCACCTCCAGGCGTTCTGGAGCACCCAGGCCAATTCTTATATTTCTCTCCTACATGTAAATATAATAATTTATTTGCTAGAAAATTACATAGAACCCCAAAACATTATATATATTTTTTTTAGCAAAGACCCTAGAGAATACAATGGCGGTTGTTGCAACTTTTTATCTCGCACGGTATTTGCGCAACAATTTTTCGAACGCTTTTTTTGGGAAAAAAAACAGTTTTGTGCTTTAAAAAAAAACAAAACAGTAAAGTTAGCCCAATGTTTTTGCATAATGTGAAAGATGAAGTTACGCCGAGTAAATAGATACCTAACATGTCACCCTTCAAAATTGCACACTCTTGTGGAATGGTGCCAAACATGGCTACTTAAAAATCTCCATAGGTGACGCTTTAAAATTTTTTACTGGTTACATGTTTTGAGTTACAGAGGAGGTCTAGGGCCAAAATTATTGCTCTCGCTCCAACGTTCGCAGTGATACCTCACATGTGTGGTTTGAACACCGTTTTCATATGTGGGCGGGACTTACGTATGTGTTCGCTTCTGCATGCGAGCACACGGACATGGGCGCTTTAAAAATTTCTTTTTTTTTTTATTGTTTATTTTACTTTATTTATTTTAGTTTGACACTTTTTCCCCCCCAAAAAAATTTTTGATCACTTTTATTTCTATTACAAGGAATATAAACATCCTTGTAATAGGAATATGGCATGACAGGTCCTCTTTACAGTGAGATATGGGGGTCAATAAGACCCCACATCTCACCTCTAGGCTGGGAAGCCTGAAATAAAAAAAAAAAAAAAAAAAAGCGATCTTGGCTTTGATCGTAGCGGTGAGTCGGTAGAAGCACCGGAGGGGGGCGGGAAGGGGGGGCGTCCCCTCTCGCCTCCCATAAGAATGATCAAGCAGTGGAACAGCTGCTATGATCATTCTTATGGTGTAGGACATCGCCGGCTGAAAAAAGCTGATATCTGAATGATGCCTGTAGCTGCAGGCATCATTCAGATATCCCGCTCAAAGTCAAGGACGTCATATGACTGTGGGCGGGAACTGGTTAAAAATTGCAGAGTATTGCGGAGAAGTGCAGGGTATATTGCAGGGTATATTGCTGGGTATATTGCAGAGTATTGCTGGGCATATTGCAGAGTATTGCCGGGCATATTGCAGAGTAGTGCCGGGTATATTGCAGAGTAGTGCCGGGTATATTGCAGAGTAGTGCCGGGTATATTGCAGAGTAGTGCCGGGTATATTGCAGAGTAGTGCCGGGTATAATGCAGAGTAGTGCCGGGTATAATGCAGAGTAGTGCCGGGTATAATGCAGAGTAGTGCCGGGTATAATGCAGAGCAGTGCCGGGTATATTGCAGAGCAGTGCCGGGTATATTGCAGAGCAGTGCCGGGTATATTGCAGAGCAGTGCCGGGTATATTGCAGAGCAGTGCCGGGTATATTGCAGAGTAGTGCAGGGTATATTGTAGAGTAGTGCCGGGTATATTGCAGAGTAGTGCCGGGTATATTGCAGAGTAGTGCCGGGTATATTGCAGAGTAGTGCCGGGTATATTGCAGAGTATTGCGGGGTATAATGCAGAGTATTGCGGGGCATTATGCAGAGTATTGCGGGGCATTATGCAGAGTATTGCGGGGCATTATGCAGAGTATTGCGGGGCATTATGCAGATTATTGCAGGGCAATATGCAGAGTATTGCAGGGCATTATGCAGAGTATTGCAGGGCATTATGCAGAGTATTGCAGGGCATATTGCAGGGATGGCTGAGCACGGAGGGATGGATGTGACTAATTGTCACTGAGCACCGCTGTGAGCACTACACATGCAGCCCACAGCGGTGCTGCCATCCGATCCCTCCCCCTCTCCCCTCGCACTATACCGATCGGTACAGAGAGGGGAGGGAGGAACCGGCGTCATGAGATGACGCCGGTCTGTTGACATGTGATCGCTCCGTCATTTGACGGAGCGATCACATGGTAAACGGCCGCGATTAGCGGCCGTTTACCGTGATCCGTGATGCGCTGGGTCCTCTGGACCCAGCGGTCACGGAAATTCTCGGGGCTATGGCCCGGTCGGCAAGTGGTTAAAATAACATCTAAGTGCCTTTTTCTTAAATGATATACAGCTGTCACATGACCCAGCTCTTTTCCAACCTGTCTGCAGGGAAACAAAAGCAAGAGAAGCTTCTAGTCCTCCGCTGCTGGTCACATGTTCAAAATACAAAAAAACAGCCTCTGGAATACAGAGTAAAAATAAATATTTAAAGTCAATAAACAGTTTTAAATTGTCATAAAATTATATATTTGATATCAAATATTTATTATTTTGTGGAAATAACATGGTGTGGGTGGATTTTTGCCAGTCACAGGCTGTGTCACGCCCTTCCAGCCTGTGTCTTAGAATAAGAGGGAGGTAAGGTGTCCTTTTATGAAACTGAGATCAGCGGCGATCCCGAGTCTCACCGCTGATCTCAGCGCTTTACCAGTTTATGAAACTGAGATAATCAGCGGAGAACATGTTCTCCGCTGATTATCTCAGCACAGTGAGAATTTGTAACTGACTTCACAGAAACAGCCAGTTTATGAAGGTGCGATCTCAGCACCTCACTGGCGATCTGTGACAGAATTCTCACTTTCTGATTCACCATTTCAGAAGTGGAGAATCTGAGTGAGAAGCCTGAAACTGGCTGATATTCTGGAGAAAGAAAGAAGTCTTTTGACTTCTTTCTTTCACCAAACAGTCAGAGCACACCTTCCCCACCATTACACACCCCAAAACCAGCAGGATAGGAATTTATAGTGTATATATATATATATATGTATGTATGTATGTATGTATGTATATATATATATATATATATATATATATATATATATGTATATATATGTATATATATATATATATATATACGTATGTGTATATATATATATATATATATATATATATATATATACGTATGTGTATATATATATATATATATATATATATATATATATATATATATATATATATATATATATATATATATATATATATATATACATACATATATATATATATACATACACACATATATATATATATATATATATATATATATATATATATAGATATATATATATCTATATATATATATATATAGATATATATATCTATATATATATATAGCTATATATAGATACATATATATATATATGTATCTATATATAGCTATATATAGATACATATATATATATATATATATATGTATCTATATATAGATATATATATATATATATATATATATATATATTTATTTTTTTTTAGATGTTCACGTCTCTGGCTGGGTTCACACATGTGCGATGCGTGAACCAGCGTGATTCCTGTGCGGGTTTTCACATCGCACCTACATTGACATCTGCGCACCACTGCGGGTGTCAATGTAAAGTTAATGACACCCCCAGATCATTTCACAGATCGCAGTGCAAACTATGTAATGGTGCAGGAATCGGATCGCATGGGTGTTGACACCCATGCGATCCGATTCCAGTGCGGACCAAATAAAGGGTCCTGTACCATTTTGGTGCAAATGCAATATGATTTAGGGCCAGTTCCCACTGCTGCGGTGTCCGAGATCGGATGTGATTCGCACCGCAGTGCAAAATCACATCCGATCTCTGTGCGATGCGATTTCAGCCATACAGATAGTATTGCTAAATTTGCATTGCCCTCGGACCAAACTCTTACAGGACCCTTTTTTTGGTCCACAGCAGAATCGGATTGCATGGGTGTTCACACCCATGCGATTCGATTACTGTCCGAGTTTGCAGATCGCACTGCGATATGCGAACTGATTTGGGGGTGTTAACTTTTAGGCCCAGTTCACACTTGTGCGATGCCGGACATCGCACAGGCATCGCATGTTATTTGCAGCACACTGCCATTCACATTACATGCGATGTCTGTGTGGTGCGATATTAGCTGTACAGATAGTATGGCTGATATCGCACCGCATTCGGTGCAAACACGCACAGGACCCTTTTTTCTGTTCGGACCAGAATCGGATCGCATGTGTGTTCACACATATGCGATCCGATTCATGTCCGAACTGTCAGTTCGCAGTGCGATATGCAAGCTGATCTGGGGGTGTCCTTAACAATGTATTGACACTCCCCAGCGATTCGCATATGGCAGTGTGAACTGACATGCGAGTCGGTGCGATGCGGGAACCCGCAGTGGATTCGCAGTGTTCTCGCATCGCACCAGTTTATCAATTTTTATGTTTATCTATAATGAAATATATTTTATTTTAATTTATTAATAAATATTTATACTTGTATACTTTATTAAAATTATTTTTTTAATGATTATAAATGTATTTTGCATTTATATGAATGGTGTATAGCTGCATTACATATGTGCATTACATTCATTTACTATACACCATTCACATTTAAATAGGGACATGTATGATCTTTAAATATTGATAAAAACAATGTTTTTTTTATAATTAGGTTAATGTATATTGTGTAGGGGGAATTTATCTTTATTATTTTATTAATATGTTGGGGAATAATGTGTGCTGATTTGTGTTAAACTTTTGTATTTTATGGTTCCTCATACTGTAATCCTGCTATATCACACGAGATTACAGTGAGAGGAGCCATTCTCAGGAGTTCCCGGCGTTTGTAGATCGCTCCTCAACTCAACATGAGAAGCGATCTACACACTTTCATAAACAGGCACTCAGAGGAGAGCGATCTCCTCTGAGAATGCCTGAGAACTGAAAAGTGGTATTTTACCGCACTTTCATAAAAGGACACCTAAAACCTCTATTAATCAGCATGTAATATCCCCCCTCCTCCCCTTACCTGGTTAGTGAGTATGGAGGAGGAGGGAGGGAGTTGGCTGTCATTTACCACTGTGTATACACCCACATGTGTGACTCTATAGTCACATGGGCTGCTCAGATGTGATAGGGAGGAAATGCTCACCATAGAAACTCACTGAAAACTGAGCATGTGCAGAGTTACCACCACAGCTGCAAAATACGTAGCTGAATTGGAGACATGAACAGAAGGGGAGAGAACAACAGGATCAACAAGGTTTTTTGCAGCGTACAGAAAATGAATCTCATAGTGACTGAGTGAGTATGAGCAGGATGTAATACACCATTTATTGATAGTTTTTTATGATGTGGGTTTAGTGACACTTTAGTTTTTTTTTGCTTCTACCTACAATTTTTTAAGTCAGCAAGCAGAATCTTATTCATAGTCCAGGCCAAGGTTGGTAACACAGATGAGCAGCAGACTTGAGCAGGCATGGGTAATCCAGAGAAGAGCCAGACATATTGCAGCCGGGTCAGTATTAGAGTCTAGCAAGCTTTCCAGAATATGGGTAACAAGGGTATAAGCTGAAGACTATCCATCAATGATATGATGCAGGCCTCAGGTTTAAATGGTCACTCAGGCAGCAAGATCTGTGGTGGATCTGCCTGTGTGTCCACATGTGTGCCTTGGTACATGCAAATGCAAATGCACATTCCCATCTTTGTACGCTTTGTTAAACTACTTTGTTTGAAAATGTGTGCACGTCTATGCACATCTGCATTGAAAAGAGCACAGCCAGCATGAGGATCCTGACAGTAGGGGTCAGGAATATGTAACACACAGAGTGCAGGGATCAGGAGTAACTAATGCACAGAGCAGGGGGCTGCACACAGAGGTTAGGAATGTGTTTTGCTCAAAGCAGACAGTGCAGGTCTTCCCCCGACAACCCCGCCCCCCCCAGAGCACATATCTCTCCCCCCTCCAAACCACCCCATTATACTCCAACCCCCCAATACACATTTCTTTCCTCTCTACGTTTGTGCTCCTTTCTTACCTGTGTACGTATCAATTGTTCTATCAATCTGTATCTAGATGGAATTTGGAACTGCTGAATAATCATTACATGTTCGCTGATGAGAAACTCTTTGTACCTTAACCTCATTTGGTAATGCCGATAAGATTACTGCTTTTGGAACTGCCTATAAAAGAAGTAAAGGGAGCAGTCCTTTTTGGGATGCTCAGAACTTTGATACAGACATACCTGACTCTGTGTCTTAATTCCTATATGAAGCAATAATTTGGCAAAGCAATATAAACTATAAGCAACTTATTTAAAAGTTGAACCTAACATTTTGGCGCCTGAACAGGGACTCACCGATGATACTACAAGAGGTGGACGAACGTGGCTGACGGAACAAAAAGACAGGCATTCCGGGAACCACAGATCAAAAAAAACCTGCGCAGGTAAGAAAAAGCTTTATTTTTCTTATATTCTGTGCTCCCCTGATTTGTGCCTATCCGTTCTGTCAGTTACGGTTCTCCTGGTTTTAAAACACCAGCCTCTGTAGTGGTGAGTCTAGAATTACTGCATATTTTAGTTTATATTGCTGGAATTATTTGTTTGTTTTGTTATCTGTGTTTGTCTTGTCTGTCTTGTTGAGAAAGTGAATGAGCCTTGTCAAGGATGGTATGAGTTAGAAGGGGATTGCCGAACTAAGCAACGGAATGCGCCTTACCTCACACGATTGGGAACCTGAGGGCTTGTGAGCTTGGGGGTCTGACGCTTATGCTTAACCTCACATCTAACTCATAAACCATAGACGGGTTGAGAGTATAAGCCCTGTCTGCTCCATAAAGCAGGGATAAGAGTGTATGAGAGGGATTCCCAGATACGGGGAGGGAATAAGGTCTCAACAAAGTCCCGAGATCTAGTCGGATACCTGGCCACTTAAAGGAATGCTTGTATATGTTGTAGCCGCATTTTTGTATATGTTGTAGCCGCATTCTGGTTTGTTATTGGGCTAGCATATAAAGTAATTATTTATTATTGGGCTAGCATATAAAGTAATTCGGTTTCAGAAATCTCATTCCGGAGAGGTTTCTAGAATTCTAGCACCCTAGGAGGAAGGCAACGAGGAACTAGTGTAACTTAGCTGGTTTGCTATTGGGCTAGCATATAAAGTAATTATTCATTCTTGTATATGTTGTAGCCGCATTATATTGTACACTAAGTGTCCCACACGCTACCTAGGCAGGACTGTTAGAATGGGCCAGAGGAACACAAAACCCCGTCAGGGAATTGTGGCGCACTATACGGTGCCACAGATAATTAAGAACATTTATGGGAAAACCGAAGCACAGGACTTAAAGGATGTCCTTCGTAAATTTAAGGTGAAAGGAGCAGCGGGCTTAGACCTGGATGTATGGAGTGAAATAAAAAGGGACAGACAAGGAGAGGTGTTAGAGAAGCAATGGATGCGTCAGGTTCAATGCTTAATTAAGGTCTCAAATAGAGCGAAAGAAGAGGGGTGGAAGTATAATCCAGATTGTGATGGTTGGGATATGAAAGATAGAAGAACAAAAAATGTCGAGGCTCCCAGCTCAGCCATCCCACCCCCATACACTGACGTAGAACGCAAACCACACAAGATATATCCGGTACTTGAGGGGAGAGGATGGGTTTGTCAGGATTGTGGAGCACAAAATCCAGAATGGGCAGTAGAATGTGTGCATTGTGGGGCACAAAAACCTCATCCAGAAACTGTAGCTCCCGTACGCACTGATACACGCATTGTTCAGGTAAACAATCCAGAATTTGGACAAGCAGCCCATCCCCGCCTACTGTCACTCGTAGAATGCAAATAAGGACTTGGGCACCATGGTCGGCAGACACCCTTATGGCATTAATACAGAGCGCCCCAGACCCGGTAGCAAAGCCAGCTGCTTTTTGTAGATTTGTGACACAGTTAATGAATACACATGAAGCGACCTGGCAGGATGGGGAGGATCTATGCAGACACAAAATGACTCTGACCCTGTTTAACCAGTTTATGACAGAAATAGGTCCACACAGACCTGCAGGACAAGTTGATGGGGATGGCAATTTAGAGACAGGACATGTCAGACATATAGACTCAAGGGCCCCTTTTATTGCTAGATTAGAAGCTTTTTGTCAGGCAAAACAACAGGAGAGGGGGTCCATATCACCCATGAAGCAAATGCCAGGACAGACTGTATCGGAATTTTACTTATCTATGGAAAGTATGATGGCAGATGAGGGATTGGACTTGGCCCTGCCAGTCACAATCCGAGCCTTCAATAGACAATTTATAGAGGGATTAATTCCACAGATAAGTGAGAGACTGAAAGCCTGCACACCAGAGTGGAGGGCAACTAGAGATAGAGGGACGTTGTTACAAAAAGCGCAAGGCATAGAGGCGGACTTAGCAGAAACCAAAGGGAGGAAATCTCATGCTATCAACGCACTCGGGGGTCCCCAAGAGCAAGGTAGAGGTTCCTTTCGCAAACCCCTTACCTGTCACTACTGTAACAAGATTGGTCACATCAGACGCAACTGTAAGAAAAGAATAAGGGATGAAGGAGAGGAAGGTGTTGATTCTCTAGTTAATCAGAGAAGGAACCAGCCCAGGGACAACAAAAATATCAGGCAGCAGGGAGATGGTCCACGAGCATGACTCACCCCGGTTTTAGAAAAATCCAAAACAACAATGCTTAAGACAAATATAACGGTTGGTAATAAGAAAATCTCTTGTTTAGTCGATACAGGAGCTTCACGCTCGTTACTTTCTGACTCTGAACTACTCCCTGGCCAAAAATCACCTGACACTTTACTAATAACTGGATATGATGGCATTTTAGCCGACGCCCCGCTTACAAAACCTCTGAAAGTTAAAGTAGGAAACCACATGTTCCTTTCACGCTTTCTGGTATCCAGAGGAGCCCCCACTAATTTGTTAGGAGCTGACATTTTGCAGAAAATAGGAGCTAACATTACCTATCACCCAGATGGCACTGTCACCTTAGCTATAGGGGATAATCAAGAACACATGGAGATGTGTAACCTGATACAATACCTAGAGGAGGAATCGGAATTGTCCGGCACACCTCCTTCAGACTTAGATCAGATTTTGTCGTCCCTTCCAGGAGAACTATGGGAAAAACATCCAGCTGATGTTGGACTTTTGCCCATACCTCCGGTTACCCTACAGCTGATTCCAGGAGCAGTGCTTCCCCAACAAAAGCAGTATCCACTTAGTGCACCTCAAGAGACGGCCATAGAAATGCAGGTCCAATCCTTCTTAAAAAGTGGAGTTCTAAAAGAGGTAAAATCACCGGCAAACACTCCCTTGTACCCGGTTAAAAAGAAATCAGTAGCCGGTAGTCCGGTTAAGTATAGAATGGTCCAAGACCTTAGAGCGGTCAACAAAATACTAGCCCCGATGACACCTTTAGTACCCAATCCACATACATTACTGTCACAAATACCATCAACCAGTATGTACTTTACGGTTATAGATTTAGCGAATGCTTTCTTTTCCGTCCCGCTTGCTGAAGAATGCCAACTTTGGTTCGCATTTTCAATAAAAAATCGGCAACTAACCTGGACACGCCTACCTCAGGGTATGGCGCATTCACCTACCTTGTATTCGCAAGCATTGCAAACGGTGTTGGGAGAATGGGTACCACCAGATTCCTGTGTATTGTTACAATATGTGGATGATTTATTGTTATGCTGCCCTGACAAAGAAACTTGTTTGGCCACCACCCTTAATTTGTTGCGATTTTTGGCAGAAAAAGGTTGCAAGGTTAATAAGAAAAAGTTACAAGTGTGTCAGGAAAAAGTTATCTTTTTGGGACATTGTATATCACAGGGTACGAGACATCTCACTGAGGAGAGGGTTCAAGTGATAAAGGGAATGTTACCCCCACGGAATTTCAAACAATTGCGTATGTTTTTAGGTATCGTGTCATATTGTAGACAGTGGATACCACATGCTAGCGCTTTGATGCAGCCATTATACGATTGTTTGAAAATTGTACCGTATGTGCTTACAGAAGTAGCTTATGAGTCGTTTATCACTTTGAAAAAGTTGTTGATTTCTGCCCCGGCTATTGGTATACCAGATTACACCAAGATATCTAATCTGTACATTGCTGAGATCACTGGACACGCCACAGGTGTTCTGACACAGGCACATGTAAAACAAAGACCAGTCGCTTACTTTTCAGCAGCATTAGATCCAGTATCTAGAGGTTCACCGTCTTGTGTACGGGCGGTAGCTGCAGTGTCAATTATCATAGATAAGTCATCAGAGATTGTTCTAGACAATCCAGTCGTAGTGCATACCACACATGACATACATGCAATCTTGTCTCAGGTACAGCCCAAACACATTTCAATGGCTAGGCAATTAAGATTACAGTGTACTTTACTCTTACCTCCAAATGTTACTTTTCAGCGCTGTACCACCTTAAATTTGGCCACCTTTTTGCCTCTTCAGTCACCAGATTTGGCAAGGGGGAATGATAGTACTAATAGTACTAGTGAGAAAAGAAATGAGGACACTGACACTCTTTTGTTTAAAGAAGTAGATCAGCACGATTGTTTTCAGCTCATGGAACAGGAGACAATGGGATTCCCACAGGTTACAGATACACCGATTTTAAATGCTGAGTACACCTTGTATATAGATGGTAGTAGGTTTGCTGATGACAAGGGTAAATATCACACAGGGTATGCTGTAGTGACTGATACGCAGGTAATTGAAGCACAGCCCTTACCAGCCCACATGTCAGCACAGGAAGCAGAATTAAAAGCTTTAGAACAAGCCCTAGAATACTTAAAAGAACGAGAAGGGAATATTTACACTGACTCTGCCTACGCTTATGGTGTAGCGCACGATTATGGCCACATATGGAGGGCTAGAGGTTATCTGACAGCAGCAGGTACACCTGTAAAACATGGAGAAGGGATTAAGAGAGTCCTGAACAATCTTCAAAAGGTTAAACGAGTAGCCATTATGAAGATAGCGGCACACACGAGCGCAAAAACAATTGAGGCAAAAGGAAATGCATTTGCAGATTTGACTGCAAAACAGGCAGCTCTAGGGGAAGGAAGCCCTGAGACCTTAGCAGCGGTAGAGGTGAGTATCCCAGAACCAACATGGCAGCAGCTGAGTAAATTACAGGAGCAAGAAGGGGAGAGCGAGAAAGATAAGTGGGTCAGGATGGGAGCAGCGCCAGACCTTGACAATGTATGGAGGGAAGGAGGCAAAATATGCCTGCCTGCCTCTCTGTACCCAGAAATGGCAGCGGCAGTTCACCTACCCACACACGTCAGTTCCAATTCCATGTATAGGATTGTGAACCAAGGATGGCTCGCCCCTGGATTCAGTAGCACTGCAAGAAACTACTGTGCAGCCTGCCAAATCTGTCTCCTGAATAACCCAGGACAGAGAGTAAAAACCCCACGTAAACACCAGGTCCGGGCCCAATACCCCTTCCAGAGACTGCAGATTGATTACATACAAATGCCTAAGAGCGGCCCTTTTGAATTTGTCCTCGTGTGTATCCATTTATTCTCAGGTTGGCCCGAAAGTTATCCAGTAAAATCGGCTACAGCTAAAGCCACAGCTAAGAAACTGATCACTGAGTTAATACCTAGGTTTGGTCTTCCTGAAACCATAGAATCAGATAGGGGGACACACTTTACAGGAGAAATCATGCAGAATGTGATGACCATGTTAGGGGTTCAACAAAGTTTTCACACCCCTTACCACCCACAGAGTTCAGGATCAGTGGAGAGAGTAAATGGGACAATAAAGTTAAAAATACAAAAAGCCATGCAAGAGTTAAACAAGCCTTGGCCAGAATGCCTGCCTTTGGCTTTGTTCTCTATAAGGTACACTCCAACAGGAAAGACAGGATTATCCCCATATGAGATACTTTTTGGGAATGCACCTAGATTGGGTTTATACTTTCCACAGAGTATGCAATTGCAATGTGATAGTTTGACTGCATATGTGATACAATTACAACAACGTCTAACTAAGATCCACAAAAGTGTGTATTCTTCTCTTCCAGACCCTAATTCAATAACAGGTACACATACTCTGCTACCAGGGGATTATGTATATGTGAAGAAACACACCAGAAAGACATTGGAACCCAGGTTTGAAGGTCCTTACCAAGTACTCTTGACCACAGCCACCTCAGTAAAGCTGGAAGGAAAACCTACCTGGATACACGCATCACATTGCAAGAAACAACCCGAGAAAACAACATGATGAAATATCTACTTACAGATTTTTTGTTGAAGATTGTTGTTTTACAAATATATGCATGGACTCCTGGTATTAATGTACTTGAAGTAGAGGAAACAACAACTTTCGAATGGGCTATAGATGATCCTAAAGTAGCAAATTATTATTGACAAAGGTAGACTAGTACATCTTTCCTCACAGATACAACAGGATACTGCACCGCATTGGTGGGATATATTTAGTGGAATGTCTTCTACAGCAACCAATACCTTTCACTGGTTGTTAAGTCCAATGGTAATTATTATTCTAATATTAATATCACTTACAATCACGAATATATGTGTATACAGGAAAATAAATAGGAAAATTAGGAGAATAGACAGGGTATACTGATAAGTGTGTATTGACATCACCCTACTCCTATAAAACTCCTCTTCTTGAATTTTAAGATGTTGGTAATACCTAGGGGGATGGGTTCTACCCCTCTGACAACTCGCGGTCAGGGAAAGGACTCTGGGGAAAAACTGACTAGAACTTATTCATGAGGACCCAGGGGGAAGGAGAGGATGATGTCAAAGGGGGAAATTGATAGGGTTGAAATAATGACTTAGAGTTCCACTTTAATTGTTTCTGTTTTTTCTTACCTGTGTACGTATCAATTGTTCTATTTAAATTGTTTGTGCTCCTTTCTTACCTGTGTACGTATCAATTGTTCTATCAATCTGTATCTAGATGGAATTTGGAACTGCTGAATAATCATTACATGTTCGCTGATGAGAAACTCTTTGTACCTTAACCTCATTTGGTAATGCCGATAAGATTACTGCTTTTGGAACTGCCTATAAAAGAAGTAAAGGGAGCAGTCCTTTTTGGGATGCTCAGAACTTTGATACAGACATACCTGACTCTGTGTCTTAATTCCTATATGAAGCAATAATTTGGCAAAGCAATATAAACTATAAGCAACTTATTTAAAAGTTGAACCTAACAACGTCTATGCACATCTGCATTGAAAAGAGCACAGCCAGCATGAGGATCCTGACAGTAGGGGTCAGGAATATGTAACACACAGAGTGCAGGGATCAGGAGTAACTAATGCACAGAGCAGGGGGCTGCACACAGAGGTTAGGAATGTGTTTTGCTCAAAGCAGACAGTGCAGGTCTTCCCCCGACAACCCCGCCCCCCCCAGAGCACATATCTCTCCCCCCTCCAAACCACCCCATTATACTCCAACCCCCCAATGCACATTTCTTTCCTCTCTAACCACCCTTGAACATATTTTTCCCCCTCAGTACTCATCTCTGCTCTCTTCAACCTCCACTCCAGTGCATACTTCTCTCCTCCAACCTCCCCAGTACACATCTCTGCCCCCTTCTGTACTTATCTCTGCTCCTCCAACTTCCCCAGTACACATTTCTTCCTCCTCCAGTATTTAACTAATAGGAAAAGGGTAAAAGTATATGTGAACCTTCACCTTGTAAAAGAACCCATTCACAGCAATACACTGATATTCCTAGTAAATGGTTGGGTGGGGATGGGGGGTGTCGGCAGAAGTCTGTTTATTGGAGGACAGGCAGGCTGTTCTCCCAGCACAGCCAGAAAACTGACCACACTGGGATGGATTTGCTCTCATGTCTAGCAAGGTCGGTTTGAAATAGGAAAGCAGGGGGACTGGCAGGAACACCAGGAATTTCACACAAAGAAAGAAATACAAAGAGAAAAGTTACATGGAACATATCGGGAATATGAAATGTTGGGGTAACATTCTTTAAGGTTTCTGTGCTTTTGAATATGATTTTTTTTTTTTTACAATGCCTATAGCTACAGAGATAAATGAGAGCTTGTAGTAAAGTGTTTTTGCTACTTCTTCATAAAATGTAAATACTTTTGTATAGTGCTTAGTCAGACCAATGGTTCACTTTATGGAACAGTCCCACTTGTATTATCCCATGACCGGCATATGTATGTGTGTATTTGTGACACATTCCTTGTCATATCTTGGCAGGTGTGTTGCAATTAATACCTAATGGCACCAGTCAAAGAAATTGTGCTGAATCACACCACAACCTAGGGTAACTCCACCCCCCCACAAAAAAATAAAAATAATAAAAGGTGCCGCATATCTTATGTGCTATATTGTGATCACGTATGACAGCAGGCCACCAGCCCAATCAACTCCAGCCCAGGAATTTCTTGCCCTGCAGGGGCACTAAGAGAAGTGGATGCTGGTGACATCGTTGACCTCTTATTGCTGCATGGCTATATTTATGACATTTGTCCACTAGTTGTGATCCTTGAGAATAATTGAGAATTAATTACTTCACAGTAAAAGCAGTAAATCCACGCTGCACCTAAACGCATGGTACTTACACTTTAAAGCGTCATTAAACCCAGACTATGAAAAAAACTCCCATCACATGCTAGATAAGAAATTATTCATACCCATAAAGCCACTAAAGCATTTGTTTTGTGTAGACAGAAATATACCTGGTTGATCTTGCATTCAGCTGTCCCTCCATCTTCACTGTGTCCCCACTGCAGGTTAAGATTGTGAAGAAGACCAGCTGGTGTCCTCTGCGGAGCATGCTCAATTTCAGTTCCCTTCTAAACTCTTATTTTCTTCCTTTTTCTTATTTGTGCAAACCACATGAGTATAGAGTCACACATGGGGGGATATACACAGTGGCAAACGACACTCCCCTCCTTCCTCCTCCATGTCTTCTATTGCTAAACACTATGGGGATTTGATATAGTATGCTGATTGATTACATTCACTAAGAAACTCACACAATTAATTGTAATATAAATCTGTATTAAATATATCGAATGTAATTGCCAATACCTGTAAAGTAAAAAAAAAAGCCTTGGATGCAGATGCCATCTGAACAAAATGAAAGTGTCAGTCATCTTTGACTCCACCCACACAATAATAATACACAACAAATACACATTCAATGTTCAATAAAGATTTATTGGGAGTTATAAAACAGTTTTTTGATATTTAATTTAAATTGATCTTCTTAAACTGTTTTTCTTTTTAGTCATGTGACTGGCACAGCACCTATCATGGTTGGTCAGACACATACTGTAGAGAGAATACATCAGCAGAGTAATAGAAGTCTGTCCCAAGGATCTTTCCTTGCAGATGCCAAAGAACAGGGAAAGATCATGTGACCACACAACAGTGCAGTAGAAATAGGGTACTTAGAGGGTTAAAAAAATACAGTAGCATGATATACAGTATATGATTTATGTGAATGAATTATGGCAATTACCACTTCTCTGTTTAGTGTCACTTTAAGGTCCATGGTCTGTGCATTGGTGAACTTTTAAGGACCATTTGTGAATTTTGCATTGTCTGTATCATGTAAAATACAGTCCATCTCAAGACTGTTGTGGGGAACCCAAGGAGCTGAGAAATAATACACTGTGAAGCTATAATTTTGCTTTTTCAATACTTTTTATAATTTTATTGGTTTGAGTACAGCAGCCAAGCCCAAAGTGGCTTAAAATCTAAGCTGTGGTGTTTAGGAAACAAGAAGACATTTATAAAAAGGAAATGAGAAGTATTGCCAAAGGGGAACAGTAGTCTGTATTTTCTCTAGTGCAAGTTTGAAAATGAACATTGGATTGTATGGTTTTCTGTGGGCAATACCTCAACTTTCATTTCACAGCAGAACTAACCTCACTCTAATGGTTTTGGTTGACCTTACAAATAGGGACTCAATGAAAGGCTATGATTGTTATAGCTGAAAATGTTTTACTGATGCTGAATGCAGGAACAACTGAGAACCGGTGTCAGCTGAAAAAAAAAACCTCATTCCATTGTACGTGAACTAAATTATTTATTTATTATGGGTATTTATATAGCGGCTACATTTTTTTTTTTTTTACAGCCTGTACATTCATATTAGTCCCTGCCTTCAAGGAACTTACAATCAATGGTCCTACCTCAAATGCATACAAACTAGGGCACATTTGGTAGGAAGCCTTATCAACATGCCTTTGGAATGAGGGCTGAACCCGAAGTACCTATAGGAAAACCACGTAATCACAAGGAGACTATGCAAACTGCATGCAGATAGGGTCCTGACCATGGCGTCTTCTAAAAGGTTTGACCCCCATAAAAGTAGTATAGTAGGCAGGGGCGGAGTGACCGGTCGGTCAATTCGGCTGAGGTTGGAGGGCCCGGCCAAGGAAAGGGGCCTGCTGGAATTCAAGGGACTTGCTGCCACAGCGCAGCATCTCCTGCAATGTGCAGTCTAGGAGAGCGAGAGCTGTTGTTGCGAAGTCCCAGCTGTCCCCACTGAAGGGTGGCCAGTGACCATGCAGCGTGCAGAGAGGGGGAAAGAGGAGGGCAGGCGAGACATCCTGTCCAAGTGGCGTACCAATGGAGGGTGGTAGTCCACCCCGGGTGCCACACATTGGGGGGTGTAAGTAGGCACCTTCGGCCCGCATGTCCATGTGGGGCCCAAAGCAGCGGCAGTAACTGGGCTGCTCTTTCAGCCCGCGCTGCTCACCTGGTCCGCCTATTCGGTCCAGCAGCCGGGGGGTGGGGTGGAAACTACCCATCTGCCCCATGACCGTGAAGGAGCTCCCGATCTCATCGCCTGATGCCTCCTGCCGGAAGAAAATGAGTGCCCGTGCAGCCTCCCTGTGTGCCTGGATAGGCAGAGTGATGGGGCAGCTGCACATAGAGGACTTGATCTTTTCATATTCCTCCTGCAGCTGCTGAATGCCTGCGGGAGGGAGAGGAGTAGAATCAGGCATTCAGCAGCTGCAGGAGGAATATGGGAAGATCAGTTCGTCTATATGCAGCTACTCCATTGCTCTGCATTCCCGATACAGGTTTGCTGATTCTTTCCCATTCCAGTAGTGGTCGCCAATCACTCTATGCGATGTAGCCCCTTTATATGCCCTTTTTTACATTTCATTTATTTATATTTTTATAATTGGCTGAATAGGTCTTTTGTGGTTATTTGATACTTCCGTTGTCATCCTCTGACACTAGTAGTCGGGGTGTGACATCGGAGAGATCTCTATTTTATGTTGCGGCCAGGGTTTTTTGCAACTCAATTTACATGTAAGGGCATTGCCCCCTTCTAAGGTGGCCAATTTCCATAAAGGACTACCCGAGGCTTACACCGAGGTGTGGTTGCGGGATATTTTTCCTATTTAAAGCGGTCTGTGCCCCAGGATGACGTAATTTTTTGATGAAACATGTAGGGTGGAGCGACGTGCTGATGTCACTGCATCAGCAATTCCCGAAAGGATGGGCTGCAGTTTGGAGCAGGCCCGCTTTTTGTTACATGCATGATTTTAAAGCCTATGATGTAAGTGCATTTTTTTTTTTTTTTTACGAATGAACGCCTAAAGGATTTTATGCTATGGCAAGTTCTTATTTCTCCTTGGGGTCCTTCTGTGATTGAGGTTCCTTAAAGTGGCAGCTTTTCCTTCTTATCTCCTGGCTTTCTGAATGGATAAAGGCCCTGGCAAGGTTTATAAGCCACAAGTGAGATTGACCCTCCGTAATAGGGGGTCAATTGGAGTCGGTAAGCAAGTACTTTATAAGGTGGAGGTCTATACGCATTTTTTCTGGTGATGGATGGTCTACATATCGATTGACAATTTTCCACTATTGTTCATTATTTGGGACTATTCATTATTTTGTACTATTTTCTATGTGTCAAAATAAAAAAATTTAGCGCAACTATATGAAGTTATACTGTTATTGCTGTGTGTGTCTCACTGAATAGTTGCAGCTGTATATATATTTAAATTAATTAGCGCAGTTTTTTTTCTAAATTTCAACTTTAAGTGGTGCATTTATAAAAAAAAAAAAAAATAGCAATTCATCACGGGAAACTGCTGGTATGTTTGTTGTGTGGTTGGGGGCAAAACAAATAGCTTTTTTTAGGCTATTTTCTCTCGGTCTAGGTCGAATGCGCTTCTTAGACTAAATCAGGAAAAGAATTTTCCTTATTCAATGTATTCTGTACGAATGAAGAACATTTGACCTGCAGAGCAAATACCCTAATAACAATTGATTTTGCCCCATTCACACAGAACAAATATGCATGTAGAAACATAGCAACATAGAAAAGTGATGGAATAAAAAGACCAAGAAGTGGTCCATCAAGTCTGCTTTTTCTTTATTATTTTTTATATACACAATTTATGTATTTTCTTTTACTTTTTTGTATGAGTATAGATCTATGTTCATGTAGTTACAAAGGACAAATGGCTCTGCAATGTATTTTTTTTATAAATACATCCCTAATGCCCTGTACACACGGTCGATTTTCCAACGGAAAATGTATGATAGGATCTTTTTGTCGGAAATTCTGACTGTGTGTGGGCTCCATCACACATTTTCCATCGGATTTTCCGACACACAAAGTTTGAGAGCAGGATATAAAATTTTCTGACAACAAAATCTGTTGTCGGAAATTCCGATCGTGTGTACACAAATCCGACGGACAAAGTGCCACGCATGCTCAGAATAAATAAAGAGATGAAAGCTATTGGCTACTGCCCCGTTTATAGTCCCGACATACGTGTTTTACGTCACCGCGTTTAGAATGATCGGATTTTCTGACAACTTTGTGTGACCGTGTGTATGCAAGACAAGTTTGAGCCAACATCTGTCGGAAAAAATCCTAGGATTTTGTTGTCGGAATGTCCGATCAATGTCCGACCGTGTGTACGGGGCATAATAGTTTATGCATTATTAAAGTGTATCTAAACACCAAAAAATCTTAATATAGTCCATCTTGACACTTATTAGATGTGGTGGCTGCAAGCTTTTTTTTCCACCTTCTTTCCTTTATTTTTACATGATGATCCTGCCAGTAATGCACTTCCTCTTCTAGGGTGATAATGCTCACCCACCAAGCTGTATTTAAGGAGTAACCATAGGCATTAGGGATGTGCCTGGGCACACCCTAATCACCCTGTGCGGTGCCCCCTGTCTCGCCCCTGCTGTGGTGCCAGCTTCCCTCCTCTCCTCTCCTGCTGTGGGGGATGTTTCTGGATGAATGAATGAACACAGAGAGTGATCTGTACCAATCGCTCTTGTATTCATTCTTAACTGAAACATAGTAAACTGTGTTCACTATGGTTCAGTTTGTGAATGGACAGGAAGCTGCTCAGCACAGAGCACTTCCCATTCAATCACTGTCCAGTGCAGCTGAGGCTGCAGAGAGGGGGACTGGGGAAGCTCTGTCCTCAGTCCCTTTCTTTCTGTTTAGACCCTTGATATTTCATCATAGCCCCCCAACAGGACTCCTAAAAAAGCTGTGAAAAAAATCTATTATACAAAAATAAATAAATAAAATTGTAAAAAATAATAAATTAATAAAAACGACTGACACCACCCACTGCCCTACTGACACCAATCTCTGCTCTACTGACAACACCCACTGCTCTGCTGATATACACGCATGTGTGTTTGCGGTCTGGGGTTCACACCCTAATGCGATAGGCTGCGCACACCAATGGGAGTAGCATTGTCTTCTAGGATGGCACTACAGAAAACCTCCCTCTCTCCTCTTTTCCATAACATGGGGGAAGTTTAGTCTCCATGGAAAACTGGGGACAATGTAACTGATAACAGTACAGCATGGACAGAAAGCACAGGAAGTTGTCAGCTCACAAGACTTCAAGCAGGATCTAAAGGATTTCTTGCACTTATCGAACAGATGTAACAAAATGTTTTCAATTGTATATTTACCAGGCAAAGTAAATAATAGAAGTTCATTTTTAGGGTTTGCATACACTTCACATCTGATAAACTGTATTGTTGGTTTGAGTTTCTGTTTGCTTGCCATTTCAAGATCTTTGATAATAGGAGCAATAATATAATATTACCATATTAAAAATAATAATAATACTAATACTACTCAAACGTAAGAGAACAGATGGGATATTCGCTATGCATTACAAACAAATGACAACCACCCCAACCTATAACTGGCCTTTGCAGCAAGGAGCACATGGAAAGGCGACACATGTCAAAAAACGACAAAGAAAAATTCCCAGCTCACTTACTGCAGTCCTAACTTTATAATTCTCCTGAATTGGAGAATATATATAATAATGGAGCCAGATATGTGTGGTTCGTTTCATTCCGAATTAATATTCAGACTAATTTTTCGTATTCGGAAATTCGGATATATTCGAATACCTGAATTACAATATAAAGTATTTTGCTGAATGCTCCGAATAACGTAATGAAATTCATCCGAATTTCGGAAATTGGGACTGAAACTCAAATCGAATTTTACATTGAATTCCAGTCGAATTCTAACTACACATATTGCTGAAATCAAAGACTGTGCGTGTTATTAGAGTACCATTTTGAAATAATGCTGTTTTTGTTAAGCCAAAGGTGATTTAAATTGTAATCATTGTAATCATTGTAATAATTTGATGAAGATTTTGCTTTTGTTTGTTCACTTTGCTGCATTGGAATCAAAAACAATATAACGTTTTCGTTACGACTGATTTGAAAATTTATTGATTTGATCATTTTGCATAGAAAAAATCTGAAAATTCGAAGAAAATTCAAAAATTCCGAATACGAATTCCGAATACGAATTCTGAATACGAATTGAATGAATCAACCAAGTTTAAATAAAAGAAATAACTAGATTAACGAATCAAAACGAAACAAAACAAAACAAATGTTTTCGTCATGCACATGTCTACATGGCGCGCCCCACCCCTTATTGAAGGTATAGGAAGGCACCGGACACCCATCAATAGCACAATGGTAGCGAGGGTATCCAGTGTGTCCCCTCACCAATTCAGCAACAGTACAAACTAATGGCAACCACCCCAACCTATAACTGACCTTTTACAGGATGGGGCACATGGAAGGGCGACGCATGTCAAAAAACAACACACAAAATTCCCAGCTCACTTACTAGCCAGCTTGCAACAAACCAAATTGACCCGTCTAAAGCCCCGTACACACGATTAGATTTTCCGACGGGAAATGTTCGATGTCAGGCTGTTGGCGGAAAATCCGACCCTGTGTATGCTCCATTGGACAATTGTTGTCGGACTTTCCGCCGACAAATGTTCGCTAACAGGTTTTCAAATTTTTCGCCAACAAATGTGTGTTGTAGGATTTTCCGAGCGTGTGTACACAAGTCCGTCAGACAAAAGTCCAAAGTACAAACACGCATGCTCGGAAGCAAGGACGAGCCTGAAGCGTTCGGTCTTGTAAACTAGCGTTCGTAATGGAGAATAAACATTTGTGACGTGGCAAATTATGAAATCTCCAAATGCAGCGCACATTCTCTTCTTTAATGGGATAATAATGAAGTTGCTTTGCTGGTGATACTAATGGAGTTATTGCAAACAAATTTTCAAAGGCTTTTTTTTTTTTTCTAGTGATATGAAGAATAATATTATTATGCTTTTTTTTTTTATTTGGGCAAGTTACCACAGCACCATTATCCCGTAGTTCATAAGATGAAAGATACAACTATGTTGCTGTCCCTTGTTAATTTTACATTGTATTTTTTTAAATGTAACTGCCTACTCCCAAACTGTCATTTGAAGTAAAACACATAGCCAAGTATTATTCTCCACAATTTTTTTATTGTGCATTAAAAAAAGAAAACAAATAAAATTAGACATGCTATCTGCCAATAGAACTTAACCAAAAAGTGCATTCTATGCATCCAAAAATATAGAAAATATAACAAATCAAATCATTATTCAACCAAAAAAATTATGTCAAAGCAATAACTTCAAGGCCAATAATAAATAACACGTTATCTCCTCTGATTCCACAACATGTCTGGTTGACGAACGGCTGTTCAGAAACGAACTGAAAAGCGCAAACTGAAAAGTGCAAAATGAAAAGCGCGAATCAACACTCACCAAACTTCTACTAACACGAAATTAGCAGAAGAAGTCCAAAGGTTGGCGCTAAAGATCTAAAAAACTACATCTAGTACGTCACTACGTTCGTATTTGTTGGCCAACAATTGTGTGGCCGTGTGTATGCAAGACAAGTTTGGGCCAACGCCTTTCAGACAAAATTTCACGGTTTTGTTTTGGAAAGTCTGATCGTGTGTACGAGGCATAACAGTTCACGTTAAAACCATGGGTTTAGTTTGCAAACATTTGCATACACATGCGTGAGCTGCAGCAGCCACTTCACGACCCTCTCAGTCCTAACTCTATAATTCTGAGAGTCTCCTGAGTTGGAGCACATATATAATAATGGACAGATTGAGGGCAGGTATGCCTGGAAGGAGCTCATCCTTCTTTAAAGGCTGGCTGGTAATTGAGCTGGAAATTTTTGTTTGTTGTTTTTTTACATATTCTTTATGCATGTCTCTAATTACCCAACTGTCAGTTAGACCCCATTCATACTATGACGCGTGACGATGTTTTGTGCACGTTTTCATGATACACGCATAGAGCAGCCCACTCGGTCCAATAGGCTGCGCTATGTGCGACAAAGGCCTCAAAGTAGTTCATGAAGCATTAAGCTTTGCATGTTTGGCGTATTTTTCCTTTGCTTTTCGGTGAAGAATAATGCACATATGCTTGCTGCGCTTGAATCACCTTTAACAGTGAATGGCACTTGTTTTGTGAACGTGCGATTTTGTGTGCGTTCATGAAAACGCTGTGTTGTGAATGCAGCCTAACCATATGATTATTTATTGATGTCAATGTGCATTTTTTTTTTTTTTTAATGAAGTGACTGTTCAGTGGCTGGATCTTGTTCATCGACCAAATTGCCCTTTACTTTCTAAGCGCAGTATTCCACTCCTTTTTTTATTTTATAGTTTATTATGGCAAAAGAATCCACATTTTATGGAACAGGGCCTCTTTAGCAGACATATAAATGCTTAATTGCTGCAGCAGTTTTAAATGCGGCTTTTATGGATTGAGCACGCTCCATGTCATATTGGGTGTCCTAATTCTGTGGCCTCCAGGGAGACAGGTGGTAGTTCAAATTAAACACAAGCTTGGAAATGAAAGAAATGAAGACAAACAATACTACAGATCAGTAGCTGCATCCGATCTGCTTCAATATTCTATGACTTACAGCTCCTTCTCATAGTACAAAATTTAGTAGCTGGAAATTCGGTTTATTTAACATCTGTTAAATATTAACTCATTTGATGTTCATTCTGGGTTCTCTTGTCTTCTGTTGCCTCCCCCTCCGGTGTGACTCAAGGTTGATGAAAATTCTTCATCACCCTGCAGATGACCCCAGGCCTCAGGTCGCTCAGGGGTAAAGACGATTAAAGCCGCATCAGCCTCCCTATCAAATGCGATATGAGCAGATCACGCCGCACATCACGGTTGGCTGCTGTCTGAATGCCATCATAAGAATTTGCACACCCTAAGGCAGAGCTGCCAAATCTTAACTGCATTAATTATCGTCAATGAAGTCATAGATCCCAGAGAATCTTTGTATAATTCAGTTAATAAGTCAATCAAGCATGAGGTACAAATGCAAAGAAAGCTGAACTTCATTAGCTTGTGTTCTTTCTGCAGTGATATTGGTGTGAATGATACCATACATATAAATGATGGATCATGTTTGTTTAACAGGCACATGCAGAACCGAAAATGCTGTCAATCCAATTTCTTATATTTATTTCTTATATTTTTATCTTATATATACACTCTTAACCTCTTGCTGCCCACGTAATGCATATGTGCCATGGCAAATAGGGTGGGTTTTAATGTCCACATGCTGCACATATGCGTCCATGGGTGACAGAGCTTTCTGTGCTGAGAGCAAGCTAATTGCATGCTCCCAGCAAAGTGACCGAGCTGTCAGAAACAATACTTATGATCAGGAGCTGGAGGGGACCAATTCTCAATCATGTGATGACTGTGACAGTCAATCACAGTGGTCACATGATCAGTCAGTCCTTCTCACCCTTTGACAGGTTAAGTTAATAATATTGAATATCTCAATATTCTGGCATCTGAAAGTTGGTGGGATATATTGGGCAGCAAGTAAACAAGCTGCCCCTAAAGTTGATGTGTTGAAAGCAGAAAAAATGGGCATCACAGACCAGTCAGGGTGTCCGTGCTTACCCATGTCCACAGCCATGAGCTGGGAGTAAAG
Organism: Aquarana catesbeiana; assembly: GCF_042186555.1. Classification (NCBI taxonomy): domain Eukaryota; kingdom Metazoa; phylum Chordata; class Amphibia; order Anura; family Ranidae; genus Aquarana; species Aquarana catesbeiana. The sequence goes on from NC_133325.1 coordinate 147,985,019, forward strand.
ATGGCCAAAAAGTTAGAGGGGTTTTTAAACTAGGCGACGGGGGGAAGGGCCCAGAGGTAGAGATAGTCAGCGTGGAACATATTTTAGAGGGTAGTATTGGGGGCATTAGTGGTAGCTTGACTAACGCACATAAACCCAAGGTAAGTATAGTAACAAGTCCTAGTTGCAATCTTGGAACACCATATAAGAGGATAGTATGCGACTGGTCTAAACTACGTGGCATGTTCACCAATGCCAGGAGCCTGGCGGACAAGATGGGTGAACTAGAGATACTGTTGTACAAGGAGGATTTGGATTTTGTGGGAATTTCAGAGACCTGGTTCAACAGCTCTCATGATTGACTCCTTAACTCATATCTTCAACCTCTCACTCTCTACTGGCATCTTCCCCAACCCTCTAAAACATGTGCTAGTCACTCCCATACTAAAAAAGGCCTCAGACCCCACCAATCTTGACAACCTAAGACCCATCTCTTTACTCCCTTTTGCCTCCAAACTCCTTGAACGTTTAGTCTACAACCGACTGAGCGACCACCTCATTGAGAATAACCTTCTTGATCCCCTTCAGTATGGATTTCGCCCACAGCACTCCACAGAAACTGCCCTCCTAAAACTCACAAACTTACTAACAGCCAAAAGCAATGGTCATTATTCCGTACTCTTACTCCTGGACCTTTCCACTGCCTTTGATACAGTTGACCACCCCCTCCTCCTCAAAAAACTCAATTTGCTTGGTCTCCATGGCTGCACTCTCTGTTGGTTTAAATCTTACCTATCTCATCACAGATTCAGTGTCACTTAAAACTCCACTTCCTCTTCTCCAACTCCTCTTACCGTTGGGGTCCCCCAAGGTTCTGTCCTTGGACCTCTACTATTCTCGATCTACACGTCCTCCCTGGGTCAGCTATTAGCCTCCCATGGCTTTCACTACCATTTATATGCTGATGACACCCAAATCTACCTCTCTGCCCCTCAGCTCACCCCATCAATCTCCTCACGCATCACTGATTTACTAACAGACATATCAGCCTGGATGTCAAACCACTTCCTTAAACTGAATCTATCTAAAACTGAGCTCTTAATATTTCCTCCCCTACGTGGCCCCTACCCTGACTTCTCTGTCAAGATCAATGGCACATCTATCAGTCCATCCCCACATGCCAGGGTGCTAGGGGTAACCTTAGACTCTGAACTGTCCTTTCAGGCCCACATACAATCCACATACAATCTCTATCCAAATCATGCCGCCTTAGCCTCCGCAACATTTCCAGAATACGCCCCTTTTTAGCTAATGACACCACCAAGCTTCTAATTCACTCCTTGGTTATCTCTCGCCTCGACTACTGCAACTCCCTCCTCATTGGATTACCTTTACATAGACTATCCCCCCTTTAGTCCATAATGAATGCCGCTGCGAGACTCATCCACCTTACCAACCATTCAGTGTCCTCCACCCCTCTCTGCCAATCCCTCCACTGGCTTCCACTCACCCAACGAATAAAATTCAAAGTACTAACAATAATTTACAAAGCCATCCATAACTCTGCCCCCAGCTACATCACTAACCTAGTCCCAAAATACCAACCAAGCTGCTCTCTTCGGTCATCCCAAGACCTCCTGTTCTCTAGCTCCCTTGTCACCTCCTCCCATGCTCACCTCCAGGATTTCTCCAGAGCTTCTCCCATCCTTTGGAACTCCCTACCCCAATCTGTCCGACTGTCCCCTAATCTATCCATCTTTAGGCGATCCCCTTCTCTTCAAAGAAGCTTATCCTGCTTCTAACTAACACTGTTTTACTTCCTCCATCAGCTCATCCCCCCACAGCTATTACCTTTTGTATCAATTGACCCTTCCTTTTTAGATTATAAGCTCTAACGAGCAGGGGCCTCTGATTCCTCTTGTACCAAATTGTAATGTAACGGTAATGCCTGCCCTCATGTTGCAAAGCGCTGCACAAACTGTTGGAGCTATATGAAACCTGTATATAATAATAATAATAATAATTGGCTGGCAACCATTCAAGGGTATACCCTTTATCGGGTATGCCTATTTATCAAAAATAATGTGCAAGTGAATGTGAGAGATGATATCACTAAGGGAGCTAGGGAGGAGGTGGAATCCTTATTGGTAGAGCTCCAAAGGGATGAAGTTAAGGGGAAAATATTACTGGGAGTATGCTATAGGCCCCCTTATCTGAGGGAGAAGGGGGAGACGGATCTCCTATCACAAGTTGGATTAGCAGCAAGGATGGGAAGTCTTATCAGAATGGGGGTTTTTAATTATGCAGACATAGACTGGGAGGAGGGAACCATGCATTCGTCTAAGGCTCGCCAGTTCCTAAATGTCTTGCAGGACAATTTCATGGTTCAGATGGTAGATGCACCAACTAGAAATAAAGCGTTACTGGATCTACTGATTACCAACTATACAGACTTGATCACGGGTGTGGAAATAGAGGGCAATTTAGGAAACAGCGATTACAGGTCAATTGGCTTCAGTATAAATGACACAAATAGGAAACATAAGGGGAATACAAAGACACTGAATTTCAAAAGAGCCAACTTCCCTAAACTATGTGGGGGCATAAACGCGGCCTCTCGTAGTCCTTGGGGTGGTTCACTGACATGTATCCCTCTTCTTCTGCACGGTAAGGCATGAGTGCATGCCGCATCGGTTAGATCCTCCAGCAGTTTTTAAACACAGCAATCAGGAAGCTTTTCTTCTCAGCCGCTAGTGGTAAATATATCTCAATAACAACAATCTTTGTGTCAATATCAATATGTATTGTTTCCGATAGTGTTGTTATTTAAATGATCTTATTGTTACAATGCATTTTTCTCTAGAGTTCCTCCTTTTCCCCCAGAAGAAGACCTCTACTGATAAGGTCGAAATGCATTAGAATCTCTAGTATGATCACAATATTTATATCATGCAATGTTTTTCCATGTGTACCCACACGGCTGTATTATGATGTACATGTTTTAGCCTCACTTCCAGAGCTCATGTTTTAATACAAATAAATGTTCTCTTTATGACATTTCTTCTAATATAATTTATATATTTCAATAAATTTTTAACTCTTTGCTGCTAAAAAAACCCCATGGGGAAACTTTTACAATCAATGTATATTCAGGGTGTACAGCAACTTTGATCTCATTATTAGTATTGTTTTCCATTTCTACTTCCCTAAACTATGAACTTTGTTAGAAGGCGTGAATTGGGATAAAATCTTAGGAACAAAGAACACGGAGGAGAGATGGGTTTGCTTTAAGAGCATATTAAATAATTACATTAGCCAATGCATTTCATTGGGTAATAAATTTAAAAGAGCAAACAAAAGTCCTGGATGGCTTAACTCCAGTGTAAAAATGCATATAAAAGCAAGGGAGAAGGCCTTCAAAAAATGCAAGGTTGAGGGATCATCATCAGCATTCAGACTTTATAAAGAATGCAACAAGAAATGTAAGGGTACAATTAGGGCGGCTAAGATAGAACACAAAAGACACATAGCGGAGGAGAGCAAAAAAAATCTCAAGAAATTCTTTAAGTATGTAAACAGTAAAAAAGGAGGACAGACCATATTGGCACCACAAACAATGAGGAAGGACATCTGGTTACAAAGGATGGGGAGATGGCAAAGGTATTGAATTTATTCTTCTCCTCAGTCTTCACGAGGGAATCGTGGAGCTTCAGTAACCAAAACTGCAGTGTTTATCCTTATGACACATCACAGGAAGCACCTCCATGGATAACAGAGGACAGAATTAAAATTAGACTTGGGAAATTTAACATTAATAAATCACCGGGACCAGGTGGCTTGCATCCGAGGGTACTTAGGGAACTCAGACAAGTAATTGCCAGACCATTGTTCCTAATTTTTACTGACAGTCTATTGACTGGAATGGTACCAGGTGATTGGAGAAAAGCCAATGTAGCACCAATATTTAAAAAGGGCGCAAAAAACATCCCTGGGAATTACAGACCAGTTAGCCTAACATTAATACTATGAAAGCTCTTGGAGGGGATGATAAGGAACTATATACAAGATTTAGGTAATGAGAACGGTATCATTAGCAGTAATCAGCATGGATTCATGAAGAATCGTTCTTACCAAACCAATCTATTAACCTTCTATGAGGAGGTGAGTTGCCATCTAGATAAAGGAAGGCCCGTAGACGTGGTGTATCTGGATTTTGCAAAAGCATTTGACACAGTTCACCATAAATGTTTACTGTACAAAATAAGGTCCACTGGCATGGACCATAGGGTAAGTACATGGATTGAAAACTGGCTACAAGGGCGAGTTCGGAGGGTGGTGATAAATGGGGAGTACTCGGAATGGTCAGGGGTGGGTAGTGGGGTCCCCCAAGGTTCTGTGCTGGGACCAATCCTATTTAATTTGTTCATAAATGACCTGGAGCATGGGGTAAACAGTTCAATCTCTGTATTTGCAGACAATCCTAAGCTAAGCAGGGCAATAACTTCTCAGCAGGATGTGGAAACCTTCCAAAAAGATCTGAACAAATTAATGGGGTGGGCAACTACATGGCAAATTAGGTTTAATGTAGAAAAATGTAAAATAATGCATTTGGGTGGCAAAAATATGAATGCAATCTATACACTGGGGGAAGAACCTCTGGGAGAATCTTGGAAGGAAAAGGACCTGGGGTCCTAGTAGATGCTGCTAACAAAGCAAACAGAATATTGGCATGCATTAAAAAGGGGATCAACTCCAAAGATAAAACAATAATTCTCCCGCTCTACAAGACTGTGTTCCGGCCGCACCTAGAGTATGCTGTCCAGTTCTGGGCACCAGTCCTCAGGAAGGATGTACTGGAAATGGAGCGAGTACAAAGAAGGGCAACAAACCTCATAAAGGGTTTGGAGGATATTAGTTATGAAGAAAGGTTGCGAGCACTGAACTTATTCTCTCTGGAGAAGAGACGCATGAAAGGGGATATGATTTCAATTTATAAATACTATACTGGTGACCCCACAATAGGGATAAAACTTTTTTGCAGAAGGGGGTTTAACAAGACACATGGCCACTCATTAAAATTAGAAGAAAAGAGGTTTAACCTTAAACTACATAAAGGGTTCTTTACTGTAAGAGAGGCAAGAATGTGGAATTCCCTTCCACAGGCGGTGGTCTCAGCGGGGAGCATCGATAGTTTCAAAAAACGATTAGATAAGCACCTGAACAACCGCAACATACAGGGATATACAATGTAATACTGACATAAAATCACACAAATAGGTTGGACTTGATGGACTTGTGTCTTTCCTTCCACCTCACCTACTATGTAACCAAAGTCTACAAAATGTAACTATGTAAGAGCACCTACAATTGGCACGTGAGCATCAGAACTGGACCATGAAGCAATGGAAGAAAGTGATCTGGTCTGATGAATCATGTTTTTTTTTGCATCATATGGGTGGCTGCATGTGTGCGTGTTGCTTACCTGGGGAAAAGATGGCTCTAAGATGAATTATGGGAGGATGGCAAGCTGGCAAAGGCAGTAAGTAGGATGCTTTGGGCAATGTTCTACTGAAAAACTTGGTCCCGCCATTCGTGTGGATGTTACTTGACATGTACCACCTACCTAAATATTGTTGTTGACCAAGTACACCCCTTCATTGGAACGGTATTCCCTGATGACAGTGGCCACTTTCAGCAGGATAATGTGCCCTGCCATACTGCAAAATTGGTTCATAAAGTTATAGCTGATCACTGTGTAGACTGTATATACCTGTATATATACACACATTATATCAATCAGTCATACCACTTACTGCCCTTCCTCAAAAGAATTTAGGCCTCATTTGCACTGGTGCTGTCAAACATTTCTAAACACATATAAATGCATGCAATGATTTTTCAATGGTGCCATTGAATGGTTTACCTACATTTAGATATGGTCAGTTTAGCTGCGTTTAGAGAAAATTGACCTCTGTGTTTTCAGGATCCATTAGAAACTCTAAATGTGTCTAAATGCAAGTAAATGCATCTAAATCTGCTTTAGACTAGGAACATCTAAAAGCAGGAAAATGTGATATGGGAAGCATACATTTTGTTCAAACTTTCCAGATAATTTTTTCTTAGCTTAGAAATCCCAAATTTCACGAGGACACAGTCCAATGTCTCTACCACATACGGAAACACAGACACAAGACACTATCTGCATGGAGTTTGCATACACTCCCTGTGCTTGCTTGGATTTTCTCTGGGTACTCTCCCACACTCCAAAGATATGTAAGAAAAAGACAATTCCATAGCTCAACTCACCAACCAGTCTGCTGACCAACCAAATTAGCCTGTCTAACCGTCTGTTAAAAGCAGGGGTTTAGTTAGCACACATTTGCAAATGCATGTGAAAGCTGCAAGGCCTCGTCAAGGCACCCTGTATTACTTGCAGTCCTAACACTACAAAATGTATAAGTGTCTCCACAGTGGAAGCACATGCATTGAATGGACACTTATCCTAAATCCTATCCTAGTGCTAACTAAACCCCTGCTTTTAACAGACTGTTAGACAGGCTAACTGGTTGGTGAGTTGAGCTATGGAATTGTCTTTTTCTTACATGTATATGCCCTCCATGTGCTCCTTACTGTGAAGGCCAGTTATGGGTGTGGGCGGTGGCCATTATTTTGACACTCCAAAGATATGCTGGTAAATGAATTAGCTCCTGTCTAAACTGGCCCTAATATGTGTATGTATGAATGTGAGTTAGGGATCTTAGATTGTAAGCTTCTTGAGGGCAGGGGCTGATGTGAGTGTATAATATACACTGCGCTTCATAACTTGTTAATGCTATATAAATACCTGTACTAAATAAAATTGAAAAACTTGCAAAACACAAGAACACACAAACTATCCGCAGACAATAAATCTATTTCTTCCCACACTCCAAAGACACGCTGGTAGGTTAATAGGCTCCTTCCTAAATTGGCCCTAGTATGTGTATGTATGAATGTGAGTTGGGGACCTTAGATTGTGAGCTCCTGGAGGACAGGCACTGATCTGAATGTACAATATACAGCATATATGTAAAGTGCTGCGTAAATTGCCATTGCGGTACTGTAATTAATAAATAAATAATAAATACATAAATAAATACATGTAATCTGTGACCCCGGTGCTGCAAACACAGAGTGCCAACTATGTAGCCATTGCGCTGCCCCAAAACATTTCACTGCTTTTTGTAACATTACATAGATCTATAAGAAAGTTTGCAGATTCCTGAAACACAAAGCTTTCTTTCTCTTTTTTTTTTTTTTTTTTTTACTAGCTAAATTTGCATTTTTTATGCAATACAAATACATTACAAGGATATGTTGCTTTTACTGTACAATCACTTTTCTATAAATGCTCAGTAAAACATAAATACTGAGTATTATGCAGCTAGAAAACCTCAGTTCTCATAATATATGCTTTTACCAGTTTGACAACTTTGTCATTGAATAATGAAGATGCATGGGGTGTATGGAAACAGTGCCTCTAGTGGCCAAAATATATTATTTATAACGTTTATATATGTATAGATATATCTATAATAGATATATCTATATATAGATATATCTATCTACATCTATATATAGATAGCTATATCTATGTATCTATTTATATGAAGATATATATCTATATATCTAGAGATATCTATATCTCTAGATATATAGATATATATTATATATCTATATACTGTGTGCGTGCGTGTGTTTGTGTGTGTGTATATACACACACACACACAAACACACTATAGACTATACACACTATAGACTAAAGACTATACATATATACTGTATGTATGTATGTACAGTCAAACAGTTCACCCAATCAAATGTTCTTGTTTTAGAACATCCAGGACCCCAATCCAGTTTGAATACAAATCGAGTTCAATTGATCTGCTAATCACTCATAAGGGCGAATGAATTTAAGCGATTGCACAATGAATTTAGTAAGCACGATATACTGTAAATTGTGTGGCCACAGGATTGTATGCTAACAAGCTGTTTTTTGTGCTTACAAACTACTATTGTCAGCACAACATGAATTCTGCAAATGTTCTGGGAAAACAACATGAATTTTGCACTACAATATTAATTACGTTCTGGGAAAAATAGTTTTGTAACTACAAAATTGATTTTGTATCCAAAAAATATATAGCTATCAAAATGTCACAATCTATTCAGTATCTTCACAATTTTTTGTACCATTACCATAAAAAAAAGTATCGATTTTGCATTTATATTAAAGAATATGCTTTTATAAACTGCACGCCACACTCAACAAAATCACAAGGAGTGACATCTATTACTTTATTCATACAGAATGCTTTTGACTATTTATTTTTCAGCTATTTTACCTAACAGGCATGTGCAAGGTAAGGCACATGTTGGGAGAGCAGGTTTTATCCAAGAACTACAATATAACAGGAAATTACCTAATAGAATTTATCTTGCAATCAATATTTTGCAATTTTCAAGTATTCTCTGATGTGTGTGCCCCGAGGTGATATGTTACTATAATTGTTACTTTATTGCAGTATATTTGTACAATTTGCACTACATTCCACTGGGCCCTTATGATTTCTGTGCTACAGGTTAGGACAGTTTAAACATGGCATGTTAGATTTGATTTAGGTCTACCTTACAAAACTTATGCAGCACCTGAGGGCTTTAAAAAAAAAAAACTGTAATATTATGTTGAAAACCAAGGTCTATATTTGCATATGTTTACAGATATGTAACATAGCAACAAGCCAGTTTTAAGGTGTCGCTGCACAGTGTAGTCCCAAACGTAAAGAGTAACTCCACTTTTGTTGATAAAAAAGCATTCCTCTTTGGGTGACCAATGTATTTTGCAGGGATTTTAACAAACTTTGTAGCAGAGTTCTATTTTCTGCTCTGAACAAAAAGCTTTGTTGTGTGCAAAGTGAATATGAATGGGAGTGATTTTTTCATTATTAATCAGCTGATGCACATGTAGGGTTCTAATGAGTAAAGTTGCAGTGTTGGCATCTCTTTAGAATTGATTAACCCTTTGGGAGATCTTGGCAAAAATGATTTTTTTGTTGTTGTAGAGGTTGCCTAAAACCTGATTTTTTTTTCTTAGCGCAGACTTCTGGAAAATCCATGAGCCAATCTGCCAAGCAGGAAATTACATATTTGGGGGTGTCCTATACACCAGCTATGTACAGAAGGCCTCCAAGTTGCCATATTGTAATAACTTATGCAGAAAATTACAGATGAAAAGGAAAGGTAATTTTTGACAACATGAAATTACAATATGGCTTATGTCTCAGTTGTTGTTGCTACACTGTTTCTTTTTTTTTTATTCACTATATTTTTTTCCCAGGAAAGTGGAGTTTTCCCTAAAGGATCACCAGGTTTGGCATAGGCCTCTTTCACACATGTTTACCATTCAGATCCGCATGCCAGTTTTTTTCAGGTGGATCTGAATTGTCGCTCCATACAGCTCTAAGGAGCGTCGGATGTCAGCGGTGACATGTCTGCTGACATCCAATCCGCCCCGATCTGATCCCTCCGCAAAATCCAGATGGATGGATGTCCTATTTTCCATCCGTCTGGTGGATCGGATCGGGTGAAAACGGACAGGCGGTCCGTAATCATCCGACCCCTCCATAGGGGAGAGCGGACTCTCTGACAGGTCCGTCCCTGCACAGAGTGCAGAGACAGACTTGTCATCCGCCGGCTCAGCGGGGGATCAATGGAGCGATCCCCACTGAGCAAGCCGAGTAGTGAAAACGGACAGCCCCGTGTGAAAGGGGCCTTACAGTGCATCTGGAAAGTATTCAAACCTCCTCACTTTTTCCACATTTTGTTGTGTTTCAGCCTTATTCCAAAATAGATTAAATTCATTTTTTTCCTAAAAATTCTACAAAAAATACATACCCCATAATGACAATGTGAAAGAAGTTTGTTTGAAATCTTTGCAAATTTATTAAAAATAAAAAACGAGTACATGAGTATTCACATCCTTTGTGCAATACTTTGTTGAAGCACCTTTGGCACCAATTACAGCCTCAAGTTTTTTTGAGTATGATGCTACAAGCTTGACACACCTATTTTTTGGCAGTTTCTCCCATTCTTCTTTGCAAGACCTCTCAAAGCTCCATCAGGTTGGATGGGGAGTGTTGGTGCACAGCCATTTTCAGATCTCTCCAGAGATGTTTAATCGGGTTCAAGTCTGGGCTCTGGCTGGGCCACTCAAGGACATTCACAAAGTTGTCCCATATTTCCACTTTTTTGTTATCTTGGCTGTGAGCTTAGGGTCGTTGTCCTGATGGAAGATAAACCTTCGCCCCAGTCTGAGGTCCAGAGTGCTCTGGAGCAGGTTTTCATTAAGGATGTTTCTGTACATTGCTGCATTCATCTTTCCATTGATCCTGACTAGTCTCCCAGTTCCTGCTGCTGAAAAACATCCACAAAGCATGCTGCCACCACCATGCTTCACTGTAGGGATGGTATTGGTCAGGTGATGAGTGGTGCCTGGTTTCCTCCAGACATGATGCTTACCATTCAGGCCAAAGAGTTAAATTTTTATTTCATCAGACCAGAGAATTTTGTTTCCCATAGTCTGAGATCCTTCAAGTGCCTTTTGGTAAACTCTAGGTGGGCTGTCATGTGCCTTTTATTGCGGAGTCAACAATAAAACTATTCAAAACTCGCGCTAAGGTACTGAAGCAAAATAAATATATAAAAGTACACAAAACTGCAGCAAACTACTGGGCAAAGGTGCTGTAATCTTAAAAGTGATAGAAAATGTATGAAACAGCGCTGGCAGCATATGTTATTCAATACACATCATGGTGATTGGTGTCATATACATCAATGTGTTTGTGCCATACAAAATCAAAATACAACAAAATAATAATATGCACAAATCTGTAAAGTGCTTGGTGCTTATATGAAAAAAAGTGCAATGGTGCTCCAAACTTTGCAAAATGTGAGGTGACTCCCCCTTCGGTGACCCCACCCACCAGAAACAATGGACCCTCAGCTTCGCAGTCTGGAGTCAAAAAGGCAGTGATCTATTGATCTGGAGATGTGTAGGATGGTCCCTCAAAAAACTCTTCCAAGAGGGTACTTTATAGCAGAAATGATATGCCACACTCCATAGATGGGGAAATAGAGAGAAAGCTCATAGTGAAATACCGCTAAAATAAGTTATCAAGTGCATTAAAGGCGCCACTTACAGGATATCTGACAAAAACAGGCATCAGTAAAAACATCCGAGTTCACCACTGTGTGGCGTGTGTTCCAGGGAGGCGGAAATTGTGTCAATGGTTAGCGTGAACCGGAAGTGCGTCAACACATTTCACCCCTCCTTCAGGGCATCATCAAAGGACATCACTTTCGGTTCCTTGGAATCTATTTATACCTGAGGGAAGATCACCTCTCCCACCACTGGGGAGAACAAAGTGACCAATTACAATCAGTGTAAAAAAACACCAACTTCCTCCTCTATAACATAATTTCCTGTTGCCAAATATATTTAAAAAACTTTATTATAAAAAGAAGCTGTAATGACTAACATGCCTTTTGGCTATCATACTACAATAAATCATATAATGCGATAGACATTTACAAAAGATTTCCAATACATGATTAAAAATTACTTAAGTATAAACATGAAAAAAAAAATTTTTTAAATGAAAAAAATAAAAATTGCGATAATGGTTAGCGTGAACTGAAAGTGTGTTGACGCATTTCCGTTTTATTTTTATTTTTATTTATTTTTTCATATTTATTCTTAAAGCGGAGTTATACCCAAAAATGGAACTTCCGCTTTAAGGGAGGTGACCCCCTGACATGCCACATTTGGCATGTCATTTTTTTCGGGGGGGGGGAGCCGGTACCCTCTTTTCCGAGGGTCCCAGGTCCCACTTCCTCCCAGCGCACCGCAGCACCGGAAGGGAGATCACCTCTCCCCCCTCCCTCTCAGCAATCATCTGCGACACGTCACAGGTCCCAGATGATTGCCCGGCCAGTCACAGCGTGCGGCGCGGCTTGCGCATGCGCAGTGGGTGCCCGGCTGTGAAGCCACAGCCGGGTTTTAACAGCTACAATGCCGGCGCCATAGAGAGGAGGGGGAGATGAGCGGGGCTTCGTGCGCCTGCATTGCTGGACCCTGGGACAGGTACGTGTCCAATTATTAAAAGTCAGCAGCTGCAGTATTTGTATTTGCTGACTTTTATTTATTTTTTTTAAGCAGAACTCCGCTTTAAGTAATTTTTAATCACGTATTGGAAATCTTTTGTAAATTTCTATCACATTCAATGGTTTATTGTAGTACGATAGCCAAAAGGCATGTTTGTCATTACGGCTTCTGTTTATATTAAAGTTTTTTGAGTGTCATTGCAAAGGCTGTGATTACTTATGTACATGTAATTTTTTCGTTTTTTATTCTTAATAAATTTGCAAAGATTTCAAACAAACTTCTTTCACGTCATTATGGTGTATTGTTTTGTAGAATTTTGAGGAAAATAATGAATGTAATCCATTTTGCAATAAGGCTGTAACATAACAAAATGTGGAAAAAGTGAAGCGCTGTGAATACCTTCTGCATGCACTGTAGACAGTAAAAGGTAATAGATAAAATGAGCCCAAGCTTGCTAGGACGTTAAACTTTTTAAACTAAACTGTATCTAAAACATCTATCTTGTCCAAGAACAAAAATGTTATAAATTACAGCTTACCAGTCCCAAGGTGTGGTTGTAGCAGGGTAGAGTGCCCTAAAGCCAGGACTTCCAATCACTCAAATGATTCGCCTGGGAAGTATTTAGAGAGCAGTGGGAAGAAAGAGAGAGGCCTCAGAAAGAGGGAGTGGTAGAATACAAAGAGGGTATGCTCGCCTTCCCCATTGGGGAAAGCTGAAACGCTGCCGGTCCCCTAGTTAGGTTAGGGAAGAAGTTGTGATAGTGACACTTGTCTTATATTTCATTATAAAAATATCACAAGCAGTTTTGTACCGAGTACCGAGTCACCCCTCCTGTAACACAAACAATGGGACAAGCTATGCTAGAGTTCTAATGTACATTCAGCACTTTACAAACTTTTTTGAAAAAACTATAGATAAAATTGTTAAAGATGAATTTCAGGTATGAATATTGATACATAATCAAGCTTATACCGATGTAACTGTGCATATACCATACCTGGCTGATGCCCCCAGAAGCTGGAAATCACTGAAGTAAATATGCAATAGTAAGTTCAGTAAATGTTCTAAACTAACAGTGTCTCTGTGATGTGTTTGTTGGGGACTAACAGCATGAATAAGCTAAGCTTTGCTTGGTGAGAATTTACATGCAGCTGTAAGGTAACAGTTTATGCTGCTGCTATTAGTGCTGGACCAGATGTCTATTCTTTCTAAGAAGTTAACAGTATATCCAATACCTGGAAAGTATGGAGATTACACCGGGTTCGGGTCAGGAATGAATGGTGAAGTAAAAAAGAGGGTCTGCCTACTTGGTGGCGCTAGGAAAGGTTTCTCTGGATGGAGGTTTCTCTCGATGCACATGCCTGGCAATCTGGGCCCCTGTGATTCATGGACTCCATGTAGATCAGGCCAGGTCAGGAACCACTGGAAAAAGAAAGGCTTTTTGTAATTTTGTAAGCAAATGAATCCCTGACATGGCCTGAGGGTTGAATTGAACGAGGAACTTGAAACATAAAGAACCAGACGATAGTTATTAGCAGGACTTTCTTCTCAGACAATAGGTGGGGAAACTCAACCACACACCCACCCTGTCGATCTGCATTAAATGGCTGTCATGGTCAAATTGCACTGTGGGAGGGGCTTAAAGGGGCATTAAATACCAGGAGTGCGTTACGTATGAAGTGCAGGTATTACGTGTGCATACTACATACAGAGTGCAGAGTCCAGGAGTGCAAACGACCAGAGTGCCAAGGATCAAGAGTGTGCTAGATACAGAATTCCGAGTTTAGAAGTGCATTACACACAGAGTACAGGGTTCATTATATACTAAAATGCCCAGCATTCTCCCATAACAGCTTACAAAAGAAACTGAGAACAAGCTTTAAAGAAACCCTACCCTACGTTACATCTTAGGACTTTGTTAGGGCCATGCATAGGGTGGAGTTACAAATGGAGCAAGCACATTGGGTGGAGCTGTCGGCCATGACTGTGAGCTCTGAGAGGACTGGTAGAAGCAGCATCTTCAATATCATGTGAGAGGAGTTTAATTATTGTGCATGAACCAGGTTCACTGTTTATGTGAGTGTATTCTTTTATTGGTTATTAAAGTCTTGTGGAAGGCACTATGGTTTGCCCTATGCCTTTTTGAGTATCCATATTGGTAAGAAGATATATGACATGGGACCTCTGATGTAATGATTATATCCCAGGAGTGGGGAAAGCGTTATCTGATCTTATTCTCAATATAAGGAGCACCTAAGATGATGACTTCTAGCCCAACAAGGTTGTGATTGCACACTGGGGTTACTGTAGAGTAGACATGTGCATGACAAAAAAAAATGTTTTGTTACGTTTAGATTCTCTAATCAAGTTATTTAGTTTTGTTAAATTTGGCTGATTCGTTCAATTCGTATTCGGAATTCGTTTTATGTCTTTTTCGAATTTTCTTTGAATTTACCTTTTTTTTTTAATTTGAAACATTCGAATCGATACATTTTGAATCGGTTGAATCGCAAATTTTAGATTTTTTTTTTTCAATTCGAATGCAGTGAACAAACAAAAGAAAAATCTTCAACAAATGCTTATAAAGACTCCTTAAATCACCTTTGGCTTAACAAAAACAGCATTATTTCTAAATGATACTCTAATAACACACACAGTCTTTGATTTCAGAAATAGGTTTACACTCAAATTTGAATTGGAATTTTATGTAAAATTCGATCAGAATTTCAATTGGAATTTTGGACGAATTTCGGAAATTTCGGACGAATTTCGGAAATTTCGGACGAATTTCGGAAATTTCGGACGAATTTCGTTTCATTATTCTGAGTATTCGGTAAACTTTGTTTATACTGTAATTCGTGTTTTCTGATATATCTGAATCTCTGAGTAACGAAAAATGTGTCTGAATATTTATTTGGAATAAAACTAACCGCACATGTCTATTGTAGAGCACTTACACAAATGTGGTTTCCATTTAAAACATTGCCATAAGGATTTCACAAACACACTTATTTGGGCTTGGCATTTATAAAATAGCAGGTTGTTATATTGATGTGATTGATTGATATTTTATAGATATGTTTTTCACTGTCACTGTTTTTTGATTTTTTGTTTTGTATTTCTCACATATAAAGATCATTGTATGTTATTTTATATGTTGGAGTTGGTATTGGGGAGAGGGAGAGAGAGGGGAGCGCTGCACTGTTTATTTTTGGTATAATTCTACCCTTGTCCTTTTTTGTTTCTAACAAAATTACTTTGCGGTATATATTCAGTTTTTTTTTGTTTGTTTGTTTTTTTTAGATAAAATGTTGAGGATTTCCAATCATCATGTTTTCTGTGACCCATAAATCTTTTGCGCACACCTCTTTTCTAATATAGAAATTATAAATGCAACTTATAGAGTTTTAACAATTTTACATGGTCAGCCGTGTAGAAATAATTGAGCTTAAAACCAATTCAGCCATCAGCTTCTGCAGTCTGCTTTTCCATTTTTGCATCAATCAATCTGATATGATGATACCCTTCAGAACTGGCCAGGTGTTCAAGCGCAATGTCCCTCCCCCCAAGAATCTCTTTGTCATCTATGAGCCCTAAAGATGTTTTTCTAGCTACAATCTAATTGTATGTGAAAATCACTTTGTCTTCTTGCATTTTTAAACTAAGATAATACATATATTCCAAAAAGGAATATGCATGCTACCATTGCTGTCTTCCTCATTTTAAAAATATTACTTGCCTGGCTGCTATGTTGACCCTCAGGCTTCAATACATTCAATTCATTGGCCTAAAGCAAGCATCAGCAAAAGGCAGAGTACAGGCAAAGTAATAGATTCTTATCTGCATACTTGTGAATTAGTTACTCAATTTATTGAAGCCAAGGAGTTAGTATGGTAGCCAGGCAACTAGTTCTTGCAAAGAGCTATAACATCTTCCATGTGTCTCTTACAAAAGATTCCCCATCATTTAAACATATTGGCTATGGATGCAAACAGAACAGTGCCCCTTGTGGCCAATTTAGCTGGTACATATTAATCAGCAGAACCACAAAATGTTAATTGATGTTAAATGATTCAAACAAAACCATGTAATGTCGACACAGAAAATTAAGCCATTTAATTTTATTGTAATACTAATAAACTAGTTTGCACTGATTAAGTACATTACATTTTTGTAAAATGTTAGTTTCTATGTCAGAGTACTCTAGTTTTTGTTTAGCATTCTCTCAGTCTCGAGGTATAGCTTCAGGTAGATTAACATCCACCCTAATGTAGCTCCAGGTACAGTTATACACTATTGTTTATGTAATGGGTATTGAGTGGTCATAAATAAAAAAGCCTCTCCTTTCATTTGAAAAAAGATTGAAGTCTCAAAAAAAAAAAAAACAAAAAAAAAAAACAATGTACTGGTCAAGTCACCCACAGCCATTTTAACATGCCAGTTATTTATGGGATGAGATTTAGGTTTGGAATCCAGGTAAAACTTGCATGTTCAAGGTTTGCAGTTATGACAATTGTTTGCGATCATAATGGACTGTCTGGCCTTTGAAATTAGATTGACTGGCTTAAAAGGACCAATAATAGGATCTTTGGTATTGCCAACCACCTCCTTTTGCAGTTTTTTTTTTTTTTTGGAGAGGGAGGAATGTATTTTATTTTATATATTTTTTTATTTTTTTTCTGGGTTAAGGGTTTAGTATTGCAGGGTTTCTTTTTTTTTATGTGGGAGGTATATTTGCCAAAGTCATTATTTATTTTGGGGTCCTCAGCATACACTTTTTGCTAACAGCACTTTACCACATACTTGTGCGATAAAGTAGTGTGCACCAAAGCACCTCATATGTATTCCCCTTGTTGTCATAGCTGCCATTAAATGTAAGTATTCCTCTTTATTAAAAATGTCATATGGGCCTAAAGTGAGAGGCAGAGGTTGTAGGTAGAGGCCATGCTATACAGCCACAGCACATGCAGGAGGTTGTTGTTGAGTGGCTGACAAAGCCTTTCTCTTCTTCTTCGTTACAAGTGCAGATCAGCTAGCTCTGTTCTTCCTCCACGTTTTTTGCTTATTCCACCACAGACCCACAAATTATTTGATCACTGACTTACTGCAGGAGGATGATCTTGGTTATGTTATATGTTCCTCACTGAGATATGGATGAGGAGCATAATAACACAGGACTATTGAGGGAGGGGACATCAGGCAGGAAGCAACAAGAGGCAGGAATGTTACAGCAGGTAAAGCCCACTGCAAAGTGGGCACCAGTGATGAGGAGAGGGTGGATGACAAGGTTGCACTTCTCCTCTTTCCTCTTTCCCCACACAAACAACATTGCCCCGTTTCATCCGCTACAAGATCTGCAGTCTCTAGTGACAAGAGTTAAAGTCTCACAAGGGTTTTGGAGCTTAGGATATGCCATATCATTTGGGGAAGAGAGTCATGTGGCCAAGTGAAGAAGGGTAAAAAAAAGGCTTGAACCTATGCAGAATTCTCCTACATCCATCTCACACCTTCAACAGCCAACACCCAAGATAGGTGTCTCTTCTGGCCATTCCTGCCCTTCACCAGCATGTGAAATATAACGTAACACCCAAGATAGGTGTCTCTTCTGGCCATTCCTGCCCTTCACCAGCATGTGAAATATAACGTGTCTCTGTTGCTGGACCATGCTGTCAGTGGCAGGGTACGCAAGAAGACAGACATGTGGTCCACTACGCATGGGCAGGGATTCTACATATCCTTCATGACACACTGAGTCATTATCTTTCAGCTGGGAAGGATGCAGGATAGGGCACACTGCTGGAGCTGGTGATGCCACCATGTGTCATATCCAATGAATGGAGACAGAGTTACCATTACAACCTCCTCCACTTTGGCCTTATCTCCTAACTCCTCAGAACCAACATTCCTTTCCAAAGTGCTCCAGAACAAATGCAATGTCCCAAGCCAGATGACGCTGTGTTGCAGTTTGTATACCTGGAGGACAGGAGCCACACTGGACCAAGAAGTGCCTGAGGCCACTCCATCCTTATCCAGGCAAGGTTGTGTGTGAGAATGGCATGATTCTGCTGGCTGCCCTTCCACAGGAAAAGATTCATACATGTACCTAGCCTGGCAAATGTCTTCAACATGGTGCTACAGTCACTCATCATGAAGTATCCCAGCTTCCAAGGGGGTCCTGCATCAGGCCAGAGGTGTTTATGGCACTTTAGGTGGTCATACCTGCTCTGTGTTCACCTGCAGAAGGGCAGAGCCATCTTCAGTTGCTGCCTTATGTGTGACACCCCAAGCTGGAATTCAATGTTGGCCGCGCTGCAGAGGCTGCACTAGCAACAGTGCTCTATCAATGAGTACGTCAGTGACTATGGTATGATGACAGGTTCTGGGGAGCTGGGGTTCTTTTTACAATGTCAATGGCTCTTCAGTCAAGATGCGTGCAGAATTTTGGAACCTTTAGAAGAGGTGACTGATTAATTTATAGGAGAATAAACTTTACAGCAAATCTGTAGTGCCTGCTATTTCCATGAGTCAGTTTAGATCTACTACCACTTGATAAAGAAGAATCAGTCTATACTAACTAAAGTCTTTTACCAAGGTAAAATAAACCAGACTGGGGAGCTGCAGCTGCCGTTAGGCCATGCTAAATGCAAAAGTTCAAAAACCAATTACACATCCAAAATATGTGATGCCAGAATACATTTCTGATGTTGGCCATAAAAATTGTACTGCTCTGTAACACCATATACAATTTAAAAGCTTCTCTCAAGCATGTCATTTAAAGGATTAGTGTTTTTCCCATGTCACCCTTAAATTAAATAGACCCTCGCCCCGCTAAAGGTATATTTTTTTTTTGTTATTGTCCCCCATAGCAGCGCTCAGCTCCCTGTGGCTTTTTTCAACAATAGCTTACAAGTTTGTCCCTCCATAGACTTAATTGAGGTTCACTGCTAAGTTTGGGTTCCGTGAATTTCAAGCAGAATTCAACCCCCCCGATTTGAACCTGAGCAGATTTACTTATTCGTAGTTATTATTGAAAAATTATTGTGTTGGGTACATGCTGTAAAATATACAAATAAGTATGACTCTAGTCTGAGAGCCAGGTCCACCTAGCTCCAACTTGGCAATGTCTCTACCCAATATCACAGGCCAATAAGTATGCTATGTCCACACAGAATGTTTTTTTTTTCTTTTAAATCAGATGTCCTCATGTGCCACAGCACTACAAGGTATTATTAGCTGATTAAGAGTGGGTGGGCCTTAGGCAGAAGTGGAGACCCTGTGTATAGCCCAGGCCAAGGATCCAATTCCCACCAGGTTTAGGAAAATGATTGCTGCCCCCCCACAATTCAGTGCAGTGCCGTGCCCAGGTCCATTGTCAAATCAACCAGCTGCTCAGCACATGTCACATAATCACCAATAAATCAAAGGTAGATATTTAGGTTTATTCCATGAGCAGAGCAGAGATTTTTTTTTGGGGGGGGAGCTTTGTGCTGCCTTATTAAATGAGCATTTATTATATGAATACCTAATATGTAATAGGTTAAACTACTTATAGACACAGATCTGTACTCAGCATTGTTTATTTATGTATGAGTGTCCTTCACCACACAACCAACCATACCATCCCTTACTATCACATATAAAAATGCATGCTTGCAAAACTTAGGCCATAAAGTAATCCAATGCTTGCCTATCCTTTTCCAATCTAGTTCCTTTGTCCCTTTTATACCACCCATCATTGCTAGGGTCCTCATAGACAATGGTCATAAAGACATGACAGATATGAAGCAATAAAGAAGTGATAGCTGAAGAATGACAGGCAAATGAAGGTGGGTGTGGCTAAATAATTAAGGATTGAGGTCTTTCTCTCTAATCTGCATGGTAAGGGTTCATTCACACAATAGCACAATAATCTCCTTAAACATTACAAAAAAAATGTGGGTAAGGGTAGAATTACACTTTAAAGAATACACACCTTCCAGTTGGTCCAATTTATACACACTTTAAAAAGTTCACCAGTATTTGTATAAGCAGCAGCAGGGTTGGGTACAGTAGTGTTAAGCCTCCTACACACCACCGTACGATTGTTGGCAGGGGATTGTCTGTTGACAGACTGTTGTCCTAAAATCTTACCGTTAGTACGCTCCTTTTGACAATTGTCCAATTTTCGGCCAACAAATGTTGGATGACAGGCTAGTAAATTTTCGGTGGACAACGGCTTGAGGTCTGATTTTTATATGGTCAGCACACAAATCCGTCACATAAAAGTCGAAAGTATAAACAAGCATGCTCTGAATGAATGCTCACCAAGCACAAAATTAGCAGAAGGGGCCCAAAGGGTGGCGCTCAAGAGCTGAAATTCTTCGTAGTACGTCACTACGTTCGTGTTTGTGGCATGACAATTGTGTAACGTCAGTATGCAAGACAAGATCCTGGCACATGCCCTTTTGACAAAAATCAGACGCTCGGTTGTCCAACAACTGTACCGTATGTACGAGGCTTTACTCTTGTGTGATAGCAGGCCAGAATCAAAGCCATAGTAATGCTTCTAGTCATCAAATATGTCTATCGACATATCTTCAAGTAATGCTAAAAAATGAACATTTTCTCTGCACACAGCAGAAAAATCCATAGCCGCTTAAAAAGGAATACTTCCAATGATCAGTTGCCTGGCTTTTCTGATGGCTTTAAAGAATATTATATTGTGAAAGCTTGAAAGACAATGGATGGATTGACTAGAATAAATGACCACCTTATGGTAATTTTCATAGCGCTCATACAACTATCTTGTGAAACATAAAACAAAGCCCCAAACTCCTTGTCTTTGACATTTTTAGTCCAACCTAATTTGTCTGTTTAATTTATGTATGTGTATGCCTTTTTAACATACTTTAATTTAATAAATGAGCCAAGCTTTGATGAATAACCATCATTTACCAACCATTTAAGCATGAAGTCATTTGTACGTTGGTCCATGACTGCAGGGAAACCTTTTTGCAGTTTTTACTTTCATTATTTTTATTATGCTGGTAGAGTTCAGTGATCTGAATGGCGGTCCAACCCTTTGCTGTCCTGTAGAGAAGTGTTTGATCCTACCTTGGAAGATTGCAATAACACGTGATTGGCACATGCAGCTTAGAAGGTTTCCTGCCCAGCTGTAGATTGTTCCTTGGACAGCTGTTTCTTGGGTGCAGATGTCAGTTGTTTCTTTTCTATTTTCTTTTATGCCACTACTGCTAAAAACAGTCAAGACCAAAATACTACAATTGTGGAAGACTCCTGAAAACAGCTGTAGGAACTTTACTGAACAGGTACAGAGAATAAAAATAAAGGAAATTAAAATTAGAATGCAGTGATGGAGACAATATGCAAGCTGCATTTACATCTCATGTTTAGGCATCCCAAATCCAGAACAAGTGATACACTTTTGGGTGTTCTTATTCTTTATGGTGATAAAGCAGCAAAATGCATGTTTTAAAAATAGCGTTATGCTTGTTGCCCAAAAAAGGAGCATGAGCTTTTCAGCGGACAAACAGGCATAGGGCAGCCCATGAAGTGAATAGGCTGCCCTATGTGCGACGCATGAAATCATGTGCAAATTGTGCAACCTAAATTGCGAAAGTGTGAATGCAGCCTCAGGCTGTATAGTGTTACTGGTAGCGGATCAGTAGCAGCTGGTGCTCCATTTTTTGGAGGGCCGCAAACAAACTCTCCATCCGCCAGCCCTGCATATACCCCATCCAGGTCACGGGCGGCTTCCCCGGCTTCTCCTCCCAGCCAATCCGGTCGCTTCTCCTCCCGGCCAATCCGGTCTTAGGACCCACTTCCTGTTCTGATTGGCTGGGAGGAGAAGCAAGAAGACAATAGAGAATGTTTATTCGCTAATGTCACAAGTGGGTGGGCTCAGGGCGCAGTGCTCTGTGCCCCGAGTCAATCCCTTTTGTAGCCAATTAGCGCCTCAGGCTCTAATCATGTGCTTAAAGAAAAAAAGAACCTCGTAAAAATCTATGCGTCCCATGCCCCGCATGGTGATTAGAAGGTGGTGCATAGAGATTAGGGGGGCAGCACCGTGCACCCCTTATGGACCAGACGCCGTTTTACCGGATACTGTAGAGAAGGAGGAGAGGGCTATTATGGGAGAAAATATGAGACAGCTGCATATATTTCACCTGGAATATTTCTTATGATTCTTCTCAAAATTTCCTAAACATCCCAATTAAATTGTATCCTTAGTTAAAATTTAAAAACATGTAGCCACTTCTACATTGTGTTTTAATTATTTCCTATTAATCTGAAAATCTTGAAGATAAACAGAGTGGCATGAGATCAAATGGAAGGTTAGTATGTCCCCTGGTAAGGCAGTCCTTAAAGAAGTTCTTTGGTCACAGCATACATTTTATAACATCAGCATTGTAATAGCAATGCAAATAATACTTATATTTGACAATCCAATATAAGCTTTCTTGAAATTTCTCCTCTCATGTTGTGAGTTTTGCCTGTCTGTTGACCAACTCTGTCCACAACATCTTGGACTCCCTGCATTCTTTTAAGTTTCTCCTATGACCTATACTGTTTCCTTATAATTTCCAAGGACTACATATCCCATGGCACCCTGCTGTCTGTAAGCAGTGATTACTGTACATCAGAAGGCAAGCTCTATAAAATGTGTGATACAGCAGCGGCTGCTGACAGGGCATGGTGACTACATTTCAAAGATTTCCAGGAAGTATATGTTGGGATCTTCACAAAGCATTTGTAAAAACTTCTTTAGAATAATAGGAGTTAAAAATAATTGAACTACTATGGGAATTATTACAGGATTTTACATTTTGACTATAGGTACACTTTAGTGTGACCTTGTTGCTTTTTTCTTGGTAAAGCGCACATTCAATATAAGTAAATGTATGTTTTTCTTAAAGTGATTGTAAAGGCAGAAGGGTTTTTTTTTATCTTAATTAATTCTATGCATTAAGATAAGAAACCTTCTGTGTGCAGCAGCCCCCCTAATACTTACCTGAGGTCCATCTAGTTCCAAGGATGTGGTAGGAATGTTTCGGCTGCCCGGACCCCCCCTCCTCATTGGCTGAGACAGCAGTGCGGTGCCATTGGCTCCCGTTGCTGTCAATCAAAGTCAGTCAGCCAATGAGGAGAGAAAGGGGCCACGGCTCCATGTCTGAATGGACATAGAGAGCTGTGACTCGGCTCGGGTGCCCCCATATCAAACTGTTTGCTGTGGGGGCACTGAACAGGAGGGAGGGGCCAGGAGCACCAAAGAGGAACTCAAGAAGAGGAGGACCCGGTCTGCTCTGTGCAAAACCACTACACAGGGCAGGTAAGTATGACATGTTTGTTATTTTTAACTGAAAAAAAACAAGACTTTAGTATCACTTTAACTTTATCTACTTCAAACTTCTCTACCAAATTACTTTTTTTTTTTTTTTTTACAACTGAAAGCTTTAAACTCTATTTAGCACAACAAAGATACAGTATACTGGAGATGCCAAATTACACATGCACTTAGCTTCAGAGAAGTAAATGCAGGCAGTCACCTTATTCTACAATGTAAATTGGCCTTAAGCCTAGTACACACCGCAGCGGGTTGAATGGAAAAAACTGACAGCTCCGGTCGGAGCCACTGTACTAATGATCCGACGTTAGCACGGCGATCTCCCCTGCTGTTTTTTTGTGTTGTGACAGGGGGATGCCCCCACGCCAGAACACTTCGGTCAGCAATCTCAGCCATTGGCGGAGAGCACTGATCAGTAGCCGGTTGACTGCTGGTTTTCCATTTGGCCGGCTACCTTACACACGGACCAAATGTCGGCCGGTTGTTGTTGAACCAGCTGATGTCGCCCAACAATCGGCCCGTGAGTACGGAGGTAAGGACTAAATGTGGATAACGGAATTGACTGATCTGGGAAAAAAAGGACATTAGTAAAGAAGAAATACAACAGAGTAGAAATAGTAAGGATAGTGGTATTAAACCCAAAAATGTAAATGTAATACCTGTATATTGCAGCTTGCCAATCCTTAGATGTGGTGGCTGCATTAGTTCCCTTTTTTTCTTTTAATTTCACCCAGTGATCTGACCAGTAGGTCTGTTATTTTTTAACTTCTTTTACAAGCCAAGCTGTCCAGCAAAATTGGCAATTAGAGTGTTGAGACAAATCATTTAACACTGACAGGGGTGCTTACAATGTTCAACTTTTATTATATAAAACCTTTATCCCAGAAGAAAAAAAAAAACTGTTCCTGTAACTGCCTAAAAAGTATTAGCTGGAGTTCAGCTTTAATTTGTTAGTCAAATCTTTCTAAATCTGCTAGTACATCTAACACTACCCTCACTGCAGACAGGACCAGTGCAAGGATTTTTGTCTACACAGGCGAAGGTGCATTTTTCTGCCCCCCTCCCTGTCCATTCAGCACCCCCCAACACCATCCCCCCCCACAACACCAGCTATTGTGACAGGGGGGGGCAGTAGGACAGGTGGGAGGTTGTGGGACAAGAGGGGGACAGCAGGACAGGAACAGGGGGGGCAGTGGGATGGGGGTAAGCAGTATATGAAGGGGGCAGTGTGACAGGAGGGGGCAGTGTGTAATGTGGGAGCAGTGGGACAGGAGGGGCAGTGTGACAAAAGAGGGGCAGTGTGAAATGTGGGGGCAGTGGGACAAGAGGGGCAGTGTGACAGGAGAGGGGCAGTGGGACAGAAGGGGGCAGTGTGACATGTGGGGGGCAGTGGGACAGGAGGGGGGACAGCAGGATAGGACATCACTATGATCACACACACCTTGGGAATGACCAATCCTCCCAGATCTCACCTATCCTACAGCGGCTCCTCCAGATGGTGTCAGTGTAGAAGATCTGGTGCCAGGAGGGGTAGCTGTGTCCCGGGCAGGCAGGAGAAGATCTCCCAAGGCAGCTGCAGAAAAAAGTGGGGTGGGGACTCCATCACCCTTACCTCTTCTTCTTCCTCCCTTCACTGGCAACCCCCTGGCCTGACTCACGCCACACAGCCGGGCGGACTCCACCATTCCTGACCGGAGTCTGCCTTAAAGCGGACCCCGACCCCTCCCTGCATACACCTGGGATCCGCCCACCACTCTGCCCTCCTCTGCATCCTGGCAGATTCGCTCTGACAGCAGGACATGCTGACCGCCCTATCTGCATACTATGCGCTCCATGCTCTGACAGCCTAGTAACAGCAGACAAACTAAACTTCCATACTGCACCCTGTCTCCTACCGGGAGCAGCATGGAAGTGTTAGTTTGCCTGCTTAGGGGAACCAGGGCCGGATTAACATAGGTCTATTGGAGCTGCAGCTCCAGGCCCTTTACCTTAAGATAGGCCCATTTGCCCAAAAAAAAATTACAAAAAAAAGAAAAAAAAAAGATTGAGTTTCGAGGGATGTATAGGAGGGTAGGTAGCCAAAGACCTACCCCACCACTGGTCAAAATTTGGGGCTCCTAGGACCTATGGTTCTGGAGATACGGGGGGCTCCTTATGCAGCCTGTCAGAAGCTACATACAGAGCAGCCAGTTTAAATACAAACTGACACACTCTGTTTGCAGCAGACTGAGAGGATGAGCTCACAGCGCCTCTCCTCATTTCTTGTCAGAGGCACTGAGCTCAATGGACAGCTTGGAGTCTTAGACCAATAGTAAAGTACCATTAGCCCCAGCTGTTCAATAAAAATGTGTCATAGAAGAGGGCCTGTGTCTAAAAGACAAATGCTCCCTTCCAGCCCAGCCCTCTTAATTAGAAGGAAAAAAAACGTGTTTATGTGTATAAAGTTTACCCACAATCCCATGTTTTTCTCTTCTGTTGCTGAAAAGGTACTGTTTTAATCAAGCTAAATCAAATGTTATTATGCTATATGTTATAACATAATAATTTATTATTTATCTATTTACTGTGAAATTACTGGTTGAAAGTTATAACTTCAAACTTCAATAAATTGTCCGTTAAGCCACCTGCTTGAGTGCAGATTTAGAAAATATAGTAAATTACCTTAACGACCAATATATAATAATTATTTGTATATTACTTACTTATGGTAATTAATTAAAAATCATCATGTTTTTGCTAGAAAATTCCTTAGAACCCCCAAACATTTTATATATATATATATATATATATATATATATATATATATATATATATATATTGTTTTAGCAGACACCCTAGGGAATAAAATGGCGGTCGTTGCAACTTTTTATGTTACACGGTATTTGTGCAGCAATTTTTCAACCGTGTTTAGTTTGGCGCCAAACTTCAATACTTTAAAATCTCCATAGGCTGCGTATTAAAATTTTTTACAGATTACATGTTTAGCGTTACAGAGGAGGTCTAGTGCTAAAATGATTGCTCTTGCTTTAAGGACCGTGCCGTATGTAATCTGTGTGTATCTGGCTCTGATACTAGCCAGTACCTCACCAGCCACTTACCTCACAGCACGCCCCGGACCCATATCTTAAAAATACATTTGGACAGGGCTGTACGAATGCCGGAGCTGTGATGTTTTACTTCACAGCTGCGACTTTTTTTTTCTTTAGCTCCAGCATCTTTAACTCAGCCTGCAGAGTTTGACAGGCAGCACCGCTTGTCAAACTCGCCTATTGATTTCAATGGGGCCACTCTGCAACTGCAAGCCAAATTCCCTCGCAGTAGCAGCATAGTCAAAAAATGTAAAAATACCATTCAGCAATGTAAAAAAAAACAAAAAACAAGGAGGCGGCAGTAGCACCTCATGAACGCCCATTAGCTGCTGCTATACCACTCGTTGAAAAGCAATCCACCACAGATCACTTTTCAGAGGGCAGTAAGCATTACCGCAAATGTGAAAGAAACTTGAAACACATCATCCATTTCACACTCACCACCTACCAGGTCACTCCCCAGCCACTTCCCACCTCCCTTCAACTTATATCACAGGTGACCATTTCCCAACCTGCAGATGAGAGACCCTACTCCAAAAGATATCACTCCCAGTTACCCACCCCACCCCCTGATTGATATCCCTCCATGACCACCTCACACCCCCCTGCTGACAGACCTCTCTCCCCAGCCTGTCCCCACACACCCTCACACCTGCTGACCTGTGGATGGGGGAATCTCTCCCACAGTGTTATTGTGTTCTGCCAGGGGGAGCCTTCCCAACCCACAGAATACAATAATCAGTGTTTCTAACTATAGCTGGCAGCACTGATTGTTTTGGGAAAAACCTGACAGGCTAGTTGTACTCAAGTCGATTAATAGATTGACTTGTGTACAACCAGCAAGCCCATACATAGATCGACTATGGCTGGTCTCTGCTTAATTGGCTTAATTTCAATCCATGTATGGCCCACTTAACCCCTACGCAGTCCCTAAATATCCTTCCACAAACCTTTACATTTTTCTTTCCCAGATTCCTTCATTCTTCTCACCTGTACATAGTGCCCACTGTCATACCCTCCACACTCCTCTCCTATACATAGTGCCCACTGTCATACCCTCCTCACTTCTCTCCTATACATGGTGCATGTTGTCATACCCTCCACACTTCTCTCCTGTATATACTGCCCACTGTCATACCCTACACATTCCTCTCCTGTACATACTGCCCACTGTCATACCCTACACATTCCTCTCCTGTACTTACTGCTTACTGTCATACCCTCCCCAATCCTCTCCTGTACATACTGCCAACAGTCATACCCTCCACACTCCTCTCCTGTACATACTGCCCACGGTCATACCCTCCACACTCCTCTCCTGTACATACTGCCCACGGTCATACCCTCCACACTCCTCTCCTGTACATACTGCCCACTGTCATACCCTACACATTCCTCTCCTGTACATACTGCCCCTGTCATACCCTCCACACTCCTCTCCTGTACATACTGCCCACGGTCTTACCCTCCACACTCCTCTCCTGTACATACTGCCCACGGTCATACCCTCCACACTCCTCTCCTGTACATACTGCCCACTGTCATACCCTACACATTCCTCTCCTGTACATACTGCCCCTGTCATACCATCCACATTCCTCTCCTGTACATGGTGCCCACTGTTATACCCTACACATTCCTCTCCCTCACCTGCACATACTTCCCACTTTTATACCATCCATACTCCTTCCCTATGCCTCTTACCCACAAAAACAGTTCTTAAAAATTATATTGAATATCCGCAATGTTACCAGCACACTTTTGTTAACTAAAGGAAATCTTCTCAGTCCTCATATTTGTTCTGCCCATTATCAGTACTCATTTAATTTTGTGATTACTATTGTGATGTATGAAGGAACATAGGCAATGTCAGCTACTCTAAATATACCACTGGTAAAAAAAGTGTCCCTGAAAATATTTTTGAAATGTTGACAACTATGCACGTGGGCACTGCCCAAGGGTCACCAGGTCAGTAACGGGCCCCATGAGAGGCTCCTGGGATCCTGTGATATTAAAGTGGTAGTAAACTTTGCCAACATTACTACTTTTTAGAGGCCCTGAGGTAGGCTATGCCATAATGTACTAGTATGCACAGCATATTTGCACATTAGGGTACACTTACTTGTCAGACTGAGCCCTCCAGGACTGCGCTGTGATCAATCTGGCAGGTCCCGGACGCTTCCATGTTCACACGGTCTTCCTTCGGTCACTTGCCTTGGCTGGGCTATGGTAATGTCACTCCCACGCATGCTCATGCGCATCCTGTCTCTCTCTCACCCCCTCTCTCTCTTATCCTCTCTCTCTCTCTCTCTCTCTCTCTCTCTCTCTCTCTCTCTCTCTCTCTCTCTCTCTCTCTCTCTCTCTCTCTCTCTCTCTCTCTCTCTCTCTCTCTCTCTCTCTCTCTCTCTCTCTCTCTCTCTCTCTCTCTCTCTCTCTCTCTCTCTCTCTCTCTCTCTCTCTCTCTCTCTCTCTCTCTCTCTCTCTCTCTCTCTCTCTCTCTCTCCTGGTATTATCAAAATCAGAATCCCCAGCAAGTGCCTGAGGATTCGGATTTTACTGCCACCCTTCCCAGCCTGGTGCCCTAAGGAGGCTGCCTAAGATGACTTATGCTGACGCTAGCCCTGTTTGCAGACTAACAATGCTGCTGTCAAAAGGTGTCCCTGTTGCTCCTCCATGAGTGGAGTCCGTACAACAGAAGGTAAAAATAAAGGAAAAAAGCCTAAAAATTAAAACTAATGCTACCACCACATTTAAAGAAAACTTACAAAATAAACATTTATGAACAGATGTTTTTCATGCAGAAATGATATACTGTGTTAGATATGATATACTGCATTAAAGTATTCTTACCTGCTTGTTCTCAGCTCATTCTAAATTTTCGGCCTCTGTGCATGTGCAGGAATTACGTCACCCCGAAAGATTAGAATCCGGAAGAAGACTGCTTGAAGAGGCCTGTTCTGAGTGGAACCTGTCCTGTTAAATCGCTGAATGGTCTTGGCCACCGTGCTGTTTATATGCATTTATAAGCAGGAAATCTGCAGATCTATGCATGTAAAACCTGCAGCTGTATCTTACTTTTTTTGTGCGTGGCTAAATGTCACACACATTTTTGTATGTAGACGTAGCTGTATGTATGGGCTCATTGATCACTATAGTGCTGTGTTTAGATGCGTACAAAACAATCTGCTGTAAGCATCTAAATGCAGCGTTTTTTCTGCCTGCATGAATGAGCCCATAGATGCAGCTATGTGTATGTGTTCATTGATAACTATAGTGTGCACAAAATCATACACTGTGCACATCTAAAAACATTGGGGTTGATTTACTAAAGGCAAATAGACTTTGCACGTTGTAAAGTGCTGCACTCTACAAGTGCAGTTGCTCCAGTAAGTAAATGTAAAAAAAAAGTAAGCTTAGTAAATGAGGTGAATCTCTGCTGACTTCCATCATCCAATCATGTGCAGGCAAAAACGCTGTTTTTTTTTCCATTTTTGTTGCACGTGATTGGGTACTCTTTACAAAGTGAAGCTTTACCTCATTTACTAAGCTCTGGAGCAACTGCACTTTGCAAGTGCGCAGTCTTTTTGCCTTTAGCAAATCAACCCCATAGTTTTTTCTGCCTGTGTGAATGAGTTCTACTATTGCTTTAACTGAATGAGTTAAAGTGGTTATAAACCCTTACATATACCCAGTGAAGTGATACACAGAGATGAAACAAATCTTCCCACATACGTTGCACCTGTCTATGTGCAGCCCTTTCTTCTCTACATCCTTTCAAAGTGCTGACTTTTTAGGCTTGGGGGGCAGAGAGCTGAAGCCACACTCTGTAGAGCTCAGTGAGGAGAGCTCTGACAGCTGATTGGAGAGAAAGGACACACTTCTCTCCATGCAGCACACAGGAACAGAGCTGAGGCTGTCAATCGGCTGGAGCAGTGGCGCCACTAGGGTTGGTGTCACCTGGTGCAGTAAAACATGGTGTCACCTCCCTCCTGTCTAGCCTGCCCAGCACCCTGCAGGCATCGCACTGTCACGGGGCGCACCCCAAACCAGCCCCTGTAAATGATAGTATAGGGTAGTATAGTGGCAGGCTAGGGTAGTATAAGGTGGTATAGTGGCAGGCTAGGGTAGTGTAGGGTGGTATGGTAGCAGGCCAGGGTGGTATAGTGGCAGGTTAGGGTAGTATAGCGTGGTATAGTGGCAGGTTGGGGTGGTATAGGACAGGTTGGGGTGGTATAGTGGCAGGTTGTGGTGGTATAGGACAGGTTGGGGTGGTATAGTGGCAGGTTGGGGTGGTATAGGACAGGTTGGGGTGGTATAGTGGCATGTTGGGGTGGTATAGGACAGGTTGGGGTGGTATAGTGGCAGGTTGGGGTGGTATAGTGGCAGGTTGGGGTGGTATAAGGCAGGTTGGTGTGGTATAGGGCAGGTTGGGGTGGTATAGTGACAGGTTGGGGTGGTATAGGACAGGTTGGGGTGGTATAGTGGCAGGTTGGGGTGGTATAGTGGCAGGTTGGGGTGATATAAGGCAGGTTGGTGTGGTATAGTGGCAGGTTGGGGTGGTATAGTGGCAGGTAAGGGTGGTAAAGGGCAGGTTGGGGTGGTATAGAGCAGGTTAGGGTGGTATAGGGAAGTCTAGGGTTGTCTGAAGTGACAGTGTGCTCAATCCTTTACAGCATGCCTGGAGATGAAGACACCTGGGGGGGGGGGGGGGCGGCTGTGTCCTTGCCTCTTTCTCCTTCTTCAGCCGTGGGATCAGCCAGAGTGAATGAGTCTGTGGGAGGAGTGGAGGAGGCAGCCACAACCCCAGCTCCTCCCACCAACTCCTGCTGCCTCGGGATATATTGGAGGGACAGCTTAATCTGATTTAATGACTCTGCTGCAGCTCTGCAAGCAATATAGCTCAGTGTGTAGCGGCGGCCTCGATATCACCCCTCTGGCGAGTGTCACCCAGTGTGGGCTGCACCCCCATAGCGATTCCACTGGGCTGGAGGTCCCTCCCCTGTCACCACCTTTTTCTTGGTGTCAGGAAAACTCATCAGAAGTGATCCATAGTAATAGCAGAGCAACGGAGCAGCAGACAAAAGTGACACTTAGGGGTTGATTTACTAAAGGAAAATCCACTTTGCACTACAAGTGCACTTGGAAGTGCAGTCGCTGTAGATCCGAGGGGGACATGCAAGGAAACTAAAAAACAGCATTTTAGCTTGTATGAAATTGGATGATAAAATCAGCAGAGCTTCCCCTGATTTCCGATCTTCGCCTCAGGTCTACAGCGACTGTACTTCCAAGTGCACTTGTAGTGCAAAGTGGATTTGTCTTTAGTAAATCAACCCCTTAATTGAGACAAGTACACACTATAGAGGGATATGCTTTGTTCATATTTCATGTCTCAGGTTTACAACCACTTTAACCTTGGTGCGATTTCTTGTTATAATAAGTGTGCTCTGGCACTGCTATTACAGCGATCTAATGATCACAAGAAATGCTTTGTCATATGAGTCCTCCATAAGCTTGTTTTATCTTTGGTTCACTAGAATCAAACACATACACAGTGTTTTTTCTACATGGTGATCGATTGATCACAGACACACCTCGGGCATATGAAACACAACACTACCTATTCAACGAAGTTTAATTTTGCCGCAAATAACAAATTCATTACTGAGCCACCGTTGAAATCTATAATCGCAGTCTTGTGTAATATACCGCTGATACCTGTCTGCCGGTGAGTTTACTTTCAGATACACAGCAAGGATTCTTAGCTGTTTGTTTTTGTCAATAAATTAGTAAATATGAAAGAGATGTAACTAAGCAACAGCTGGAGCGCCGAAGGCTATCAAGATTTGTAATATATATACAAATAAACTGTTTTTACTTGTTTATGGCTATAGAGTGATATTAAAGAAAAATCCATGAGAATGACTCTAGGGCAGAATATTCCTCCGTACATGTCCATTTCTATTAGCATTTTAAAGAACAGAGATGGGCAGAGCAATCGAAGTTCCAAAACTCACTCAAATATCTCCTCAAAAAATCAGTAAATCACCATTAAGTTTTATGGTATTTTATCTTTTTTTATGAGAGAGAAAATGCTGGCTAATGGTGGCTACATGTTTCGATTTTGTTATCTGATCGATGTGTGATTCGATCAAAACAATCAAGCCCATACACAATAGAAAAGACATACATACCCTTCTGATCAATTTAGACTCTTTTAGATTGGATTCGATCAAACTGAGTCATTAAACCGGGGCAGAAAATTATCGGTTATTTTGCATAGTTTGCCAGCACTATGATACTTTGTTCATAATTGTATTTTGATTGATTACATGGTTACATAGTTAGTCAGGTTGAAAAAAGGCACAAGTCCATCTAGTTCAACCAAAAAAAAATAAAAAAATCATACAATCCCATATACACAATCCTTCACCCACAGTTGATCCAGAGCAAGGCAAAAAACCCCAGCAAAGCATGATCCAATTTATACAGCAGGGGAAAAAATCCCTTCCTGATCCCCTGAGAGGCAATCAGATATTCCCTGGATCATCTTTACCTATAAATATTAGTACCCAGTTATACAGGCATTCCCCGCTTTGTACATTTAGGAAAAAATCCAGGCTTTTTTTAAGGTAATCTACTGAGCTTGCCAGAACCACCTCTGGAGGGAGTCTATTCCACATTTTCACAGCTCTAACTGTGAAGAAACCTTTCCTTAGTTAGAGATGAAATCTTTTTTTCCTCTTGATGTAAAGAGTGCCCCCTTGTCCACTGTGATGACTTTAAAGTGAATAACTCAACACCAAGTTCACAATATGGACCACTTATGTATTTGTGCATATTGATCATTTACCCCCTTAACTACTTCCCACCCGGCCACTGCACATAAACGGCTGGGTGGTGCTTTCCTCGTTCTGAGTGGATGTTCAGGAACGTCCTTCAGAAAGAGTGCTCGCAGCGCGGCCATGAAGCGCGCTGCGGCTCGATCCTGTGATCATTCTGAGACATGGGCGCTGTGATTGGCCCTCCCGATCACCTGACGGCTGTGTCCAATCACAGCCATCACAATGTAAACGTTTTTCTGACTGGCTACCCTACTTTCTCTCTTCGGATATTCCAACAATCCTTCTCGGTGATTTCAACATCCCTGCTAATACAAACACTCCTGCTACTTCTAAACTTCTTAGTCTAACCTCTTCATTTGACCTGAAGCAATGGGTACAGGCTTCTACTCACTCTGATGGCAATACCCTTGACCTTGTATTCTCCTACCTATGCACTCCATGCAACTTCTCAAACAATCCTTTTCCTCTCTCTGACCACCATCTTATTAGTTTCTCTCTCCCCCTGTCTTCCACCACCTTTCCCTCCAATCGCCTAACCATCACCCGTAGAAACTTTTGCAACTTCAACTCCTCTCTCCTCTATTCTGCTACTGACCACCTCTATGACAAAATCTCTCCCCTGTCCTGCCCCAACCAAGCCACGTCCATCTACAATAAATCTCTGTCCCCCACCCTGGACAAGCTCGCTCCCCTCACTACACGAAGAATCAGGCCTCGACCCCTACAACCCTGGCAAACAGATGACACTAAAAGTCTCAAAAAACGTAGTCGTGCTCTTGAGCGTCTGTGGCACAAGACTAAGTCTCTCAAAGACTTCAGCCAATACAAATCTGCCCTCCAAAAATACTATTCTTTCCTCCACACTGCCAAGCAAACCTATTTTACAACTCTTATTAACACCTTCTCATCTAGTCCCCGTAAACTCTTCTTTACCTTCAACTCTCTACTTTGTCCTCCACCGCCTCCACCCACTGACTCACTCACTGCCCAGGAGATTGCTAATCACTTCAAAAACAAGATTGATACAATCCGTGATGAAATCTCCATTCTACAGGTATCTCCCCCAGCTAAGACCCCATGTCAACAGGTACAACTGACACTCCCCCTATTCAAATCTGCTACTACAGATGAAGTTGCTAAAATCCTTTCTATCGCCCACCTAACCACCTGTCCCCTGGACCCTATTCCCTCTCAAATGCTACGGTCACCCTCTGACCCCATCCTACACTCTCTAACCCACATCTTCAATCTCTCCCTCACCTCTGTCATCTTCCCCGACGCTCTAAAACATGCACTGGTCACCCCCATACTCAAAAAGCCATCCTTGGACCCTACCAATCTTAACAACCTACGCCCTATCTCCTTGCTCCCCTTTTCCTCTAAACTCCTTGAACGCCTGGTTTACAACCAACTGAGTGACCACCTCATTAAAAACAACCTTCTTGATCCCCTTCAATCTGGATTTCGCCCTCAACACTCCACAGAAACTGCTCTTTTAAAACTCACAAATGACCTACTAACTGCAAAAACCAATGGACACTATTCTGTACTCCTACTTCTGGATCTTTCAGCTGCCTTTGACACGGTTGACCACCCCCTCCTCCTCAAAAAACTTTACTCCCTCGGTCTCAGTGACTGTGCTCTTCAGTGGCTCTCATCCTACCTATCCCAACGCACCTTCAGCGTCACTTACAATTCTACTTCCTCCACTCCTCTTCCCTTCTCTGTCGGAGTCCCCCAAGGTTCTGTTCTTGGACCTCTTTTATTTTCAATCTACACCTCTTCCCTGGGTCAGCTGATAGCCTCTCACGGCTTTCAATATCATTTCTATGCTGATGACACGCAAATCTATCTCTCCACCCCTCAACTCACTCCATCAGTCTCTTCACGCATCACTAACTTACTAACCGACATGTCTGTATGGATGTCACACCACTTCCTCAAACTCAACTTGTCCAAAACCGAGCTTATAATATTTCCTCCCCCACGTGCCTCTTCCCTTGACTTCTCTGTCAAAAGCAATGGCACAACCATCCACCCGTCCCCACATGTCAGGGTGCTAGGTGTTATCCTGGATTCTGAACTCTCCTTTCAGCCCCACATCCAATCACTTTCCAAAGCTTGCCGCCTCAACCTCCGCAACATCTCTAAACTACGTCCCTTTCTAACCAATGAAACCACAAAGCTCCTGATTCACTCCCTGGTTATCTCTCGCCTTGACTACTGCAACTCACTCCTCATTGGCTTACCTTTAAACAGACTATCCCCCCTGCAGTCCATCATGAATGCTGCTGCCAGACTTATCCACCTTACAAACCGCTCAGTGTCTGCTACCCCTCTCTGCCAATCCCTCCATTGGCTGCCACTCGCCCAACGAATTAAATTCAAAATACTAACAATAAGTTACAAAGCCATCCAGAACTCTGCCCCCAGCTACATCACTAACCTAGTCCCAAAATACCAACCTAATCGCCATCTCCGTTCCTCCCAAGACCTCCTGCTCTCTAGCTCCCTCATCACCTCCTCCCATATCCGCCTCCAGGACTTCTCCCGAGCCTCGCCCATCCTCTGGAATTCCCTACCCCAATCTGTCAGACTGTCTCCAAATGTATCCACTTTTAGGCGATCCCTGAAAACTTTCCTCTTCAGAGAAGCCTCTCCTGCCTCCATCTAATAACTGCACTATTTTCTCCATTAGCTCATCCCCCACAGCTATTACCCTTTTGTATAACTTGACCCTCCCTCCTAGATTGTAAGCTCTAATGAGCAGGGCCCTCTTATTCCTCCTGTATTGAATTGTATTGTACTTGTATTGTCTGCCCTAATGTTGTAAAGCGCTGCGTAAACTGTCGGCGCTATATAAATCCTGTATAATAATAATAATAATGTAAACAGAGACGCGTGTCTCTGTGACAGATCACCCCGCCAAGCTCAGTGGGGGGGGGGGATTTGCAGATCTGTGACAGCTCTCTGTGTGAGGATGATTTTACACAGAGAGCTGTTACAGATCACCCCACAAAGTACACCAAGCACCACTGATATACCCCTGGCCCTATACACATTTCAGTGTCCCAATAAAAAGTCTGTCTGTCCCCATCACTGCCAACACCAAATAAACACTGATATGGGTTATTTTTACCAAAGAAATGTAGCAGCATCATTTTTGGTCAAAATTTATCAAGAGAAATTACTTATTTGCAAAATTTTATAACAGAAACTAAGAAAAATGCATTTTTTTTGGAAAATTTTCGGTCTTTTTTTTATTTGTAGCGTAAAAAATAAAAACCCCAGTAGTAAATACCACCAAAAAAAAGCTCTATTTGTGTGAAAAAATGATAAAAATGTAATTTGGGTGCAGTGTTACATGACCGCGCAATTGTCATTCAAAGTGTGACAGCGCTGAAAGTTGAAAATTGGTCTGGGAAGGCGGGGGGTGAAAGTGCCCTGTATTGAAGTGGTTAATCTTCTCTTCTCAAGAGTGAATACATTCAGTTCCTTTAATCTTTCCTCATAGCTGAGCTCCCCCATGCCTCTTATCAGTTTGGTTGCTCTTCTCTGCACTTTCTCCAGTTCCCCGATATCCTTTTTGAGAACTGGTGCCCAAAACTGAACTGCATATTCCAGATGAGGTCTTACTAATGTTTTGTACAGGGGCAAAATGGTATCTTTCTCTCTGGAGTCCAAACGTCTCTTAATAGAAGAAAGGGGTTTGCTTGCTTTGGAAACCGCAGCTTGGCATGGCATGCTATTATTGAGCTTATGATCTACCAACACCCCCAGATCCTTCTCCACTATGGATTCCCCCAGTTGATTAGATTATGAAATTACATGGTGGAAACTGGAATGCAATCGATAATTTACAATTGTAATTGTAGCGCTACTCCATTTTTCAGAAAACACTACACAGTCAATAATGCAGTTCATGAGTTTGGTTTTGATCATTTATTATGGCAATACAACTTGGATGAGGTTAGGGTGATTTGGGATGCCCATAACTGTATTTACAAAAGATTTCTGAAGACAACTTGAACTGCTCCCAACTTTCAGAGTAGATCCTGGACTAAACTCCTGAAGTAAAAATAACAAGTGCAAGTCCCAGACTGCAAGAATTCTCTTCCTCTAAGCAAAAATAATGCCATGCACCTGGCTTCATTGAACTTTCCTCAAGCATTGATGACAGTAAGCTGCTCACTGTCCCTCCTGAAGGCTAGCTAGATGTTGCATCAAGCTACTTTCTCCCTTTTTTGGCTTTGGAGGTGAATGTGTAGCGACTACTCACTCAGCCTCTTTAAATCCTGCAGCATGGTAGTGACTTTTGTCCAGACCTGCTGTTGTACAGGTCCCACTTGCTAGGCAGGGTGTCTCCTGGATGAGACTAAAGAGGATGCTGGTTCTTTCCCCTCTCTCTCCACAGCACACCAACCTCTGATACTGCACACTTTCTTTCCTGGAGGCAGAGCCCCCCCAGCACAGGGGACCCCTCCAGGCATCTGGATCTGGGATTCTTTCCCACGTGACCAGACTCTACAATATTTAAAGGCAATCTCCCCATCTTCTAGGCCTTCCTTGCCCAGGGATTGGCAGAGATCCCTTGAATATTCAGGCTGTCCTCTCCATACCCCACCTTTCCAGAACGTTCCAGAAGCTTCCAGAAGCCAGGAGGAGGTACCAGAGAATCAGCCTGCAGAGCCTGCCAGCTAACTATACTGAATCTCACTTGACCCCAACTGAACTGACTTCACAAACTAAAGTGAAATCCAACTAAATTTACCCAACTATATACACAAGGGGGTGCTACATTAGCTATGATGACATCTTTACTATCAATTAATATTGACTTCCTCAAGTTTGGTACATTGATTGCATGGGTTTTTTACTATAGATTAATTATTTTTATTGGAAGAGAACAATCAAAAATTCAATCAATCATTTATTAAAGCTTGTATAGCCACGAGGATTCCCTAGGGTACAAAAGACATGAAGCACTATCCATGAGGCTGCCTCCCTTCCTATATCTTACCAAGGATGCAGCTTGCAAGGAGACGGCGGCTTTGACTGACCGAGCACTTGCCCAGGACAAGCTTCTCTCAAATAATTCAGAGGGAAGGGGCTAAAAAATTAGCAAGTGCAAGTGCCTATTGTCAAAGCAGCTACGTGGTTGGATGGCCGTAAGGGAAGTGGGGTACCCTGTCTGACCTCACAGCTAGCTGTGTTCAGCACCTAGAAAGATGGCTCAAAGTGCTTCATGTACTTGAACATATTAATAAAAATCTAAGTGAAACTTCTTTTTAAAACTGAACTCCAAGACAAACAATTTGTGGGCATTTGATATGTAGAAATAAATCTCCTCTTATGATGGGTCCACTGTGTTTGGGTTGTGCTTTGTTAGTTACAATTATTTATTTTATTCATTCCGGAGAGTACTATAAATGCCAAACTTCCAGAGCTGAAGATTACAGTTTTGGTTATAGTACAGTGATAATAATGGGAATAGTCTTGCTCTTCACCTCTTCCATTCTAAATTTGTCCTGTACTCTTTTCACAGAATACAAGGCATTCTGTGAATAGATGAGGGGAGGGATGGATAAACATCACAAGCTACGCTAGTCCAATCACAGAATGCCTTGTATTCTGGGAAAGTTATACAAGACATTTTTATGAATGCAAAAGCTGGATTGTCCTACCATAATTTCACAGCTTTAAACATTTTATTTTTTGTTAGTTATTTTCATGTTTTTTTATGCACAGATTAAAGATTGCATGCAGTTTAAGATTTCAAAACACGTAAATCATGGTATCAGTGCATTTGATACTGCCTGTAAAGCTGGTATCAATATAAGGGATGTAATGTGTACTTTCCTGATAATATACTATATTGGTAAGCAAAACCTATAACTGTAAAGTGTATAGACAATTCGATGATAGGCAGGGCTTTTTTCTCAGAGAATAGGTGCAGGAACTCCCCCACCTCCGAGCACCCTCTACCTACCTCCCATTACTTCCCTTTTAGAGAATACAGAACCAAGTATCATTTTGTGGTGATAAGTAATTTGTATGGAATTTGTTAATGATGACAAGAAAAGCAGTAAAATAGATCCCCTGTAGCCAGTAACAATAAAGCCCCCTCTAGCAACAATAGATCTCAACATTAACAATGGGCCACCCAAAACAAAATCCCCCCGGCAGCAACAACAGAGCTCCTCACAGCCAGCATCAATAGACTCTTCAGCAGCCAGCAATAATAGTCCCCTCCCTCAACAGTAGATCTCTCCCAGCCATAACTGACCCCTCAGCGACATAAGACCCACCCTCAGCAACAATAGGTCCCCCACCAGTAAGAATAGACCCCCC
The DNA here is from genome assembly GCF_042186555.1 of Aquarana catesbeiana. Classification (NCBI taxonomy): domain Eukaryota; kingdom Metazoa; phylum Chordata; class Amphibia; order Anura; family Ranidae; genus Aquarana; species Aquarana catesbeiana. The sequence continues at coordinate 148,024,826 of NC_133325.1, forward strand.
CTGCAAAAATAGATCCCCTCCAGGTTGACTAGATCCCTCAGCAGCCAGCATCAGTAGACCCTGCAGCACACCCCAGCCCCCCTTACCATTACATACAGTCAGTGCTGGAGGTGCCAGAACTGCATTCCCCTGCATTCCCGATGAAAAAAAGCCCTGATGATAGGACATCCCTTAGAAACCACTGGGTAATGTCTCATTAAATCAGTATTTATGATCTCTTAAAATGTCCATAAAGGGGGTGAGAATATCAGCTCTGTCCATAAGATTCAATGTCCTGATTGTCTCTGGAACTACTCCCCTGATGTCAGAATATGAAAGACTGTGATCAGATAGGAAATGATCGGAATAGAAAATACATCTATCAGTATATGATGTCCTTGTATGATTGCCTTTTGTTGTCCTCATATAGTCTATAAATTTGCCTTGTGTTCCAGAAATCAGGGCCTATAATAATTCATCCATATTGCAAAATTGAATAAAGAATTGGCCCTCTAATTGCAAATCTAAACATTTGGTACAAAAGCTAAGTGATCATCTGAAAACAATGTAATTAAAGGGACCCTGTGGGACACGCAAGTGATGTAATGTAGGTAAAGCCATAATGCGAAGCAGGGGAAACACAGGCATCCAACATACCTGGAAGTGTTAAATCCTAAAAATTGCAGCAAAAAGCTAAAAATTGCCAAAAAGCTAAAACTAGAGTCACACTGGTAAGTATTGTTAATGTAATTTTCCAGCCTGTCTTTTTAAGTGACTATTTCTCCCTCCTACCGAATTTGAAAGGACTTAGGAATCGTTCAATTACAAGTCTTCTAGTTACAATGTCGTTATAAATATTAATACATGATGATGAGTTTTATGCTCTAAACATTTATAAAAAAGAAAACTGTAGCATGATATATTTTTAAATGGTTTTAGAAGCCCCATCAAAGATGTGCCCAAGAACATGAATAGGTCCTTAATGCGACATTACATTGCTGTAATGTTTCCTACACAATGGAATGGCTCACTTATTTTAAATATGTCACAAGGGCAACTGCCCTTCCTAATTAATTTTTTCCTCTTTTTGCACTCATTTTTTCAGCTATGCTACATTTAGCTGGGATTAAAATATATTTAGATGTGAGTGCCTTAATGGCTGGTTACTGAGAGCCAATGAGTAATTTACCCACAATTGTAATTAACCTACCACTAGAGGGGTCATCCCAAACCTGTAATGGCTTTAGGCTCTGAGCGCGTGTCCTGTATCTTCTGTGTGATCTCCTGAAATGTTTACTATGTTAAATAATGCCTAAACACCATGTCTTCAGAAGAAATATGAAGTGAATGGCAGGCTCGCATCCTTAATTGAAAGTTTAGTCTTTTTAATGTTTGTTATGATAAGCTTGATATAAATGATCATTTCCATATGTGTTAATGTTTTAAAATCCTTGTTTTTATGTATAATCGGTGTACATGGGAGCAGATACATTTGCTCATTACATATGCAGGCTCTCCTTCCTGGTTTGCAGTACTATACACTGGTTGTGGTTTACTTTTCTTTTCCAATGATTTTTATTGAGGTTTTCAATAAGAACATAAGAATATACTACAGCACAGTGACCAGTCTTTGGACCAGCTTAGTACATAGTACTGGATACAGACAGGAAGAATGAAAAGGTTTAACAGTGCAATAACTCTCCAACCTATGCATATCCACCGGTTCATTAGTCAGGTAGTGGAGCCATTGGTGACGTATAATCTAAACATTATACATGAGACACATAAGTTCCGTCACCAAAAGAACCAATAAAAAAAACAGAAGATAAGATAATGACAGAACAATATTTGCTCAACTTAAATCAGGTAAGAAATGGTAACATGATTGATTGCATGGGCTTCTGCAAGTCCTTCAACGTTTTATCTGGTACTGAGGTCACACTGGACCAGCTATGGCTTAGAAATTAAACCAGCTTATGGAGAAGACAAGAAAGAATAAAAGAGAGGAGAATAAAGGGTAAATAGAAAATCCAGTGAAGAGAAAGGTGAGAAAAGGCTAGGAAAAAGTATGGATGACTGAGTACCAGGCATGCACCCTCCTACGCAGTGTGCAGGTGTCTCTCCATCCAGATCAGGAGGGTTCTGAAAGATATTTTATCCAGGGATTCCATGTTTTCTCGAAGAAGGCCTGGTTATCTGAAGGATAGCCACCATACGCTCATTGATCATGATCCAAGTTAATTTTGCCTTTAGGAGTTCAAAGGGAATTGTAGGTGATCTCCAGGATCGTGCGATGGATATCCTAGCTGCCGTGAATATGAATCCGATTAGGTGTCTGACATATCCTGGAATCCCCTTCACCGGCTTCCCCAGTGGTTTACTTTTTAAAATGCAAGTTTATGAGTTTTTTCTTTACCATAAAGTTTTACTGAAGTGAAATTTGATCATAACAATTATACATACAGTTTCTGTTGTTCATATAACATATCAATAGATATAGGAATTCACATGAATAAGCAATAGATTGTAGATCCTTTGATGCAAGTTTATGAGTTGAGCTGGCCATACACTAGTAGAATTTTTCGTTGGAAAATGTTCATTTTCTAAAAGTTCGTTCTATTTTCTAATCATTAGTAGGGTCAAATCGATGTGAGTTTTTGACTTCAGTTATGATAACATTTGAAAGAGCAGGATGGAACATTTTTCTCGTTTGAAAAAATTGCTAACAGTAAAAGTTTTTTGTTTGGGAAACATTTGTTTGGAAATCTACTAGTGTAAAGCCAACTCAGATGACTTAGTAAAAATAATGTATCCATTAAAGGCTAGGAGAGGTGCAAAAACTAGTCAACAGTCTTTCCTCTGCAGCTAAAATTTTACCCATTACTGAATCAGGGCCGTTTTTAAGGCAGGGCAAAAGGGGCAGCTGCCCTGGGCCCTGTCATTGTTGTGGGGCCCAAAGCAGCTGTCTCAACCCAACTATCTTGGTTTAAATTCCCTCGTCCTTCGAGGTTTTAGTCCCGTGCTGTGTCCCAATATCTCAGTGTGAAGTGCTGCTACTAATGCTGCCCAGCTCTGCCCTTTTGTTGTGTACAGATGACTCACCTGCAGACCCTGTGTTTACATGTAAATTACCGGCATTCATATGTAATTAGTGGTGGTATTCATATGTAAATAGCGGCATAGTGGCGGCCGGTGGAATTGATATGTATATCATGCCCCCCTGAGGTCATATCCACAGTAATCTCTAGCAGCCAATGAACAAGCAGAAATCATGTGCTGTAACCTCTAGCGACTAACCAGTGAGCCGTAATGTGTGCTGTAACCTCTGGCAACCAGTCAGTGAGCAGTAATGATACACTGTAACCTCTGGCAACCAATCGCAATAGCTGCCTGATCTGATTCAGTAAACTGATTTTGAGTCTAGCTGCTATATATTGTATGTCTCAGAGCAGGTGGAGAGCGAAACTACATGGGGGGCCCAAGAAAAGTTTTGCCCAGGGTCCAATCAATATTAAAGACGGCCCTGTACTGAAGTACTGTGTCTCATTCTGCACTCTCTCTGTGTGGAGGTAACCATCTTATTAAATGCAGGGTTTTGCAACCTCATGTCAGACTGGTGATCTGATGACTGATGGGGTAATATTCAGGAAGCAGCAGGAGAGGTGACGAAAGAACAGATAGTCAAAATAAATAAAGCTGCAGGTGTAAATTCCTCTCCGGTAAGGCAAACAGTGAGTACTGCAGTAGTGACATCATCAGATCTCACTCTAGGTGGCTACAGATCAGCATACTACCTAGGCACAATTAACATTTCAAGGTGTTCCCTATAATATAGCAAATCACGTTTTGAATTCAGGTACACTTTAGGAGAGAGACAGAGTAACGAAAAATCAGAAAATCGCTTTGTTTCATGCAATAAAAAAAGTCAGCGTAAAACTGTAAAAATGTGAAAGTCATGTGTAGTTTAATCTGGGGCCCCTTACAGTGTTACTAAGCCCAAATGATCTCCCACAGTATATAGAACATGGAAATGCAATTATTTTAGTAAATAAAAATTGCTAAGTACCTTTTCTCATCAGCAGTCTTGTGACTTCCATCATTTCCTTTGACTGTCCTATGAGGCTGCATGACCCCTGATCCTCTGTATGGACAGTGCTTATTGACCCTGTGCTGATCACATGGACCCTCCCAAAAAAGCAAAAAAAAAACTCTCTAACAATACACACCAAACTGAGCATGTGCAGAGTGCCTCCAAGGCTCTATACTATCAGCAGATGGTTTGGGGACAGTAAAAGAAGAGGAGGATCAGAGGAGACAGGATCAAACAGCCTTTTTAAACAATGCAGAGGATTAACCCTTCCATAGTGAGTATAACAAGCATGCTTTACTGCATATACAGACTGATTTTACGTTTGTGGGTTTAGTAACACTTTGATCTGGCTTACAGAACCTTTCTTCATGTTACTAGTTTGCTGTTCACTTCTTGTATTGGTGAACAGTGCAGAACTAGAAAGTGTCAACAACATAAGGTGTCGTGGTCTGGAATCAGGCTCTGAGGCTAGTGGCTGTAGCAGTAGAGAAGTTCATGCAGTAGTCAGTCTCGAGATGCAAGGTCTAAGCACTAGCTGGTCCTCACCCGAGCTCCTGATGGTGCACAAGGGTTTTGCTGCATGCTAATGCCAAGTTGTAGCTCTATGGATTACCCCAGCAGGAAGAGAGCAAGCAGGGGTCAGGTAGCTGATGTAGCAGATAGTGAACAAGCAGAGGTGTAGTTGATGAACAAGCCAAAAGGTCGGTAGTAGCTGGATAGGATCAGGCAGAAGCTAAGTCGAAGAACAAGTCAAGGGTCAATAATGAGTGGCCAGAAACAGGTATGTAATGTCGCTAAATATGAGGTAGAGAGAGTGCAATAATCTGGCAAACAGGAAGTGCAGAGACACGGCTAAAATAGGAAGTTCATGGGAGGAGCAAAGAGTTCAAGGTTCACCAGGTTGTCCAAGTAATAAGGCATGGAGCTTTCCATCATCTCAGTTAGCATAGTGAGAAGAGCCACAACCAGACACCACAGATGTCCTGGGTTCAGATCCTGATCCTGACCCTGAGGGACATTTTGGAAGAGACCAGACTGAAGCCACATTGCTATTGGCTGGAAGGATTACTGTGTTGACCAAAACTCCTTTTAGTTGTTTTTTGGTGGAAGGATTACCCATGCTTACTATTTGCTCTTGTATTTATTTACTTTTTCTGTAGGGCAGTTTTGCCCAATCAATTTGATAACAAACCAAAAGAGTATCCATGAGTACAGGAGCTGCCAGAACAGGTCATCCTCTCAAGGTGTCAGAAACCATGAATGAGACTGAGACAGAAGTACAGTTAAATCACACTTGTTTAATAATAATAAAAAAGGTAAACAGAATAAACATAGTCAAAACATAGCCAGAGTTCAGGAACCGGAACGGATAGTCAGACGAGCCAAAACGTCAGGAAGCCAGAGATGAGCGTAGTAGAACAGCAAGCAGGATCTGGAGCCAGAAGGAATGTCAGGCAAACAAGTCTTTAACAGGAACACAGGAGAGCGTCTCTAGAGATGTGACCAAGGTGAAGGCAGAGATCATCTGGACTGGACGGCTTAAGTAGGCAGGACTGACGAGCAGGATATCATCAACAGGTGAGTCACTGTGGAGAGATAGGAGTTGGCAATTAGCCGACAACTGAGCGGCCAGCTTTGAGAAGGAAGGGCTGAGGCCAGCCCTGACATAAGGACAGAAGGACCCAATAAAGTCAGCGGCTCCTCCAGGGGTAGGGTTACACATATAAAGATGACTAAAAGGTAAGCACTGCAATAATTACATATAATCTGGCACACAATTAATATAACACAATTTAAATTTATTGAGTTGGCAAACAAAGTGTTTTGTTTTTTTTGTTATTTCTGATTATACAGCTCAAAATTCTGCTGCGCCTTATAAAATAATGTTTATACATGTAATTTGTTCAATTCGGTTTTCACAGATAAGTTAAACAAAATGCTTGGGAAATATGAAAGTGTTTATTATACATAATTTTATGGATACGGTCCAGACAATGTTGTATGCTCACAGTTTCCAGACACGTATGAGTGGCTTAAAACTGAGCATTACTGTATTGCAGTGTCAAGGATTTTAGGTCCAATTCTGCTAGGGCTACTGTTGGTATGGAGTCTATATGTTCTCCTGCTTATTAAGTGGATTTTGCCTCACATTACAAAATCATACTGACAGGTTGAGATGTAAATCACATTTTCCACCCCTAGAAGACATGTTCTGATCTTACCTGTTTGCTTCCAATTGTATCATTGTTTAACCACCTAAGGCCCATACACACAATCAGAAAATCGTACGAAAAATACCGCTTATGAAATGATCGTGCGATAATCTGATCGTTAGCACACAGCTTTCGAGAGCCGATCATGACAATTCATGCAAAATTATCCGATGAGACCAGCACGAAAATTTTTCTCGTACGATACCAGATTGTATAACTTTAGTTTAATCAGCACAGCTGTAGTTTGAAAATACAATAAAATACACTACAACACATTACATAACTTCCAAATTTTTATTCTGTTTTATGAGAATTTTTGTAACTTTAGTAAACTCTTCATTTTCGATATGAGACTAGCATGCAAAACCAAAAAAAAATCAGATGATCATTCATCTGATAATCTCATTGTGTGTACTAGGCATTAGTCAGAGACCAGAAACTAGTGAAGAGGTAAGGTACCAAACCTGCAGGAAACTGTCACATGATAGCAGGCTGACGACTAGACATGTGCGATTAGTTTTGTACAAATCGGAAATTCGTACAAATTTCCAAAAATTCGTACATTCGTGAGAATCCGAAATACAAATTTTTATGCATACGAATTTTGTACGAAATACAAAATTTCGTTTACGAACTTCGGATCCAAATTCTGTTACAACAGAATCGGACAAAATAAAAATGTTCGTTAATTACGATTATCTGTTATGATGAAGTTAAAAACCCCAAGAAGTCAGCACAGCACAGGGATGGCGGGAGCCCCTCATAATGATAAATTCATCATAACCAACATTCATAATTGTTACGAAAAGTTAACGCACCTAACGAAAATTCGTATTTCGTAATTGAATTTCGCTCACGATTTACGAAATACGAATTAATTCTAGTACGAAACGTAACGAAACAAAACAAATTTATTGACGGCACACATGTCTACTGACGACCCAATCAGTTGTGTCTGGGGAATTCCACACACTGCAGTCTCACATGTCAATGATGTCACCAGCATCCCTGCCCCTTTGTTATGTGTGATGCAGGGCAGGGAATTTCCCAGCTGCAGATGATTGAGTCGGCAGCAATCTTGTGGCTGTATCCTGTGGGTTCGGCCTGAACCTTAGCTCATCATCACTACGAGAACAAGCATGCAGCAAGCAAAGTCAGAGAAAAGCTCCTGGTTTGCACACATGTTCAAGGCCAGTGATTCGCAAAGGATTAAAGCATTTGGATCAGCACATCAGTTAGGATATTCAATGAAAAAGGCAGACTAGGTAGATCAGTGCCCACTCAACGCCCACTTTTTCTTGAATAGGATAGTCACCTACCTGTTGTTTTAGGAGACTCTCCTCTATATTGTGTCACACGTTAAATGGCCTAAAGCTCACCTCCTCTACATTCCTGGCCTAAGGTCTAATACTGAGGCTCAGCTGCTGGCTCTCAGTCCTCCTCACTGACAGTCAAGTGATTGACAACTAGCAAGGTTGTAGTTGTTGCATGGTCCTCTTCTCCATGCTCTTGACAGACCATTTCAACCCTGTTGTCCTTGAGGGAGTTCTGGTGTGAAATGCCCTCTTCTTGCGGCAACGGTTCTGGAGAGTCTGGATACACCTTTTCTGGCTGCTGAATAGGGTTCTTGGAGCCTCCAAAGGTTTCCCAGGTGGCATCTTTCCTCCATGGCACCCACTGCTCATGAGGAGACTCATCAGCAGGAAGCACCTCAAAAAGGAACGCTGGGCATCCCCCGCAATGGGCCCAAGGTATCAGCACAGATGTCAGGGCACCGCACTCAACCGTTCCCACCCAACATATGTCTCTGACATGTAGGATATGAAGCATGGTGAAACCACCTTGAAGACAGCATACTTCATGGCCTGCATCTTCACAGCTGTCCACACTTACAGCAACTAACGAGCATCTGCAGCAGATCATCCCCATGCCCTCTGGCCTCTTTGCTCAGTTTCAATCACATAGTCCAGCACATGTCCACAGGCAGTGACGTATCCCATCCTGCCAACTATACCAAGTTTTGGAGGCATTGGCCAGGAGTTTACACCATGTTGGTCCAGATACCACCCCACTTCTTCGTGGATGGGATAGTAATCTACCTGTTTTTTTAGGAGAAGATCCACCATATTGTGTTACACTTTTGTGGGTGGGGCCAGTTGATTGGTACCCAAGTTGGAGCAAACGCACACAGAGACCAAGTAAAGTGGCACTGTTATTACTTGGTTAATTAGAAGTAACATATAACAAGTGGAGAGCGATGGTAAGGTGCTTACTTAAGAGTCCCAAAACAATATGGCATCAGAGTCTTGAGCAGGGTACAAGAGTTCTCAGCAATGTTGGCGGTACTTTAACACAGCCCCAGCACTTGAGGTGTCACTTTAATAATGCTTACGTTACCTAAGCAGCATCTGATGGGGGTGGCTGATAGACAAAGCAGCGTTGCAGGCGCACTTAGCAGACCGATAGAAAGACCTTTGTGCCAGCTCTAGAGTCTAGATAGCTGAACCAGTTGCAGTATCCCTGTTCTATCCCTTGTTGACAGGAACCTCTCCCTAGTGCTAAATACACTGTCCCTACTCTATCCAATTTGCAAATGCATGCCAACTGCAGTGGGACAGTGCTATTATTAGCATTGCCCTCACTAGAGAGGGATGCGGGGGTCATTCAGTATTGCCATGACCAGTTGGACAGCTGCTTCCCTCATGACACCTACGAAGGCTTCAGAGGAGCAAAGCTCCTCTCATCCTTCATTGCCTCTGTACAGCGGCCAGCAAAACAGCACCACCTACAGAGGGGAGGATAAACTGCACCTGCCTTAACTTTACTTGGCTTGAAGCTCCCCTTCTCCACATTCCAGGCCCTAATACTCAGAATAAAGGAATGTCCAGTCCCAAAAGGCTTTTCTATACTTCACTGCACAACTCAATCCCTGTTCAGCACATTTCTTGTAAACACAGTTCCTTTACAGCTTGACATCCATTCACATAACTGAGCAAAAGTCTGAAGTGCAGAGCATTGTTCCTGTTACATGACATTGTGAACAGCAGTTCCTCAAGTGCAGAACACTCACATAAGTACCCGGAACAGACACAACCATCTTCTCAGATGTCACAGTCTCTTTATCCAGATGTTTCACACAGTGGTGGTTGGTGGTAATATTTTTTTTGGGTGGAAAACAGTGCACCCACAGCTGTCCCCCCCCCCCGGTCCGGTCGGTCCGCAGCACTTACCTCATCTATGGCAAGCATCATGGGCGGCGGGCATAACGGACGGTTTCCCCTTCTCTCCTCTGTGGGCATCACGGGCGGCGGGCATCACAGACGGCTTTCCCTTCTCTCCTCCGCGGGCATCACAGGCGGCTTCCCCTTCCCCTGTTGGCGGCTTCCGGTGGCTCCTGTCTCCTCCCTCCTCCTCAGTGACCAATCAGAATGCTTCTCCTTTCAGCCAGTCGGGAAACAGGTCTCAGACCCTCTTTCTGATTGGCGGGGAGAAGATTCAGTGTGAAAATAGTAAATATTAATTCGCTATTGTCACACAACTGGGTGGGCTCGGAGCGTCCTGTTTGGGGTCCGGACACATGGATGGGGGGGCGGCGCCTGTGTGCTCTTAATGAATGGGCTGCCCCTGGTTTCACACTTAGTGTGTACCTTCCCCTCACACAAAGGTGTACATTCACATAGGCCCCAAAGCCAGCCATTTTCCAACACAGGCATGACGCAAGTGATAGCCATGTGAGCTCCTCCTTCAGAGGGTACATGTTTGTCTGGCTGAAACTTTTCACCAAGGAACCCTGGATCTGAAGACCTGACTTCCTATCCACCATCCCAAAGACATCCATACCAAGCCTTAAGTGACCCACCAGACTGAAAAGCTGGGGGTCGTGTCGATCTGGTGAGTGGGGATACATGAGGGGGTGTTGTGCACCTGAATCTTCTGAAGTACCTTTCTTCCCTTCACTTTGGATTGGAGCACCTTTAGTCACTTGTTTTGGACTTTGTTTTATCATTTATATCTTATTCACATCCATATATTGTGTTTGCGAGCGCTATTTATATATTTTTCTTCAAGTGATTAGCACTTTGTGTATAGGAGCTGCAATTTTTTCATTTCACTGTTTTTTTTTTCTGTCACTCCATTAGCGCGAGTATATATATTTAGCATGTATATTTTTTTCAATTCATTGAAATGAATGGGCTTCTTTAATGCAACATACATTAACATTCATGTGTTAACGCAACACTGCAGACCCTAAGTTCCTCTGCAATGCCCCACAATATCTGTTGAGCCTGCCAGTGAAGGCCCCCTAATGCAGCTTCCTGTAATGGTGTGGCAACAATGCCGCACTGCTCCTGTATTTAAAGCAGAGTTCTCATGCAGACTGTGCATACTTACAGTACAGTGGGAAGGAAAAATGTTGCAGTTGCTGCGGCTATCAGCATTGTCATTGCTGATTTACAAGTCTGTAGCTTATCGTTTAGCACCTGGTTCCACCTAGTCCGGCCCACTGCTTTCTGGGTTGACAGCGCTGCCTCTGTTGCTAAAACCTTTCTATAGTGAGCTGCAATGGGATAGGAGATATGTGTTAATTAACCTGAAGCAACAGATCGCCACAATTGTGATCTATTATTTGGTCATTAGGGCCCATTCAGACCTTTCCTTTGCAGTTCCAAATATTTTCAATGGCAGCCCAACACACCTTGGTCATACATGTGTTGCGGTGAGCTGCAATTGAAAAAAACAGTATAGATGCCTTTTTTGTCTATTTGGTTCAGATTAATGGGCTTAGAAGCACTATTCGCTGTAATATTTCTACTGCTGTCTGTTAGATATTAAAAACTGTTTAAGGTTCAGTCTTTACTGAGTTGAGTTTTGCAGTAAAGTGCATATAAAAATATTATGCTCCTACCGGCAGTGAAACTGTTAAATGAAGATCTGCCAAGTGTGCCATAAACCAAGGCAATGAATAATCATTTGCAATGTGACTACTTCCCAGCATACCACTTCTCTAATAATACACATGGTCTGTCAAGCCAACTTACCTTCCTTGGCTGAGACCTTTGCAATGTGTTTCAGAGCACTGTACAACAAAAGATATATATTCCCTTCTACGCTGGATTTCTAATTACCGATGATATAAAACTCAGTGGGTGAGGGCAGCCACGTCAGTTCCAAAGGCAAAGACCCATTCTATATATTATATTATTATTAACATGGCGGGAAGTTGCCTGGCTTCTTCTGTATTGGAAGAAGATGTTTGCATAATTAAAGATATAAAGCTGTCGAAACCCTTTAAAAAGAAATACGGCTGAAGTATCTTACTGTAACCTATTGTGTGCCAACAGGACCTGCAAAACGGTGACACTACAGGAGTTGTGTCATATATCACTGCGTCGCAAATATCAGTTCTATGCAAGAAAAAATGTTATTGAACAGGAACAGTTACAGCGTAAAACAGCCAGTGTCACGGAATAAGAGGCAGAGCAAATTAACCATGCAGGGCTCTGCATCATACTGAGAATGGATATTTTAATGGAAAATAAATGCCATAACTTAACATTCATCTTTCTGCAGATTTAAGAGTTACATTTTACAAGCTTTAATATAATCCAATTTACAGCTACCAAATGGATAAAGAAAGGGTGGGATGTTTAGTGCATGTAAACAGTAACAATAGATATATCTTGTTTGGTCCCTTTGTTTTCTGTTAAATATACCATTAAAAGCATTTTTGTTCATAGAGTGCAAAAAATTCTGTTGATTTTGACAGACATTTTGTTAGTTGATAATTTTCTGTGCTCTCTGCCTGTTCTGCAGTATTAGCAGTTACATTTTTCCCAGTTATCTCTATGAACTAAAGAACCCCTCCCTTCTATGTTATAGAGATGAGATATACTACAGTGAGGGAGCATTGTCACCCAAAGACAGGAAGTATGTCACTTTGAGAATCACCAGGTGAAAATTAAGGAACAAACACTTAAAAAAAAAAGAAAACTAAAGCTGTCACCGCATCAAAGTACTGGTAAGCTGCAATATATTGTATCACATCTAGTTGAACATAATCAGGAAATAAAAAAAACTGGAGTTATAAGCTGCAAGAATGTGTCATGATATAGCATTAGTAATGAATTTAAATATAAGGAGGTCCAGTCACTAACATTTTCTTTCAGCCGAGGTCCGAATCTGATGTTTGTGCTATGACTCAGATTTAGCCATTGTATCTGTATGAAAACTGAGAAATTGACAATTTCCATAGCATTTCAATAATATTTATATGTGGACAGTGTGACCTTGGATGACTTTATTTCTCATATTTGAATGGAGTACAAACAACTATCTATAACAGAAACAAGATGTAAGACAAACAAATAACGCTTTAATAAACATAAAAGTAGGCCAATCACATCCACATTTCAAGTCAAATAAAATAAAGCTAACTTACATCAAATGTCTCAATCAAAGTGCCCCATCAGAGTGCACCCTTACATCAGATGTTCCCATCAGAGTGCCCCATTACATCAGATGTCCCCATCAGAGTGCCCCCTTACATAATATGTCCCTATCAGAGTGCCCCTTACATCAGGTGTCCCCATCAGAGTGCCCCCCTACATCAGGTATCCTCATCAGAGTGCCCCGTTACATCAGGTATCTTCACCAGAGTGCCCCCTTACATCAGGTATCCTCAGAGTGCCCCCTTACATTAGATGTCTCTTTCAGAGATGCTCCATTACAACAGGAGTCCCCTTACATCAGATGTCCCCATCAGAGTGCCCCCTTACATCTTATGTCCCTATCAGAGTGCCCCTTACATCAGGTGTCCCCATCAGAGTGCCCCCTTACACCGGGTATCGTCATCAGAGTGCCCCCTTACACCGTGTATCGTCATCAGAGTGCCCACTTACATCAGGTATCCTCATCACCATGCCTCCTAACATCAGGTATCCTCATCAGAGTGCCCCCTTACATCAGGTATCCTCAGAGTGCCCCCTTACATCAGGTATCCTCAGAGTGCCCCCTTACAACAGATGTTTCTTTCAGAGATGCTCCTTTACAACAGGTGTCCTCTTACATCATATGTCCTCATCAGAGTATCTCTTTACATCAGTTATCCCCATCAGAGTGCCCCCTTTACACCAGATGTCTCCATCAGAGTATTCCTTTACATCAGGTATGTAGACAGGTGTAGTATATCCTCCATGCTGTAGGTGGCGCTGATGCTGTGCAAGGGGAAGTGAAGACTAAGAGGACTGTTGTTCTGCTGTCGCCTCCATAGGTGTCATCAGGGTAGCTGTAGTCTGATTGGACACAGCAGCCCTGAGTGACTTTGGTGGCCATCTTTTGTATGGGCGGTGCTAATAAATTTTGCATTTTGTGAGTGGCTAAGTTAAGGAAAGGAGCCATGCTGCTGAGGGACAGAGAGTTGGCCCTAAGGAATGGTTCCTGCTCGAGGAGGAATAGATTAGGGACTGCTGCCTGCTTCATCATCCTCCGATCTTCAGTTCGGTTTATTAGGACTTGCACCACTACCCTGCCTGTCAGCCTCCCCAATTCCGATGCCACCCTGGTAACCTAATTTATACCTAAGTAATTCCATGCATCTGGACTCTGTCAAGGTATCACCAATATCACTAAAAAAATACTAGCTTCTCAATCGTGTTGCCAGTCTCGCTGTGCTTGTGGATACCATATTATTTGGTATTGTTACCTCAAGTGTGTGCAGCAGTTGCAACAGCCATTGTACTAGTACTAGTGATTGCAGATTACTGTTGTTATGCTCTGTGACTGTTCACTTACACCAAGACTATACAAGAATAATTGAACCCTGTTCTGGACTCTGTGTGTTGTTCCTTCTCTTTGGGTACCCAATTCTTGGCCCTGCCCACAAGGTGTCACCATAAATCAAAAGAGCCAAATACCATGCCCAATGTACCTGACTATTGTCCCTGTAGTCAGACAGGCAGGGGGAGGAAGCTAGGTGGAGAAGTGTGCTGCAGGGGGCGGAGCACACACGTGATGTCAATGGTTGCCTAGACCCTGGCGGTCCTCGCAACCAATAACTGTTACTCAGCAGGCGTCCAGCGCTGCAGACTGGCAAGCAGACAGTGCGGATCCGAACCATGGTCTGTCATTTAGTGAAGGCTGGTATATAGATTTATGGAATGATGTTCATATGTCACACACAAGATATTCAGATTTGACTAAAATGTTATTATAAATAAAATCAGACACATATCCATCCACATAGAACTTGACGGAGCAGCAAAGTTTGATGTGTTGTTGTCAACTAAACTGTAAGGCCAGATAAAAGTTACCTTTGTCTGGCTTAGTGGAACTTCGGTTCTGCAGCACTAGGGTCCTGGGTTCAAAGCCTGGTTGGGACACTATCTGCATGGAGTTTGCGTGTTCACCCTGTGCTTGTATTGGTATTCCAATGCAAAGATATGCTGGTAGCTTAATTGCCACCTGTCCAAACTGGCCCTAGTATGGCTATGCACATGACCTAGGGACATCATTGTAGGCTCCTTGAGGGCAGGAACTGATTTGAACATAAAAATAATAATAAATACTAATTTCTGGGTAGACTCTTGAAGGATTTTTTGACCTTTGCTAAATATTTCTGGGATGATTCAAGCCACCACACTTATTTGTTTTGGTTTTATGCAAAGTAGTAGTGTAATTTGTATTTGCTGGTTCCTCATTATCTTCCTATAGAGGACCATTTGGAGTCGCTCACAAAAGCCTGTCATTTAAGCTGGCTCTACACATTAAGATCTAACAGATTTCTCCATCCATGCTACAAAACTCCCAATGTGGCTATTCCATTTTGACAACCAGCCTATCAGCTGTCAAAAATACCCCAACAGTGACTGCATCTGATTGGATGCAGGTGTTGTTCAGTAGACACTTTTCTTCCCGGCTCCTTCTATTTTTCAATTGAGGAGTGTCAGACAGGAAGCAGTCAACATGTTCAACCAATGAGCTCATTTTGGACAGAAACCAGCCGAAAACTGAACAGTGTATGGCCAGCTTAAGAATGTTTGTGGGTGGGGGGTGGAGAGGACTTCTCTCTCCATAGGCTACCTGGAGATGTTCAATAAGTTGGTATGTGATCAAACTGTGCCAGAGTCTATCCAAAACTGAAAAATAGATATCTTTTTTAACCATTTTATTTACTGTTTCACCATTAAGCCATTCTGAACATGGAAACATGCAAACCATTTCTGTGCCTACTCTGTAATATTGATTAGTGTATAATATGGAAGTTATTATAATTGTATTGTATAATTTGTAAGTAGGCTGGAAAGTGCTAGATAACTGCTGGACAGCAGGGAGGGAAAGTGTTAACTTACCATGTTTCCCGGTCTTTTCCCTTGCTGGGCTGCTGCTGGGCTCTGTCCCCTCCCTGTGCATATAAATTAGGAAGGAGTTTTGCCCAGTCGAGTCCAGCCATATGACAGAAGACAGGCTGACTGCTGCAATGTAGTCTGATCCTCCAGCAGCCACTCGCCCAAGGGAGGGAGGGGGCTGCTCAGCGCTCCTTCAAGCTATCTTCTTGTCCAGCTGTCATTATTGGGGATTGCCTGCAGAGAGGAGCCTGCCAACATGCCTTTGGCTGCTGAGCCCTGTAGTCCCAATACACATAGTCTGCTGCATGGAAAGAAAAGACACAGACAGCCAGCAAGGAGTGGGAGAGTACTTTGGTCCTGATTCCAGCAAAGCTGCTACAATCCTGTGTCCTGGAGCCTTCTATATGGGACTAGTAGTCCTTCTGAAGACACCAGTATGGACTCTACCTTTGCATATATGCTGGGCAGCACACAAGCCTGAGCTAGGGATCAGGGATTCAGGGAAAAAAACAGTTTTGTGTGCATGTGGACTGGTCATGTTTTGCACCTTTCTAAGTAAAGCTTTCAACTTTGCCTTCTGCCTGGTCTGAAGTTATTGAAAGGAGTGTAATGCAAGTAACCAGCACACATAGTCTCCAGCTTGTGGGTCACTAGGCCCATTGGGGTATAAAGACAACACTTAAAAAGACATCCTATTGTAGTACTACATGTGGATGCCATGTACAATGGAAGCTTACAGTCAGTTAAAGCAGCCTGACAGTAACGTGTACCTGATGCAGATGGAATGGCCTCTTGCAGAGAGGGAGATGTTGTTGGTACTCCTTCTGTAGCAGTCTGTCTCCCATAGCACCGCCCAGGTCCCCATCATGTACAGAGGTACAGATGTTCAAGAGTTTGTGCATGGAGCCCACGCTAGGCGCACAATAGGGCCCCATTTTGCTACCAGGGAGAGGTAGTGGCAAATGCTGGACAGGTGGATGTGGACATAAGCTCAGCCTGTCCTTCCTAAATGCAAGCTACGGTGAAGGTGTACATTTACACAGGGACTGAGAGTTAACCGGAGGACAGTTGATATGCAAGGTGTACATTAAACTCTAATGCCCCTTACACACGGTCGGATTTTCTGATGGAAAATGTGCAATCGGAGCGTGTTGTCGGAAATTCCGACCGTGTGTGGGCTCCATCGGACATTTTCCATCGGATTTTCCGACACACAAAGTTTGAGAGCAGGAGATAAAATTTTCCGACAACAAAATCCGATCGCGTCAATTCCGACCGTGTGTGGACAATTCTGTCGCACAAAGTGCCACGCATGCTCAGAAGAAATTCCGAGACGGAACAGCTCGGTCTGGTAAAATTAGCGTTTGGAATGGATACAGCACTTTCGGCACGCTGCAATGTTTTAAATTGTTTAATACAGCGCACTCTCTTCTTCTTTATAATGTGAGAAGAATGAAGTAGTTTTGCTGCTCATATTCACACAGACTTCTCACAAACTTCTTTCTTTATTATTTATTGTGATTCCCTCAATATATTTTGATTTGTCACATCTGACCAAATTTCTTTTTTGTTGTTTTATTTTTGTTTTGTATTTTTTTCAAGGCTGATTTTTTTTACTTTTGTTTTTTATTTTTTTCAAGGCTGAATTTTTTTTGGGGGGGGGGGGGTTGTATTTTTTTCAAGGCTGATTTTTTTTTTTTTTTTTTGGGTTTGTATTTTTTTCAAGGCTGATGTTTTTTTTATTTTTTGGGGGTTTTACTCCATAATATTTTTGTGTGTGTTTTGTGTGTCAAGTTACCACAACACCATTGATATCTTGTATTATTTAATCTTAAGGAGATTGTTTGGTGTTGGTGTCCCTTGTTAATTTCACATTGTAGTTTTGAAATGTACCTGCCTCCTCACAAACAAACTGTCCTTTTTGAAGGAAAACACACATAGGCGAGTATAATTGAACCAAAAATTCCTTTATTAAGGGCTCATAACCAAACAAAGAGGGAGGCAACGCTGGAGAAGCAGCAGAAATTTTCGAAGCCTTTGGCCCCCAGGGCACACATCAATTATTTTACTGCAAAATTGTTGGCCTGAGGAGTCCATATCTAAGGGAGTGCAGTCTGGTCCAGAAGTCCAAGAGATCATGAAAGCAGCAGATGACATGTATGTCCCCAGGCTGTGGTCATACAAGAGACTGCATCTTGTGCCAGACCAGACTGAACCCAGGGCCATCACTCTCTGGTCTTCCTACCACGCTTCCTTCCACGCTGTGGCTGTGGTGGTGTAGTTGTGGCAGGAGGAGGAGGATGGTCCAACTCAATCACGTGGTTATTGGGTGTGATTTCGTCACTCACCCCTTAGTTAGGACTTTATATAGAAGGTTCTCACACAGCTGGCGTTGACCCTCCTGCATGCCCTTCAGTTTGGTGGCAGCCATGCAGGCAAAGGCCTCTTCAGGAGTGGGTAAGGCTCTGAGGGATGCAGAAGCCTCCTGAATGAGCCTGAGCGCTGAATCCTGCACGTGACTCCCCTTCCAGGGTCTTTTGTTTGGAAGGCGGAGGGGAGGAACCTGCGATTCAATCAGACTCCTACTGGGCCCAGGCTTCTCTTGGCTGGCACTTAGCCCCGCCTCCTCCTGGCTGCCACTAACCCCCGCCTCCTCCTGGCTGCCACATTCCACAGCCTCCTCCTGTGTGCCACATTCCAGAGCCTCGTCCTGGCTGAGGTCTTCATGTGTATGAAAAAGGGACATAGTTTTAGTTTTTTATTCATCAATCACACACAATTTTCATCTCATGACTGTTGCAAATTGAATGTTAACAAATATAACAGACTATCCTTCTGAGCCCAGCATTTTTCATTCTTGTCCCAATTATTTTTGCCCACTACTGTCTATTGACATGTAAAAAACTGTATTAAATCAGCAATTAGTGATCAATAATATCATCTAGTAAACATAATTTATTTATTGACCAGAAATCTGTAGAAGAATGCTATACCTGACTCCATCTGGGCTCCTCCACTTCTTCCTGGCTGGAAGTCCCAGGTTGGACATCGGAAGCCTCAGCTGGGGTGGAAGGAAGAGTGGAAGGAAGGGTTGAGAGGGATTCCCTGACTTCAGTCTGGTCTGACAGAAATCGCAGTCTCTCATAGTACCACAGCCTGGGGACATAAACGCCATCTGCTGCAGCTCTGGATCTCTGGGAATCCGTGACCTTCTTGCGCTCCCTAAGATAAGTGCTCCTCAGGCCAACAATTTTGGCTTTTAAATACGGGATGTTTACCGTGGGGACCACCGGCTTCACCAACTCCAGCAGTTTCTCCAGCGCTGTCTGCCTCTTTTGTTTATTATTGTAATGTGGATGTTTCACCTACCACAGACAGGGCAGCTCCCTGTACTTGTCTATGAACAGGGGGAGGAAGTTGTGGTCATTGAAGCCATCCATTTTATCTGCAAGACACAACACAAGACAAACCCTAATGTCAGGCAAAACTCTCCTAATCTTGTTACAATATAGGCCTCAATCTAGAAGCAGTATAGGCCCAAGTTTTGCTCTTACCTTCGTTATCACCGCTATCACGATCGGCGCCTCCGATACTCCTTCCTCCGCTCACAGATCGTACGTACTACGCACGCGTGTTACGCTTTATAGACACTGCGCATGCGTGTAACTCCGCCCGCCCCTGACGTTCTTTCTAGTCTATTCCCCGCCCCTTCTCGTTCATGGGGGAAAAGCACATGGCGGAGACACAACAGGTGTGTGCTAATTACAGCAACGAGGAGGAGGGGGAGGAAAGCCCGGTGCCTGAAACGTCACGATCCAGAAGCAGAAGATTTAAGGCATCGAATATGTCCTTTGGGGAGATGTTGGAGATGGTGGACATCCTGAAGAGGGCTGACTATGATGGGAAGTATGGGCCTTACCCCAACCCCAATGTCAGAAAGGCCAAGATCATGGCGAAAGTAGTCAAGAGTCTGCACCGGAATTTCGGGGTACGACGATCGAAAGAACAGCTCAGGAAGCGGTGGTCAGACCTGAAATTAAGAGAGCACGAGCAGTACCGAAAGATCCGGAGAGTGCTGCAAAAAAGTAAGTAGTTGTCCTGTGTTCCTATTCTTTATGTTTATTACATTCGTGCTGCTCCATGTGCTTTTCTTAACTGTTATCCAGTTTCAAAAGGCAACTTTCATGTTCATGGGCACATTATTCGTTCGTATAAAACATTGTTCGTTCGGCCTATAAAACACCATTGTTTTGGCCATATGCATTTGCCCACATTTTTTAGGGCCTACTTGTCTGAAACTAATTTGGTTGTGTAGATGGGTTTGTTACTAGAATTAAATGCAAACTAGATTCTGTGTAAGGAGAGGACACTCAGCAGCTGTTTACACATCTGGACGCTGGAGCACTAGTGTGGGACACAAGAACACCCTTTTTATTAGGTGGCCCACACAGGTGTTCCAGTGTATACCATAGGGGTGTCTCCATCTGTGAAGCTTGTACAAAACAGGTAAGTATTGAAGCATGACAAAGGACAAGAAAAATGCAACATCTTGGAACTCTGCCAAAACAGACAATTGTACCCCACTTCCAAGCAATGTTTCATATTTATAGTTCTGCCATCAAATATCTGTGTTCTAAGTATACCTATTTTTTTTTACATAGGGGATAAAAGACTCGGAGGACACCCCTCATCCGAGGAGACCAGAGACCCCCCACCTCTGGAAGAAGGGGAAATCCACCCAAGCCAAGCAGAGCAGGAGGAGGAAGACGTGGTGGAAATTGGCACCACAACAGGTGAGTGTCTGCAACCACAGGCTCAGGTAAGAGATGGATGCCGAAATATTTATAATACATGGAGTTTTTTGGTTTCTATCTTTTTAGGTGATCGTGATGTTGTGGATCCAGATCCTTTCACCTCGGAAAGTGCACAGATCCTGATCGGGGAGATCATGGGGTGTAATAGGGACTTGGAAAACATCCAGAAAAACATCATTAATGTTTTATGGAGAGTTTAAAACCTCTCCAAATTCCTTTGGTTTTTTGTGTGCTAAAATTTTTTGACATTTTTTGACAAATTTGAGAAAAGCCAAATTTTAAAGATGCACACAGTGTGTCAACATGTGCTATCTGCCTTCACGGGAGATCAATGTAGGTGTTTTGGGGGTGCAACCCCTTCCTCAATAATAAAGTAGCTGTGAGGAAGGGGTTGCACCCCCAAAACACGTCCCTTGATCCCCCGTGATGGCAGGTAGCACATGTTGACATTCGTAAATTTGTGTGCATCTTCAAAATTTGGCTTTTACTGGGGTGACTTCACCCCATCTGAACGCAATATCAAACACAGTTTGTAAATACTCATGTCTGATATTGCCTTCAAGTTCTACCAAATGTGAACTTTGTAAGTTCAAGATTTGTGTCTTTCTTGCTGGTTTTAAACATGCCTGTTTTATCTTAAATGGACATTTCTACTTTTTCTAATGTGACCCCAAAATTTGTTATACAAAAACCTTTTCTAAATGCACATGTGATTGTGCTGGTATTAAAAAGATTGTTAATCAAGAATGAGTGGATTATTGTTTCAACGCTCCAACACTTTTTTGGTGCTCTAATTGGTGTTTTCTGTGACAATGGGTGTTATTTCCTAAGGGCAAATCCACTTTGCACTACAAGTGCAGTTTCAACTGCACTTGTAGTACAAAGTGTCGTTGGCTAAAGTAAATAACACCCAACAGTGTTTTGTAAGGTTACACAATCACGCCATTTTCAGGACTCACATTTCTGTCAGGGTCAGCTAAAACAAACACAAGCAGTAAATGTCACCAAAGATTTGAGTAGTTATTTGTTTTTTTTATTTGAAAAAGGTTTCAGACATTGTCTGGCATATTGATAGCCCCCCTACCCACAAAGAATTCAAGGTATCTTAGACGGACATCACGGGCACTCAGGGGGGTCAAGCCAGGACGGCCACTTTCAAGCGCCGTCAGGGTTGTTTCATTTTGAATTCCAGCCTCAGGCCCAACTGAGCCAGCATAGTTGGCAGAATGTTGCCGTAAAAAGTTGTGTAATACACAGCATGCCAGGATTATATGATTCAGTTTATACTCCGCCATATGTATGAGTGTAAGAAATAGGCGGAACCGGCTGGCCATGATTCCAAACATGTTCTCCACCACTCTTCTGGCTCTGGCCAGCCAGTAATTAAAAACCCTCTGGTCCGGGGTGAGGGTCCTCATCGGGAACGGCTGCATAAGATGGTCCCCCAGCGCAAACGCTTCATCCGCAACGAAGATGAATGGGAGTCCTTCCACATAGTCTTCTGGAGGTGGCAAGTCCAAGCTGCCATTCTGGAGACGCCTGTAGAACTCCGTCTGGGCGATGACTCCACCATCGTACATCCGGCCATTCTTCCCCACGTCCACATACAGGAACTCATAAGTAGCCAACACCACCGCCAACATCACAATACTATTGAACCCCTTATAATTATAATAGTACGACCCCGAGTTGGGTGGTAGGATGATGTGGACGTGTTTCCCATCAATTGCCCCTCTGCAGTTAGGAAAGTCCCACCGCTGGGCAAAGTGGGAGGCCACAGTCTGCCATTCCTGTGGCGTGTAAGGAAACTGTGGAGTCAAACAAAAAAAAAATGTAGTCATTTTGCACATAAACAGGGAAAGCTGATTAGACACAAACATTCTTGCCCAACATCAAGATAACATTTATTTGAGGGAGTTTTTAAAGACCAAAGTATAAGGTACACCTATCAGATCCCCCCCCCCCCATGGGCCATTTCTAACATTATAGGGGGGAACTCTTGGACAGGTAACCCTCTCCACTTCATTGAGAGATGAATGCCTAAATAATGGGTATTACTTTGAACAGCCCCTCCTTAGTTACACTATTGGCAGCCCACTGGACAGGTAAGAAGTGTCATAATACAAAGATATAAATACACACTGTACACATTTGAGCACATTTGGGCATTCTGCTATTACCTATCAAGATAATAATAGTATACAGAAACTTGAAACAGTACCATTTGAAAGTATTCAGGCAGGCCCTTGCACTACATGCTTTCGGGAATTCATCCATACATCTGACCACAAAAGAGGTGGGTATAGTGTGTATGGGTTTGGCAAAGTCAGCAGATAGATGATTGAGGATAGATAGAGAATTGTTATCAGCTGACTTAGCAGTTGCGGGGAGGGAGGGTTAAAAATGATTTGTGGACCCCCCAAAAAAAGCCTCTGGCACTATGCCTGAATTTAAAGCACAAATCACATTTAAAAACATTTTAGGGGGTGTTTGGGGTAAAGCACTACTATGGAACTGATAAAATACATTGTTAAGTGACTACATGAGGTGAACATAGGGCCAGGAGACCATGCTGGGGAGGTAAGTGAAGGCAAATATGTATGAAGGACAACAAAAATAATTACATAAAAATCCAGCATGCATGAGGACAAAGGGGACATTCACAGCATATTACAATCATGGTAATTAGGGAATGAGGAAAGAAATACAATACATTAGCAAACATTCCATACAAAAACATGTGATATTAAAGGATAACAATCTTACCTTAATATACTCCTTCTGCAGGACCTGGATGATGGCAGAACAGGTCTCTGGGATAATGATCCCCAGAGCCTGGGGGGAGATGCCTGTCGAGAACTTCAAGTCCTGCAGGCTTCTCCCCGTCGCCAAGTACTGCAGGGTGGCGACGAGACTCTGCTCCGGAGTGATGACTTGCCTCATGCAGGTATCCTGCCTGTTGATATAGGGGGTCAGCAAAGCCAACAAATGGTGAAATACGGGGTCCGTCATCCGGAGAAAGTTACTGAAATCATCAGGATTATTCTCACGGATCTCACGGAGCAAAGGCATGTGACAGAACTGGTCACGCTGAAGCAACCAATTCTTGGTCCATGAACTCCTCCCCACCCTGTTCATGGACTGGACTTGTGTCAAGGTAAGGACCCCAACACTAAGCCCCCGCACAGCACGAACTCTACGAGGAGTACGTATACGCAACATGGCTAGAAAACGGTCGGCTGCTCAGAACGAAGTAACAGAACGCACTGAAGAACAGCAAGGCCTGTGAAGAGTGACCTGAAAAACAGTAACAAGCGGACAAGATCGCACTGAATAGTACAATACGAACTGACTGCACGCACTAAAGAGCAGATACAAACCCACAAGCACAAACTGAACATCAGAAAACGATCTGAAAACCACGAGTCTGAAAAAGCGCGAATCGTCTCTCACCAAACTTTTACTAACGTGAGATTAGCAAAAGGAGCCCAAAGGGTGCAGCTCTTGGTTCTGAACTGGCCTTTTCTAATCTCGTCGTACATGGTGTACGTCACCGCGTTCTTGGCGATCGGAAATTCTGACAACTTTGTGCGACCGTGTGTATGCAAAACAACTTTGAGCCAACATTCGTCGGAAAAAATCCATGGATTTTGTTGTCGGAATGTCCGATCAATGTCCAATCGTGTGTACGGGGCATTAGAGGGGAGGCCCGTCTTATGGTCGACTATTCCCCCACAGTGGCCTCAGCCTTGTCCCAAGACATTGATGGAAACGGCACAGAGTAAATTCAAAAGTGATTGTGGTGATGCTTAATACACTGAGAGTTTACTAGAGTTTGTTCATGTTTTTCCATTCCCGGGTCATGAACGTGGCTCAAGTAAAGGTACCTCATGTGTATGGTAGTGACCCTGTTGCAGGTGCCTAGCGTAGCCCAAAAGAACCCACCCCAAGGGAAGTCCTCTTATGTGACCCACACTTGGCATCCAAATGAGTTCATGGGGAACGCAGAGGATGGTCAGCCATCACCCGCCTACACCCTTACAAATTGACTAGCAGGGTTGGAAATGATAAAAAATTCACTGTTATTTAAATCATAATTTCTGTCACCTAAGAAAAATGCTTGTTTTTAATCTTTTGATTTGCCAATCTTCTAAAAGATTGTTAAGACTCAGGGCACCAAATGTTTTCTTCTTTTTTAGATGCTTTTCTTAACAAAACATATATGGATGGCTCAACATCCTATTCAATATCCTATATAGCATTATTCCAGATACTGAAGCTTTCTGTTATTAGTACTGGAGCATGGACAAGGCAAATCCACCAGTGAGATACTACCCCACCACAAACATTGATCTCACAATATCCAGTCCCCAGCATGTACTTGGCTTATTCTCCTGTGCTCTCTGCACTCCAGAAAATGCAACTCACTTCCCAGTGCCCATGTCACCAGTGAGATCTACTCTACAGTGAATAGAGCTCACTCAATCTCCAGTATACATGTCTCTAGTAAAGCCTACACATACAGCTCACTCCCCAGTATCCATGTCTCTAGTAAAGCCTGCACATACAGCTCACTCCCCAGTATCCATGTCACCAATGAGATATTTCCTGTGAATAGAGCTCACTTGCCAGCATCTATGCTAACAGTAAGATATGCCCTCCGTATAGAAAGCCTATATTCCAGCAATGTATTGTCTTGCAGTTTTTCTACAAAGAAATCTTATTTTAGACTCTAATTCTAATAACCTATGCAGGTATGGATTTTCCCATTTTTCGACCTAATAATTACTATTACATATATTGCCCCTGTTACAAATAGGGTGGGACTCACACAGAGATGCAGAAGAAGTACTACTAAGGCAGTAGGAATCAAGTGTGATGCAGAAATTTTTGTTCTCCGTGATCAGGGTTGAGTACAAAAATCTATCTTGAACTGAATCAGTTTTGCGGTCAAGAAAAAAGACAGATCAACACTTTTAACAAATGAAACAAAATGCCAGGCATTGAGATCCTATGACAGGTTGAAAACAGACAAGAAGAGCAACAAGCAACATTAGGAACACCAACACCTGATTTGAGAAAAGCCAATGTAGCACCAATATTAAGAAAAGGGCCAAAATACATCCCTGGGAATTACAGACCAGTTAGCTTTTTAGTTTTTAGTAAGATTTTAGTAATGAAAACGGTATTATTAGCAATAATCAGCATGGATTCATGAAGAATCGTTCTTGCCAAACCAATCTATTAACCTTCTATGAGGAGTTGAGCTGCCATCTAGATAAAGGAAGGCCCGTAGACGTGGTGTATCTCTGGATTTTGCAAAAGCATTTGACACAGTTCCCCATAAACATTTACTGTACAAACCATAGGGTGAGTTCATGGACTGAAAACTGGCTACAAGGGCGAGTTCAGAGGGTGTTGATAAATGGGGAATACTCTGACTGGTCAGGGGTGAAAAGTGGGGTCCCCCAGGGTTCTGTGCTGGGACCAATCCTGTTTAATTTATTCATAAACGACCTGGAGGATGGGATAAACAGTTCAATCTCTGTATTTGTGGACAACACTAAGCTAAGCAGGGCAATAAGTTCTTCGCAGGATGTGGAAACCTTGTAAGAAGATCTGAACAAATTAATGGGGTGGGCAACTGCATGGCAAATGAGGTTTAATGTAGAAAAATGTAAAATAATGCATTTGGGTGGCAAAAATATGAATGCAATCTATTCACTAGGGGGTGAACCTCTGGGAGAATCTAGGATGGACAAGGACCTGGGGGTCCTAGTAGATAATAGGTGCAGCAATGGCATGCAATGCCAAGCATTTAGTGTTGTCCAACTGGTATTTACTCTTATACTGTTGGCTTCCTCTTACCCATAAGCCTACATATATTCATACATATTCATATAAACATACTTGCCAGGAATATCCCCCCCCTTTTTCTCTCTACATATATTTTAATCCTGGCTCTATCCGATCCTTGTGGAGTCCTCAGGCATTAGCTGCGTTTCCCGTATCACCTTTCCCCTGCCCTTTTCCTATTCCATCTCTGATTATTGGCAAAATAACATCTCCCTCCATTCTGCACTAAAAATTGAGGAATTGAACTAGTCCTCCATTATCTGCAATATGGCGTGGTATTAATATGGATGTTGGAATCTTGGGGTGACATGGATCCCTGCACAAAAGTGGTCTCTAACATGCTTGCATGGTTCAAATTTTTGTAAGTATCCATTTACAATTTTTAAGCGGCCCTGTAACCTATTCCCATGCTTTTTTTCTCTTTCCAACATTATGTTTATACATGATATCATAAATAATTATTTTTACTCATTTATCTTCATATTAGATAATACAGCTTACCTTTTATTTACCCGTAAAGAAGGAATGCAACAAATTATTCCGAAACATGTTGGGCTTCCTGAAATTCATATGAATGCTTTGGCCTCTCACTGTAAGACCCCTCATATGATTCAGATGTCAGCTGTATATATGTTGTAACTCAAGCATATATTGGTCTTGCATTTATAATCAAGATTGTATATATGTAAAATGTTTGTAAAATAAAATTGTGTTACTTTTTTCATATTTGGTCTACTACCTCCTCTACTTTCTTACTGGTATTATCCCCTGCCCGTACAATCCCTGGTGCACATTTCTCCAATTTTCTCTCCATTATTTTGGGATGTGGCTGGGGTTCCCCTTCTTATACTTTAGGTAGCAACCCACTATTATATTCTATACAATGTAATACTGACATATAATCACACATATAGGTTGGACTTGATGGACTTGTGTATTTTTTCAAGCTTACCTACTATGTAACTATGTAACTTTAATATAATTATGGCAGGAAAGAAAGGTGATCCATCAAGGGCTGAAACGGTGCATTTATTTGGCCCTTGAGAAAAAAAATGTTGTTATCGCACAAATAAAGTTTGGTTGTATGAATCACCTATGTATGATACATCACTTTTGATGAGGAAATCTGTTGTAAATCAGGATGCTTAAAGCCACGAATGAGAAATCTCAGGCACTAGTAGGTTTTTCTAGAAGTCAATTTTATATCCTACTTCAGAGCTGGAATTACATTGCTGTGAGACTGCTGGTAGCACTATATTGGAACACTATACGATACAGTATTTTATTACTTTAGTAAAGTCTTTAAATAATGCTGCAGAGGTGATTGTAGCCATATTAGTACACTGGCGCCAGAAACAATTGAGTACTGTCCGGGATACTTTTTTTATTTGCACTAACATACCACAAGGTCTCTCTATTAAAAATCCTTGTGAAAATACACTGAACTCTCCTTTTACCTCAGAGATTGTGTCTTTTTTTAACATTCTGCTAAAAGTTTTGTGAATCAGTACTGCTAGGACCGTGAAGAAGGGGACCTTCCCCCGAAAGCTTGCCCTGAAAAATTGTATGTTAATGCAAATAAAAAAAGTATCACGTACAGTACTCAATTGTATAATGCAGGAGGAAATTTGAAAAGTGTAGTTAATAAATGGCAATGATATGCCAGTGTGTACATTTTATTATTTTCTTTAGTTAGCAGATACAGTAAAAAAAAAAATGGAACCTTTTTATGACCCCCACTTGTATGCCATATGATTTCTGAATTTATTACTGTAGCAAACATAACCAACATATCAGAATGACAGAAGTCTCATATTTTGGATAGACTATCCAACACAAAGCCTGTGTTCCTAAGCTTTGGCAATCCAATTTGCTCTGTTTTCTTTTTCCCAGGAGTGGGTATGTTCTGGCACTATTTTCCTACAAGCTTAGGCTAAGCCAAGGTTAGAGTGACCCCCTCCTGCTCAGGAAAGGTAACCTCTAACTAAGATTGGGTAACATACACACCGGGGAGTGTGGTTTACACTGCACCAACTGAAGTTTCCAAAAGTTCAGATTACTTTGTAAATCACTGGGGCCTTTTCATATCAGGTTACTGAAACTACTTGAGGTTCTCTGTTTAGTAGAAAAATGGTTTACATGAACAAAGACCTTGTTGTTTTTTTGTTTTGTTTTGTTTTTTATAAAAACTTCCAAGATATTAAAACATTGCTTAAAATAATTCTGTGGTCTGTTACTTAAAGTAGAACTATGGACTTCCATAAACAATATGTACTGCAGACTAAAAACTGCATCTGAACTAACAGTTTTCACTTATTTCCCCTTCAAAGTCCCACAAATACCTGTTGATCATGCCAGTGAAGACCGCCTAATGTAGCTTTCTGTGATGGTGTGGCAATGATGCTGCACTGCTCCTGAAGTCAGAGCATAGTTTTCATTTTCATGTAGGCTGTGCCTGCTTCTACTGCAGTGGGACAAAAATGTTGCAGGGGACACGGCTAACAGAATTGTCAGTGATGATTCACAATCCTGCAGCTTGCCAATCAACACCTGGTGAAACCCAGTCCTGCCCACTTCTTTCTGGATTGACAGCACTGCCTCTGTTGCTGAGAGCCCCCACTGCGAGCTGCAGTTTCTGGGAGGGAGAGCGTCAGAAACACAAATGAAGGAGGATTTGGCTTAGTCAGCATAGGTAAAAGAAATTTATTATTTACTTTATGAGGCTTGTGCATCAGATAGTAATTGGATTTGGGACTTTATTAGACTGTCAAGGAGATTTTTATGGCACTCTAAAGAGGAACTAGAAGTGGATAGCCTACGGAAAGTTTAAAAATCCTGTCAGGTTTTTCTAATTGTCTCTTAATGGTTTATAGCAGTGGTCTCCAAACTGTGGCCCGAGGGCTGGATGTGGCCCTTTGCTTGCCTTTGTCTGGCCCTTGAGGCACCATTACTTCTAGTCTGTTTGACTACTGTTAGCAGGACCAGAAATAGGAGGACAACTCTCCAACAGGGCACAGACCACAAAAAAGAAAGAAGTAAAACAAAACCTTACAGAAGTTACCCACACTATCCAAAACATGATAAACAAGTTATGGCTAGAATGCCACTTTAAAGCGGAACTTCACTCAAAAGGAGAAGTTCCACTTTTCTGCCTGATTCCCCCCTTCTCTGCCACTTATCTTTATTTGGGGAGCGGGTATCTGGTTTTGACAGGTACACACTCCCACTTTGCTCCCCTGCGTCCCCTTTGCCTGCAGCCTTCTGGGACATAGGACACATGTGCAACATGTCCCAGAAGGCTGTGGGACCATTCACAAAGCACAGTGTGGCTCACGCATGCGCAGTGGGAAGCTGCCTGTGAAGTCACAAGGACTCACAGTTGGCTTCCCTTAGTAGACCCAAACCCCGGGGACCCAAAGACCAGTGAAAAACCAGCCCGTGTGAGGACAATGCTGGTTCCCTGGACAGGTAAGTATAATTTTATTAAAAGTCAGCAGCTATAGTATTTGTAGATGCTGACTGTTAATTTTTTTGGGTGTGCCTGAAGATCCTCTTCTAGGTTATCATAGGAAATCAGTTAACTGCTAACATGAGAAATATACTGTGAATTAAAACAGTTTTATATCCGTACTCCTCAATTCTCCATAGTTAAACTATTTCCGAAAAGAATATGTTTTAGAGCCATTCATACTATGCATTCACTTACTGCATGGGCCCAACAAAGCAAAACATTGCAGCTGACTTGTTTATTAGAATATTAGGACAGTGTACGTATAGGAGATCAATCTATAGGGCTGATTTATTAAGTTGATATCCAGGTATGGCCGTTTCTACAAAGGTACATTGGCCCAGTTTTGACCAATGTAAGTATGCATTTGTCTGTAGGCAGTGCTACTACAGTGATCTTCATTAGCTTCTTTGTCCCATGTTCAGGTGTTGCGCTGCTTCATTGTGAATGTAATAGGTCCCTTGCTTGTTAAGGGTGCTATTCAGGTAACACTTTGCATTTTCTCAGTGAATGCAAAGCATTCTCTGATTGGACAAGGTGGAGAGGCAAATCGGTGACA
Organism: Aquarana catesbeiana; assembly: GCF_042186555.1. Lineage (NCBI taxonomy): Eukaryota > Metazoa > Chordata > Amphibia > Anura > Ranidae > Aquarana > Aquarana catesbeiana. The sequence goes on from NC_133325.1 coordinate 148,055,189, forward strand.
TCACGGTCTCCACTTCATCACATCAGAGAACACTTTGCATTCATTTAGAAAATGAGCAGCAGGGCAGCCGCTTGGCACAGGAATTAGAAGCTAGCAGCGATCATTGTAGTAGTGGTGCCTGCTACGGCGGATATACAGGTATGGCACATGCATACTTACATTGGTCCAAGCTGAACCAATATAAAGTATGGTTATATTGTAGAAATTGTTAAAATGTAACAATTGCCATACCTAAAAATCAGCTCAAAAAAATTAAATACTGTTCAGTCTGAAAATGTAGTAAATAAGGTGAAGCAATTCTCACTTTAAATACCTAATCACTTTGCAAACTAAACAACATCTATCCCTTTACCAAATCAACACCTACATTTACTGATGATGAGAAAAAAATGTGTAGTCTATAATTACCCAGGTAAAAGCTCTTTGCCTCTGCTGCCTGCTTACTGTGCCTGGCAAGAAATCTGGCCCCAATCCCCTATAAACACCGACCCAAGCTAAAAACATAACATATTGTTTGCTCTTCATAGGGCAGAGTGGCACAGAATCCTAGTAGTGGGGCATTTGTCAAAGCTGAGTTGTCCTCTCCCTGATATTTGTCAATTGATGCCGGTAACATATGCCGGTGATGAATAATGCGGCTGAAGAGAATTTAGTATTAGATAGTGAGATATCCCCAAACAGAAGCATAGTAGGCAGCAATTCTTGGTATCCTTACAGACATGTAGAACAACAATACTGACAATTCATTTGGAAAACCCATTAGACTGCTTTACTATATATATATATATATATATATATATATATATATATATAAATTCATTCTTTCTTTGTATACATATACCCTATAGATGTAACATTTTTATAATTCCTACCAGAAGGCCCTTAATATAGCCCTGCGTATAAATGACTCTTCACGCTTCTTCCAGAAGCTTTGTTTTATATTTCCTGGATTACATTGTGCCTGTGGAGATAAACACATTTTCATTTGTATCTGTATAGCAACAATATCCTCACACTTCATGATTGATATGTACATTGATTAAAATTGCCATTACAAATAGTCTCCAGGAATCAATACAGTCTCCCAATTAATCACCTCTTCTTAAAATTCTAATTTTATTCATCACTGTAAGTAATTTGCAACTTTATTTTTAAGGGATAAACTTAAAAATCATTTAATGTTTAAGGAGTAAAGGGAAAGTAGGCATTAATAACAGAAATGGTGTACAGTATATTAATGGTAGTAATATTCATCAATGACCCATAACGTCATATTTAGCATACAACAACATAATTGATGAGCAGTTTTATAGACACCCATTCTCATTTGTAAATAAGGACATAACTGCTAAGTGCTACTGAGGTTGATTTACTAATAAACTGCAAAAGCGCAGTCATTTGTACAAGCCTCACAGACAAAGAAGAGCCTGGAACATGGCTGTTATATTGGGCATATTATATAACGGTAAGATAGATATAAATGCTTTATTTTCTGCTTTTCCTTGGACTCCTTATAAAAGTCTATTTTAGAGAAGATTTTTCTAATCATAAGGGACATTTTGCATTGTTTTCCTTATAAATGGAACCATACAATGTGGACTGCTGTGGGCCTGGGGTCCTGGCTCAGGATAGCCTGGAGAATACTTTCCTTTTTTAAAATTTTTTTTTTTTATAAAACTGACTTGATAGACATTCAAAGATAACACCAGAGAGAGGTTCTATAAAATCCTACCAAAAATATGAAATATATGTGGCGCTGTAAGCTGTGATACACCTTTGGAGCAACAAGGGGTAAAGCTGAACTCGCAACAGATATTAAAAAGCACCAATGAATGCAGTTTACTGAAACATCTTTTCATGTATTTTAAAATGCAACTAGTGAAATATTGAATTTGACCTGATTTTAAACTCCTGGAATCAGCTGGGTAATGGTAGAGCAGAAAAAAAATATTTTTTTGTTATTTTTTTTTACTTTTTTACAATTTTTTTTTAAATACTGTCATCAGAGTAGTTTAGTGTCACCATAGTAAAACCATAGTGACACTGAACTACTCTGGGGGGGTTTAGCAGGTTTTTTTTTTACACAGTGATTGCTTGTTACAGTGATGATCATTGTAACAGCAATCATTTAAACTGTAATTTCATTCATGACTCATTATTTACTATTGTGATGCTGAGATTGGCCACAGCTATCACATGGTACAGGGTGCTGTGATTGGTCCAGGTACCATGTGATCACTGGTGACCAGTCACAGATCACACACAGTGATGTCATGAACAGATTTAATTGATTACTGTTGTTTACTAGGTGACATCTGATCTCACAGCGATCACATAGCATTTGGGCCAATCACAGAGGCCCGATACCAAGCATCGGTATCGCAGATTGCTTCATTGTGCACCCCAGGGGCCAAGAACAAAGCACAGGAATGGTGCGATGTACTCGTCGCGGTGCCTGCTCATGCTCAAGCAGCTGGCCAGCAGTCAAATTACTGTTGATTGGTCGGCAAGTGGTTCATTGCAGCAGAGAAAAGCACTGGGCTGACTGATCTGTTTGGAAGGGCTCTGCCTTCAATGCTATGGAGTCACTGGCCTGGAGAAAGCTTGATGCTAGTGAAGTCAGAATTCCTTTTACAAGTCAGCAATGACAGGCCCCATACTTCTATTACAATGGTTTTCTTATATTTTATGGTTATATGCTACTTGAGAAATCCAGTTTTTTATTTTCATTATAAATAGGAGATAAGTAATAAAGGATCTGAATATTTTTATAGAACCTCCTTCATGAAAGCTCTGCATACATTAATTTACAATGTTGTATAAAGGTTTTGACACACAGTTCTATAATGTCTGGACTGCATAATGTTCTTTCAGTCAGATTCAAACATCATTTCTTCTAAGTCATCCAACAGCAGTGATTTGAAGGTGGAGTGTCACTGGGACTCTGATAGGTGTACATTTTTCTTACCAGCCACCACTATTTATTATTTATAGACCTAATGTATCAAGGCTGCAATATTTGTTTATCATAGGCTCTGGAAAGTAGAGAATGGAGATATTTATGAAAAATCCATACTGCAGGGCTCCACTGGAAATCAATGAATTCCGTGCTAGATATACTCTGAAGATGAATAATAATATAGCTTACAGCTAAGACTAACCTTGAAATTCAACAAAACATTTCAAATGCAGGTTAGAGAAATTGGTATGGAAAGGTTGTAACTCAATTGCATTTTTAATGGCTTTGGCAAACATGCAAATTGGCATTTTTCTCTGGACCACAGATTGATTCTTATGCCGTGTACATACAGGCGGACTTTTCGACCGGACTGGTCCGACGGAACGAAGCTGTCAGACAATCCGACCATGTGTGGGCTTCATCGGACCTTCAGCTGACTTTTTCTGTCGAAAATCTGATGGACTTTAGATTTGGAACATGTTTCAAATCTTTCCGACGGACTCGAGTCCGGTCGAAAAATCCATTCGTCTGTATGCTAGTCCAACGGACAAAAAAGGACGCAAGGGCAGCTTTTGGCTACTGGCTATGAACTTCCTTATTCTAGTCCCTTCGTACGTCATCACGTTCATACCAACGGACTTTCGAATGGACTTTAGTCCGTTTGTGTGTGGGCAAGTCCGGTCGTCCGAAAGTCCATCGTAACTCAGTCGAAAGTCCGTCGGAAAGACCGTCGGACGTTTGATGCTGAAAAGTCCACCCGTGTGTACATGGCTTTACTACTGCCATTGGGGTCACCAATACAGTGATCTTTATCAATTGGGACTTTATATAGTTAGGTTTCTTACACACATTAAGTTTGTGGATATATTCATGTTATTTATGTATTTAGTGCCACACTTTTGTATAGACACCATTACAGTTATCTTTTAAGAGATTACCCTTCTATATATCAATAAAACCTTAAGAGTAAGCTTTAATAGACAGGAAAATGTATTTTTAAGTGGGCACATTTAGTTAAATCAAGTCACAGAAATGAAGAAAACAATAGGAAAAGCCTACTGTTACCTAGTTACTCATATACTTTAAGATCAGTTTATTATTGCTGTCCACGAAGTCAGTTTTTACTGTACTATGTGAACAGCCTCTACTCTCTAGGTATATCAACCCCAGAGATTTTCCAATATGTTACTTACTAATAATCTTTTCTGATACCCAGTATGTTTACAGTTTTACAGCTAATCCATACATGTGATACAACTGATTTGAAACATTGTGCCTGATTTCACCATTATTGCACCTGACTAGGACAAATGATAACCAAGTCAGATATTACTATTATTACTAATATTATTAATAATATTATTATTATACAGGATTTATATTGTGCCAACAGTGTGCGCAGCACCTTACAACATGAGGGTAGACAGTACAGTTACAATACAATTTAATTCAGGAGGAATCAGAGGGTTCTGCTTGTTAGAGCTTACAATCTAAGAGGGAGGGTCAAGTGATACAAAAGTTAATAACTGTGGGGGATAAGCTGATGGAGAAAATAAAAGTACAGTCGTTAGGCGGAGGAAGGATAGGCTTCCCTGAAAAGAAGGGTTTTCAGGAATCACTTTAAAGTGGACAGAGTAGGAGATAATTAGACAGACTGGAGTAGGGAGTTCCATAGGATGGCAGAGGCTCAGAAGAAATCCTGGAATCGAGCATTGGAGGAGGTAACTAGGGAGCTGGAGAGCAGGAGGTCTTTGGAGGAACTAAGTGAACAATTTGGTAGATAAATTACATATTACTGCTTTCAGCTGAACATTTACCGTCTGCTTTCTACTTTTGGGTTGGCATTGTACTTCACACAAATACCGTACATGGCATCATGTGCATTAATGAGCTGTACACTGTGAATCGGCACACTCAACGTAAGGAAGGGCTCTTTCAAAAATACCTACAATTAGTACTCACTGAAAAGTCACTACATTTTCGCATTAACAGTTTTCCTTCAACTAAAATACAAGCAACCTTAAAGTCAAAGTGAAGGCCATCAATGACACCATTCTCCTTCTGTGAAGACTTAACTATTGTTCAACTGGACCCATTAGAAATGTAACAAGCCAGATACGATACACGACTAGAAAATCACTACTTGGATTCAATAGGTAATTCAGAGGTCACAAAGAAAGAGTAAAACCTCATTCTGCATGTAAAGTTCTGAGTCCTAGAATTGACAAGACTCCTTACTCATTCATTGAAACGGCAATAGAACTATTGACTTCACGTTACCGTTTTACAGTGTGTACAGAAAGAAAATGTTCTGCAGACTTTGACATTCCATTTTGTATTTGAAGGCATTGAGGAAACAGAAAGAACATATGCTGTTGATGTAGAGACATCTGCTGATTCACAATTAAATGCGTTAGCTGCTCTTTGATGCTATTGTTAACTATAGTTACCATTGCCTGGCCTAGCTACATTATCCTTTCATCATCTTGTGCTATGATAGGATAATTTTTGTGTATACAATGTATATACAGTATATACTATATATATATATATATATATATATATATATATATATACCCAGTATCTCACAAAATTGAGTACACCCCTCACATTTTTGTTAATATTTTATTATATCTTTTCATGGGACAACACTGAAGAAATGACACTTTGCTACAATGTAAAGTAGTGAGTGTACAGCTTGTATAACAGTGTAAATTTGCTGTCCCCTCAAAATAACTCAACACACAGCCATTAATGTCTAAACCGCTGGCAACAAAAGTGTGTACACCCCTAAGTGAAAATGTCTAAATTGGGCCCAAATTATCAATATTTTGTGTGGCCACCATTATTTTCCAGCACTGCCTTAACCCTTTTGGGGATTGAGTTCACCAGAGCTTAACAGGTTGCCACTGGAGTCCTCTTCCACTCCTCCATGACGACATCATGAAGCTGGTGGATCTTAGAGACCTTGCGCTCCTCCACCTTCTGTTTGAGGATGCCCCACAGATGCTCAATAGGGTTTAGGTCTGGAGACATGCTGGGCCAGTCCATCACATTTACCCTCAGCTTCTTTCGCAAGGCAGTTGTTGTCATGGAAGTGTGTTTGGGGTCGCGGCGCCAGTCTCCGAAGGAAGGGGATCATGCTCTGCTTCAGTACGTCACAGTACATGCTGGCATTCATGGTTCCCTCAATGAACTATAGCTCCACAGTGCCGGCAGCATTCATGCAGCCCCAGACCGTGACACTCCCACCACCATGCTTGATACACTTGTCTTTGTACTCCTCACCTGGTTGCCGCCACACACGCTTGACACCATCTGAACCAAATAAGTTTATCTTGGTCTCATCAGACGACAGGACATGGTTCCAGTAAACCCATGTTCTTAGTCTGCTTGTCTTCAGCAAACTTCTTGTGCATCATCTTTAGATGAGGCTTCCTTCTGGGACGACAGCCATGCAGACCAATTTGATGCAGTGCGCGGCGTATGGTCTGAGCACTGACAGGCTGACCCCCCACCCCTTCAACCTCTGCAGCAATGCTGGCAGCAATGCTGACAGCACAAAGACAACCTCTGGATATGACGTGGAGCATGTGCATTCAACTTCTTTGGTCGACCATCTTTTGTCCTGTTAAACTGCTGTATGGTCTTGGCCACCGTGCTGCAGCTCAGTTTTGGGGTCTTGGCAACCTTGTTATAGCCTAGGACATTATTATGTCGCGCAACAATTCTTTTCTTCAAATCCTCAGAGAGTTCTTTGCCATGAGGTGCCATGTTGAATTTCCAGTGACCAGTATGAGAGAGTGAGAGCGATAACACTTTTGTACTAACTTTTGTTGCCAGTGGTTTAGACATTAATGGCTGTGTGTTGAGTTATTTTCAGGGGACAGCAAATTTACACTGTTATACAAGCTGTACACTCACTACTTTACATTGTAGAAAAGTGTCATTTCTTCAGTGTTGTCAGATGAAAAGATAGAATAAAATGTTTACAAAAATGTGAGGGGTGTACTCACTTTTGTGTGATACTGTATAATATATATAAACCAGGACCATGTTCTACCAATGTATCATTTTCCAGTGGAGTGAAGGATATATTAACCAATCATTCCCAGTCTTAATTTCCAAATTCGAATGGCCTCCAAAAGCAAGGCAGGAGTGTGCATGGTAAAATGTTTGTTTAAAGTTTGACCATACACAAGAGGACATTGTGTCCACAACGTGCTCTAAATTATTTTGGAACAGTTGAATGAAATTCCACCAAAGCCCCTCTATAGTTGATGTAAAACCTAACTGAATGATTTTTAGTTTGTTTAATAGCTGTGTATTATAAAAATTGCATTTTTTTAGGAAATTAAGATACAAATAATAAGGATTAAGAAATTAACAACTGTTTTCACTTTTCTTTAATATTTTTTATTACAGCTCGGTGCTATTGATCTCCTGCAGCCTCTTTGCAGCTACATTCTGTATACATTCTCTCTTCACTCCAGGGAACACTACATATCTCTTGACGGATTTCCTGATAGTGAACACAGTGGATAGTGAACACATGCCTGTGTGATGTCTGATGAAAGTGGCGGCACAGTGGTGTAGTGGGTAGCACTCTCACCTTGCAGTAAAAAGGGTCGCTGGTTCGAATCCCAACCATGACACTACCTGCCTGGAGTTTGCATGTTCTCCCTGTGTCTGTGTGGGTTTCCTCCGGGTACTCCGGTTTCCTCCCACACTCCAAAGACATGCTGGTAGATTAATTGGCTTCTGTTCAAAATTGCCCCGAGTATATGAATGTGAGTTGGGGACCTTGTTTTGTGGGCTCCTTGAGGTTAGGGACCGATGTATGTGTGGAGTGCTGCGTAAATTTAAAGCACTATATGAGTACCTTAAATAAATAATAATATAATAGATGAGCATCTTAATGGGACACAATGTATGGGGATCGGGACAACTGTAGACAATTGCACCCACACTCACTCAGGCTGGACTGGTGTCTTTATTCAACCTTACTAACTATGTAAGAGAGTAAGATTTCTTTCTCATACAGGGAGAGGAAATCTTTCTAAAGCAGAACCACATATCATCAAAAACCTAACCAATATCCCAAATAAAAAAAAATTAAAATGTCTGGACATACACTATAATATTTCCCAGAATGACAACATTATTTCATGGAACTTTAGGGGTAAATAATCAATCAAACTAGTTTGGACTGTTAAGATGTTGATGTTTAAAATCTATTTATTTTATAAAACATAGACTGTTCTCAATTATTATACCTTCATTTTGCTCGACCACCCCAAAGACATTAAAAAAACAAATATCTCATAAAGTGGTTTGAAATCCAAACATCATCCTGCATAATACAAGTATATTGATATGTCAGTTGATTGCAATGGTATATATGAGGTGCTTAATTTATGTGTTTTGTAGACCTTATTTCCACTTTCTCAGCAGATATATATATATAGGTATTGATATATACAGGACATTTTTTCAGCTGGACCGCAGCAGAACCCAGTTCTGAATGGGGTGCTGGGGTGTGCTGAAGGTTCTATTGATTCTGGCTGCTGAGGGATCTATTGAGGCTGGGAGATCTATTGTTGCTGGGGGGGGGGGCATTGCTGTTGGGGGGATCTTATGTTGCTAGGGGCTCAATTGTTTCTTGGACGATTCTACTGTTGAGGGAGGGGTCTTTTGTTGCTGGCTCCTAGAAGTTCTATTGATGCTGGCTGCTGGGAGATCTACTGTAGCTGGCGGCAGTTTATTGTTGCTGAGGGATCTATATTTGTTGGGGGTATTTTGTTTGCGAGGGGTCTATTTTTGCTGGGAGGATCTATTGTTTCTAGGTGTGATCTATTGCTGCTGGAGGGTCTGTTGTTGCTGGAGGATCTTTGTCGAAAAACAGTTAAAACCCGAATCACATCCTTCTGCAGAGACACTATTCCAGCTCAGCTCCCAAGGAAAGGGGGGCCTGCAAGAGGCATACAACAATGAGCTACTAATACGTTAATATAGTCTCAAGTTGACCAATAGATGTCACTACCACTGAGTGTACCAAGCAGTGGCGGCTGGTGGTAATTAATTTTTTTATGGGGGTCGGCAAACAGCCCCTTACATATTCAGTGGAGGTTGGTATCTGGGTGCTCTCTTATTTTTTAAAGAGAGCTTCTCCATTACAATAAGCCCCCAAAGAGAAAAGGCGCCTCTGGGTGTAGACGTAAAAGCAGTTTTTTGTGACAATAAGCCCTCAGAACCCTACAGCAACTAGTCAGGGCTTTGTCCTCGTTAACATTGAGACAAGGTGCATTGCCAGAGACCTTTCTGGCAATGCACTCTTCCCATGCTGAGGGCATGTGGACTGGTATGGTTCAGAAAGGGGTCTGGCATACATTTACCCCCCCCCCACCACCACCACCATCCTTATTCCTTTGCCTGCTCAGCCAATCTGCATGCTTGGATTAAGGTTTAGTATGGATTTTGTTGGGACCCCACATCATTTTTTTTTTGCTTTTTTTATGGGGATCTACCTTAAAATTCATATCAGACCCACATTTAACAACCTGATAGGGATATGTCTTTTACCTGCAGATTAAATGTTTATTTTGTTCTTTGTAAATGTAACTTTTGCTATAGTACATTCTATACATCGTACAGATACGCCACTTTACAGGCAGGTTTATGCCCTATTTAACCACTTAAGGACTGGAAGATTTTCCTCCTTAATGACCAGGCCATTTTTTGCGATATGGCACTGAGTCACTTTAACTGACAATTGTGCAGTCATGCGACGCTGTACCCAAACAAAATTGACGTACTTTTTTCCCACAAATAGAGATTTCTTTTCGTGGTATTTGCTCACCTCTGTGGTTTTTATTTTTTGCACTATAAACAAAAAAAGAGCGTCAATTTGGAAAAAAAACTATGGGGGTTATTTACGAAAGGCAAATCCACTTTGCACTACAAGTGCAAAGTGCACTTGAAATTGCACTGAAAGTGCACTTGGAAGTGCAGTCGCTGTAGATCTGAGGGGGACATGCAAGGAATTATTTTAGCTTGCACATGATTGGATGATAAAATCAGCAGAGCTTCCCCTAATTTCAGATCTACCCCTCAGATTTACAGCGACTGCACTTCCAAGTGCACTTTTAGTGCAATTTCAAGTGCACTTTGCACTTGTAGTGCAAAGTGGATTTGCCTTTCGTAAATAACCCCCAATGTTTTTTAGTTTTTGCTATAATAAATATCGCCAAAAAAAACAAAAAACAAAAAAAAACACACAAATTTCTTCATCAGTTTAGGCCAATATTCATTCTTATACATATTTTTGGTAAAAGAATCCCAATAAGTGTATATTGATTGGTTTGCTCAAAAGTTATAGTGTCTACAAAATAGGGGATAGATTTATAGCATTTTTATTATTATTTTTTTTTGTTTACTAGTAATGGCGGCGATCAACGATTTTTAGCGGGACTGCGACATTGCGGCGGACAGATCGGACACTTTTGCCACTTTTTTGGGACCATTGACATTTATACAGCGATCAGAGCTAAAGATAGCCACTGATTATTGTATACAGTGGGGATGGAAAGTATTCAGACCCCCTTAAATTTTTCACTTTTTGTTATAGTGCAGCCATTCATTTTTTCCCTCATTAATGTACAAACAGCACCCCATATTGACAGAAAAACACAGAATTGTTCACATTTTTGCAGATTTATTAAAAAAGAAAAACTGAAATATCACATGGTCCTAAGTATTCAGACCCTTTGCTCAGTATTTAGTAGAAGCACCCTTTTGATCTAATACAGCCATGAGTCTTTTGGGGAAAGATGAAACAAGTTTTTCACACCTGGATTTGGGGAACCTCTGCCATTCCTCCTTGCAGATCCTCTCCAGTTCTGTCAGGTTGGATGGTAAACGTTGGTGGACAGCCATTTTTAGGTCTCTCCAGGGATGCTCAATTGGGTTTAAGTCAGGGCTCTGGCTGGGCCATTCAAGAACAGTCACTGAGTTGTTGAGAAGCCACTCCTTCATTATTTTAGCTGTGTGTTTATGGTCATTGTCTAGTTGTAAGGTAAACCTTTGGCCCAGTCTGAGGTCCTGAGCCCTCTGGAGAAGGTTTTCGTCCAGGATATCCCTGTACATGGCCGCATTCATCTTTCCCTCGATTGCAACCAGTCGTCCTGTCCCTGCAGCTGAAAAACACCCTCATAGCATGATGCTGCCACCACCATGCTTCACTGTTGGGACTGTATTGGACAGGTGATGAGCAATACATCACCTGTCATCTGGTTTTCTCCACACATACCGCTTAGAACTAAGGCCAAAAAGTTTTATCTTGGTCTCATCAGACCAAAGAATCTTTCTCACCATCTTGGAGTCCTTCAGGTGTTTTTTTAGCAAACTCCATGCGGGCTTTTATGTGTCTTGCACTGAGGAGAGGCTTCCGTCGGGCCACTCTGCCATAAAGCCACGACTGGTGGAGGGCTGCTGTGATGGTTGACTTTCTACAACTTTTTCCATCTCCTGACTGCATCTCTGGAGCTCAGCCACAGTGATCTTTGGGTTCTTCTTTATCTCTCTCACCAAGGCTCTTCTCCCCCCGATAGCTCAGTTTGGCAGGACGGCCAGCTCTAGGAAGGGTTCTGGTCGTCCCAAACGTCTTCCATTTAGGGATTATGGAGGCCACTGTGCTCTTAGGAACCTTAAGTGCAGCAGAATTTTTTTGTAACCATGGCCAGATCTGTGCCTTGCCACAATTCTGTCTCTGAGCTCTTCAGGCAGTTCCTTTGACCTCATGATTCTCATTTGCTCTGACATGCACTGTGAGCTGTAAGGTCTTATATAGACAGGTGTGTAGCTTTCATAATCAAGTCCAATCAGTATAATCAAACACAGCTGGACTCAAATGGAGGTGTAGAACCATCTCAAGGATGATCAGAAGAAATGGACAGCACCTGAGTTAAATATATGAGTGTCACAGCAAGGGTCTGAATACTTAGGACCATGTGATATTTCAGTTTTTCTTTTTTAATAAATCTGCAAAAATGTCAACAATTCTGTGTTTTTCTGTCAATATGGGGCGCTGTGTGTACATTAATGAGCAAAAAAAAAGAATTTAAATGATTTTAGCAAATGGCTGCAATATAACAAAGAGTGAAAAATTTAAGGGGGTCTGAATACTTTCCGTCGCCACTGTAAATGTCACTGTCAGGAAAGGGGTTAACACTAGGGGGGCAATCAAGGGGTTAAGTGTGTCCTAGGGAGGTGTTTCTAACTGTGGGGGCAGTGTAGTGACTGTGAGTAGAGAGAGATTGCTGTTCCTGATCATTAGGAACAGCAGATCTTTCTCTACTTCCCTGTCAGAATGGGGATCTGTCTGTTTACATACACAGATCCCCGTTCTGGCTCTCTGAGGAGTGATCACAGGTGGCCGACGGACATCGCGGTCGCCGCCCACAGGGTCGTGGGGTGCGTGTGCGCCCCAATACCCCTTAAAGTGGCCGCTATACAGCTACGGCGATTCGCGCAGAGGAGCCAACCTGCCACCTTATAACGGCGGCGGCTGGTCAGCAAGTAAATAAAGAGCTACTTCCTGCCAAACAGGGAGCAGTCCACATGCCATTTGTTTAACAAAGCATTGCTTTCAGTGCACATAATAAAAATGGATCACTATTCCTGTGCAAAGTGACTTAATATAATAAAACAATTAAATGTTATGACATGGCTTGGTGCATATACAACAATATTCTGAATATAAAGTGTTAATTCTCAATAAAGTGAACCAGTGATTTGAAATAAAGTGACCAATGCATACATAACAATGGTATTAAGGTGTTTGTGAAAAAAAGATACCCAGGTACATTTGGTACTGTTGATCATGCCAGTAAAGCCCACCAAAAGCAGCTTCCTGTAATGGTGTGGCAATGATGCTGCACTGCTCCTAAATTCAGAGCAGAGTTGCCACCTTCATGTAGGCTGTCTGCTTGCACTACAATGCAATGAAAAACATTGCAGAAGGTGTATATATATCAGCATCATCACTGCTGATTCACAAGCGTGTAGCTTGTGAATCAGCATCTGGCCACACCTAGTCTTGCCCACTGTTTCAGGGAATAACAGCACTGCTTTTGTTGCTAAAACTCTCTCACATTAAGCTGCAGTGTCTGGGAGGGGAGCATGTGAGACACATAGAAAGAGGAATTTGCTCAGTCAGGGGAGGTAAAGGAAGATTTTAGTTAACTTTATGAGGCTTGTACACTACATAGTAACTGGATTTGGGACTTGTTTATGTTGCATAAAGTCATACAGGAGCCTTTAGTCGTACGTGAGCCATTTTCTTAACCAGCCAAACTTCATATCAATGTCAGGTGATTATAGCCATACTAGTGCACTTGCAAAAACACAAATAAAGTGGAACTACACTCAAAAAGCAAACTACCGCTGGTTCCCTCCTCCAGCTTGTAACTTAGTTACAGATTTTTTTTTTGGGGGGGGTACCGAGTACTGATTGTCATCGGTACCTGTTCCCACTTCCATAATCTTTCCCTAGACGAGGATGACACCCCTCAACTCGTCTCCTCCTGCAGCCTCCTGGGACATGTTACATGACCATTCACATAGCGCTACGTGAGCTCACACACATGCAGTAGGGAGCCGACTGTGGTTCCTCAGGAAGTTCCTATCCAAGATGGTTCCACTGGGGACCTGCAGCAGGAAGACAGTTCTGAACTCCAGGCACCGGATATATAAAAGTCAGCAGCTACAATAAAAAAAATCAAAAAAACAAAAACTGAAGTTCCACTTTAAGGTATTACTAAACCCACAACAGTAAAATCAGTCTGTATATGCAGTAAAGCATGCTTGTTATACTCACTATGGAAATTTTGTAAAAAGGCTGTTTGATCCTATTTTCTTTGATCCTCCCCTTATTTTACTGTCCCCAATCCATGTGTTGATAGTACAGAGCCTTGAAGGCACTCTGCACATGCTCAGTTTGGTGTGTATTGCTATAGAGTTTTTTTTTGGGGGGGTGCATGTGATCAGCACAGGGCCAATCAGCACTATACAGACAGAGAGTCAGGGGTCATGCAGCCTCAAAGGACAATCAAAGGAGAATGAAAACTCCTACAAGCTTTAACCAGCGCTTGGACGGACACTGATAGAAGTCACAAGACTGCTATATACTGCTGATGAGGTATTTAGCAGTTTATATTTACTAAAATACTTGCTATTCCATGTTCTGTGTACTGTGGGAGACTAAATATAGTGAATGCAGGGTCCTGGGTTTAGTAACATTTTAAGTATCACTAATAGTTACATACTAATATGTAGTATTAGTATGTAACACAGTTACATACTAATATGTAACTGTGTTACATCAGTGTCAGCAGCAAATTACAAAACTGTAAGAATTTTTATTGAAAGGAACAGCATTCCTCCAACCATTATATTTCATATAGGGAGCTATAGCCGTAGGCATATTGTATTTGGGGGCACACCAGGCAATGATCCAAGTGTACAAGCCAAGTCTTTACACAAATAAAGTTTAAACTATTACAAGGTCAGGTCATCATGTTTTGTTGCCTAAGCCCCAACCATCATTGTTACTAAGCACAGATGGCCAGAGGAAACATGAGCGGCCAGTGTTCCCAGTCAAAGGACTGGATATGGCTGATGCATATTTACAACCTGTTCAGTCATGAAAATATATATAGTATTAGGTTAAAACCTCTGTTTTATGACCTTTAAAAATCCCCATACCAAAGGTTGAAAATCAGTTTTCAGTACCTTATACAATTCATAAGCAACAGTATTCACGTGATGTATCAAATTCCATAGTTTGAAATAATTTAGCCATTGTGTATTTCTGTAGTCAATGTATGGTGACCATGCAGGTGTTACCCAACAGACAAAACAGATGCCTGGGAAAAAATAATTGATCTGTGCGTGTGGTTCCTCCACATGTGTTCTCTCGGCACTGCGCCCTCCTTTGTATTATTCTACAGGCAGGAGGTGCAGGTGATCTCATCTCCCATTCACATGAATGGCAACCTAAACTCATACAGGGAAATGCATTTGTATGAGAACGACTCAAAGAAGGTTTTAAGGAACCTGTACTGAAATAAAAACATTGGCTGTCATTACTGCACGCTCCTTTTTAAAATGCTAGTAGAGGCCCTTGCAGTTATGTTGCTCCAAATCCATCAATACATGGGTGCTGTACAAGAACAATTAAACAGATAAAGAGTTCAAACAGGGGTAAGAAAATACTCAAACTAAAGACCAACCCATCAGAAATGGCAACCTCCATAATTCTCTCCAGGTATAGAGACTCTGCATTGGTTATTGGCTCACTACTCACATTACGTGGTAGAGAGCCCTCAGCCCCCTGTAAGCTTCAACTGGTTTGACTCAGAGCTTACACTCTCAGTGACTGGCAGAAGAACATTGGAAAGGCAATACAGTATATGCTGAATGGAATGGGTGAGCTGTTAATGGGAACTTGTTGCTTTGGTCTACAAGGGCAAAGTTCAGGGTTGCTTTTACTTCAGTCAAAACATTTTTTTTAAGAGATGGCTAGAGTGGGTCAGAATTTCTGTCAATGCTTTATTTCTGTAGGTGCCCCCATCTGGGACATTGTTCTCACTTCCTGTCAATTTGATGCATTTCAGACAGAACAGGAAGTGAGGGGAAAACAGACAGACATTTATGGGTTTGTTTATAAATGCTTTCAACTAAGATTCACAAAGCTTTTATGCAAGATTCTCACATTTTATAATTGTCTTGTAATAGAAATTGTGTTAATCTCAGGTGAAAGTTGCGTGAATTGTGTGTGAAAACATATAAATAGACCCCTTAAAATCTGTCTGACTTTGTAACCCTTCTCCACCCATCTATCCAGAATGCAAAGAAAAAGTGTTAGCTTAAATTTTGTTTGCAAGTAGGTATATGAGATGTATTTATATGGTGCAGAACGTTGTTTCGTGAAAAATGGCAACGTATTATGTCAAAGAAAGCAAAAACCTCAAAAGAAACCAAACAATGCTGAGCGTGAAATTAAAGTATAACTAAAGTCAACACTATTTTTAGATTTAAATTGAGTGGAGGAACACCTGTCAGTTTTTATTGATGTCTGTGCCCGCGCCCCCGCCACACCCCAACCCGCCCCATTAGGGAGATTCACCTTTACTATTTGTCATGTGTACCATTATCACTAAACGTGATACCAGACAGGAATACAGGAGAAATCCTCCAATAGGGACACTTGATGTGATGACCCTTGCTGACAACCGAGAATTCCCTTTTGAGATATTTCCTCTAACTTGGCTACGGGACAGAAAGTGAGGGTAAATCTTCACAATGGGATGCAGATGGCAGAAAACCTGACAAGGGTTATATCCTCTCTTACTCTATCCAAATTGAAAAAAAGTCATGCCTTTAGTTCTACTTTAAGATATTGCTCACTGTGACATTTTTGCCAAATCATTATTTACTAAAGCCATCCTCAAATTTCACAAACTGAGAGAGGCAATTTAATATCTATACATGACAGCAGCACATACATTACAGCAGCACACATTACATTGATGCATTGTATTGACATTCTTTTTGAATAAAATCCCGGCACAGGAAGACAATGTATGGCAATGCACATTAATGCGCTGCAGTGTGTTGCAGCAAAAATTTTGTGCCGTCCATTTTTTGGGATGTGTTGATGCATCAGAAGCCCATTGATTTCAAATCCACATTAAGGCCTGATTCACACCTTTGCACTTTTAGTGCTTTTTGCATTTTGCAGATTTGCACTACAGTCGTTTAACATGGTTTCCTATGGAACACGTTCTGTAGTGCAAATTTTTAGCGTGCAAAAAGCGCTAAAAATGCATAGGTCATTCTCTGCTTCTGTTCTGTGGTTATGACGTAGGCGTTTGCAGCACATTTTAAAACTAACTGCTGAATGGAAAGAGCTGCAGCCTCAGCATCCCTTTAAATGTGTATGACAGCCCATAGACATTAGAGGGCAGTCTAATGTGCACTGACACAACTGCTCTCAGGGCAGCAAATCAAGGCCAGCTCTCCCTGAGCTAATAAAATGTATGTCACTGCAGAGTGTAGAAAGACAGGGGGAACAATGGCAATCAGGACAATGAGGACAATTTTTTTCTACAATCTGATCAATGATCAGATCAGAATATTGTCATCTCGTATGTTTGGGGTACTTAATGTGGAACTAAACCAGCTGATCTGTATCCCAAAAGAGTACAAAAATACACATGAGAAAATGTAGGGGCATAAAGTCCACTCCTACAAAAACAAGTGTATAAAAAATGACTCATAAAGTGAAAAATATACGATTCAGTTCATAAAAAGGTGCATAAAAAGATCTGCATACAAAATGTCCAACTAGCAAACCCTTATACAAAAGGAAACTGAGTGAACCAAGTATGTGAGAACTTCTGTGCTCTTCAAGGAAAATTGGGTGAACCAAATATAAGGGAACTTCAGTGTTGTTCAAAACACAAAGACTTTAATATCCCATCACCACATAGATTCACTTCTTACCAGATAACAGTAGTTTAAAGCATTGGATAATAATCCCACCATGCTCCAACAGACTGGGCTGTAAAAATGAACCAAATTCCAGATAGCAGCAGTATCAGACACTGGATAATGATCCCATCAGGCTCCAACACCTTAAGCTGTAAAAGTGGACCCAGTTTTTCTATGGACACAGGAATCACGTTATCTTTAGAAGAGCTGATATCCAATCTGGCAGCTCAAGGATAAATCCCAGAGCATTAAGGGAAGAAGAGGATAACCCGGTAGTGCAATATGTTTCAACAAAAGGGTTTATTAAAACAGCACACTAAAAACTTACATCAAGGCAGCCAAACATCAGCAAAAATAAATGCACATAAAAAAACAGAGCGGTAGTTTGCACCAGCCAGCTCAAATGGTTAGATGTCTCACAATGGGCTCCACCCATTGAGCACTTTATGGAGAGAACCCTAACCTGGTGGTCTCAGGGGCACATCTTCTGGGATTTTTCAAGCTCTAAAGAAGCTGATATATTGCAGTGGCCTACTTTTGTTTCAAGTACTGAGGTATTATCAAATTTTCCCTTTTTTCTTTTACCCAGGCCATTCTGTACCTTGTAGTTCCTCGAGAGGCAGAGACCTTTTCAACATGGTGCCGTTTCCTCTGCTGCGTTCTGCGGCAGGCGATTTTGTCACAGAAGCCTCAGTGGATGTCATCAGATCTTCCTCCAGATGTTGGCATCGGTCATGGCGTGGAGAGCCCTGTGGCTTAAGCTGTGGGTGGCGGACGCAGCGTCAAAAACGAATTGGTGCAAAATTCCGTATGACGGAGTTAACCTTTTTGGATCAAAATTGTATTTGACAATCTCAAAAGTGATAGGAGGGAAATCAGGACTAATCCTTCCGACAGGAGACCAAAAGCGCAGAAGGGTCCTTCCTATAAGCGGAACCTCCCAGAAAGGTACAGAGAGGCAAAAACATATAGGCCGGCAAGAGAGTTTAAGAGAAACTGGTGAAACACAGTCATCCTTTTTGAGACTCCAAAAATCTAAGACCACCCCGACAGGGGAACACCAGAAATGTTTTTGAGGGTGTGCCCGTCCTTCCTGCTAAAGTGGGAGCCAGGTTCAAGGAGTTCATACAGGTTTGGACGGAGCACATTGAAGAGACATGGACACTTTCCACAATAAAGTATGGCCACAAATGGAGATTCATAAAAAGTTTACCCGGAAATCACTTTCAGTTAAACAGACTACCATCATCACCAGACAAGAGAAGAGTGCTGCTCAAATATGTGGTAGAGTTATAACAAAAGGGGGCAATCTTGGAGGTTCCAACACCCCAAAGAGGGAGGGGGTATTATTCCCCTCTATTCCTAGTTAAAAAGAAAACAGGGGATTTGCGCCCAGTGTTGGATTTAAAGAGCCTCAACAAAAGAATCCAGATCAAAGCCTTCAAGATGGAAAGCCTCCAGTCAATACTGTTAGCAATAAACTTAGGAGATTGGATGCTATCCGTAGATTTATCGGATGCCTTCCATTCACAGGAAGGTGAAACAGTCAATAAGGTGGTGGATGCATGCAGGCAACCTCAGGAAGCACAGGCCTATAGTCCCCCCAGAACCGGAAGTAATCACATCAGATGCCAGCCAGGAGGGATGGGGGGCTCACTACCGAAATCAAGCGGCTTAGGGTCAATAGCAGTTCCATGCGCAGGGTTTAGTGACGAATATTCTCAAGCTGAGAGCAGCCTTTCTAGCCTTTGGATCATCCTTGTAGGGGAAGAACGTTCTAATTCGGATGGACAACAAGGTGGTGGTGGCATACATTCAGAGACAGAGAGGTACCAGAAGTAATACATTACTGGAGGAAGTTCGCCCCATCTTAGAATGGGCCCAACTATACCTAACGGATCTGAGAGCTGTATACTTTCCAGCAGCACAGAACCTACTGGCTGTTTGTTTGAGCAGGAAGTTCCTGTCAAACAATGAATGGTCTCTGAACCACCAAGCCTTCAGGCTCCTGACCAAAACATGGGGAATTCCTGATATCAATCTGGCAGTGACACCTACAGATGCCAAATACCAGAGGTTCCTGTCAAGAGCAGCATACCCATCAGCTGGGGGAGTAGACTGCCTTCTCCATCCATGGAACTAGGATACATATTTCCACCGATACCACTAATTGCAAGGTTCCTTTCCAAGTCATCAGCTTCAGTAATAGCAGTAATTCCCTTTTGGCCGCGAGGCTCTGGTTCACAACCCTATTGCAGCTCAGTCTAGAAGATTCGCTGTCTCTCCCGGTGATTCAGGATCTACTTTACCAGGGGCAGGTATTTCATCTGGATTCGGAGAAACTACACCTAATGGCATAGAGGTTGAGAGGAATAGGTTCCTAGAACAATGCTGTTCCCAGGATGTAGTATCAACATTACTGCAGGCTAGCAAATGTACCACTAACACCACCTACGGTAGGATATGGGGAAGGTTCTCATCTATGGCTCAGCAAAATAACTGGGACCCACTATCACCAGAGGCACCACCTTTATAATAAATTACATTTTTTTTTTAAAAAGGCCCTTTAAAAAGAAAATAGAAAAAAAAAAATACCTTTAAGTGCACTGTGTTCGGGCGCCGGACACAGTGCACTATGGGAAGTGCCACGTCAATCACGAGATTGCAGACGAGGCGCTTCATTTGCAGGATTTTTACCTGCTTTGTGGCGCATTCCATCGCGCTGAACAACTTCCGCCCATAGTATCAGTACGGGTGGGTGCTTTGTTGTTCTAGTTAAGAGGTTACTTCCGGTTTCCCTGTGGTCTGAAGCTCCATGGAATGCACGGCCCGAGCGGAGCTGGTAAGTAAGGCTCTAAGACTGCAAAATAGGTGAATTGTGAGCACCATACTTGGCAGTCCACTCACCTGTGTTAGGAAAGCAAATGACTATTCGCTTTCCTAACACTGAACCGCCTCTACGCCAATCAGGTGCTCGGGTCTGTTACCTGTCACCTGATTTGCTGAAACGACAGACACTGCTATTGGACACCGATGAAGGAGAGGACGGGAGATGAGGCAAGAGAGGAGGTGCACGAAGGCCCCTGCTTGTCGCCATCACCCGATGCCCCACAGACACAGGGTAAGTGCCAGGCAGATGGTGTGCGGGTGGGGGGCGCACTGGCAGCATTTAATGGGCACACTGGCAGCATTTGATGGGCACACTGGCAGCATATGTTGGGCAGTTGGGCACACTGGCAGCATTTGATGGGCAGTTGGGCACAGGTATCCTGTTCCCACTTCTGGGAGTCCGGGCCGCGGCCCGTGACATCACTGTGGGGCTAATCCCTCCTCCTCTCCCTGTCGCCGGGCCAGTAAGAGAGAGGAACAGGGCCTCAAGCATGCGCAGTAGAGTTCTGGGCATGAAGCCATAAGGCTACACTGCCGGGTGCCCTTACCCGCAATGGCGACAGCAGCACCCGTCAGCTGATGGAAACATCAGCTGCAGTACTGACATCGCTGGGGTCCAGGACAGGTAAGTGGCTATCTTTGGCTGGAGTTCTGCTTTAAGAAAGTACTGTTTTCCTTTAAGTCACGTGCATTATATTGTTAAGCTGTACCTTATTTATGTTTTGTGATCGGGCTGTAACATTTCTGAAAGTAATGCTGACCATAGCCAGTTTGAATTGAACCGTGTATAAGCAGGCTGAATGTACCAAATTGATCGATCGATCAACTTGGGTACAACCAGCCTGTCGGATTTTACTTGTGAGTATCACTAGCGGCTGCTATAGCTGCTAGCAATAATCACTGTCTTCTCCTGGCGGGGATGGCTCTCCCCACCACCGCGTCTCGGGGGGGGAGACCTTGTTCTAATATGTTAAAGAGCATAGAATTCAGCAACTAAATAACCTCTTGCACGTCTCCAATGTGTGGTTGCAAGAACTCCCGACTGACGTTAGAGGGGAATCTCAGCCCCTCCCGTTGTAATCCTTAGATCAGAGGAGAGCGGCAGGCGGTCACGTGACCTACGCTGACGATGTGAAAGAAGGTATTTAACTGCATCTTTTAAGAAAAACAAAGTCACTGCACAGTATATCTTCCAATTACAAAGGGGCTGCCAGTAATTGTCATCACTAACTTAACTTTAAAAGAAAAAAACAACTGTTGAGAGAAGTTAAAAATGTTTTTACCAGTCACCCAGCTTCCTCCTGGGATCCCTGGAGGACTGGGGTGCCCAAATCTAATGAGAAGGCACTTTTTTATGCTGTGCTGCGCTCATGAGATTTGGGATTCTAAGCTTTCCCTCTGCTGTGCGGAAAGTGGATCTAAGTATGTAAGTGGATTGTGGCATTTTTATATGGGGAAGGAGGTGACTTAGTATATAATATTATTTAAAGCCCAATTGCAGGCAACTAAAAAATTAACCCCCAAAGTGGGGTTGCTCCTGCACTGCAAGAGTTTATTGTTTGTTAAACTCTAGGAGAACAATAAAAGAAGATGTACTTACCCGATCCTCCGCTTCTCTCTGGTGCTAGACCATTCCACTCAGTGCCTTTTCCCCCAAGTTCCAGCGGTCTAGGATCTTGACAACATCAATATCAAAGCAGGGTCCAATAGCCCTGTACTGGATGTGATGACTCTGGGAGACAGTCTACCACCAGAGATTCTTGGCTTTTTGACTACGATCAAGTGTAGTGCCTGTTCTTATCAGTGTCTAGTAGGGGTGCTCCACTATCATTCTGGCCTTTTGGTAGGAATGGCTGGCTGTATGGTTTTCCTGCTGGTATGATGGGGGTTCCTAAGGCTAGTATGGACTGGAAAAGAAATTGGGGTGCCCATGGAATGTGGGGCACAAGAGTAATTCCCCTGGAAAGACTGGAGGGGCCCAGTGCCTCCTGCTTTGAATGGGTCTATATTGTCTGGCCATGGGCTGGGAAGGCAAAGAATCCAAGGTGTCTGTGCCCCCTAAGAGTTGGTTACCCCAGGCGTGCTCTTAGCTACACTATGGGCCTGGGAAACCCACTGAGTGAAAAGGCACATGGCCAAGCCACTTGCTTTTTTCTGCACAGCACCTCTGTGGGCTAGGCTTTTTGGCTAAGTCAGAAGCAATTTTGGCTACCAGGCCAAAAGGCCTAGCCAGTGCACCTGCACTGGCACTATTTAATTAATGTATTTTTCTCTGCTGTTTTGTCACTTTGCACTTTTGTTTGTGTTTCTTTCACTTGAATGGAAGGTGTAGATCCTCGGGCCTACCATAAAGTCTAGGGAGATGATGTGTAGCCATTAGGTTCCTTCTTCCCCTGAACTTGGGGGTTCTTCAGGAGAGCACCTCATCTAGTACAAAGTGGCTGGTGTCGGCTGGCCCTGGGGAGAGGGGTCCTCCAGGCATTTTGGCTAGGTGGACTATGTTTGAGCCTTGCCTCTGTCAGGAGCCTTGTGTCCCAGGGGGGGTCAGGTCCTACTCTTTCAGGGGGTGGACTAGAGACACACTCTTAAGTGCACTTTTTTTGTGTGTGTTTCACATGCATTTTTTTTTTGTACACTTAGGTGTTTTTCATTTTGCGCATCACCGTAGTAAAAAAAAAAAAAACTTGAAACAAGGAGGAGTCCCAATTTCTAGGGAGCAGAGGATCAATTAAGTAAAAGTATTTCTTGTCTCCCCTAGACAAAAGTATCAATTAACCCTTGCAGTGTAGAAACAGCCCCACTGCAAGGGGTTATTTAAAAATTTCCAGGAGTTGGGCTTTAAATACTATTTAATAACAGTACCGCTGCTTGTCAAAATACTTAAACATTGCACCTTTACAGGTGTTCTATCAATCTCCACTCTGTCTAAAATTTAAAAAAAGTTTACCTTTAATTATACTTTAATTTTAACAGTGCTAATCATGTTACATGGGTTGTGGCAAACGGCATAGGACTGAATCAGAGGATGTTAAAATTCATATTTGCCTAGGACAGCATGATAAGTCCAAGCCTGAATCTCATAAATTTGATGATATTGTCTCTACTGTATAAAAGTAATTATCTAAAAATAAAAGCACCCTTTGTTGCAAAAACTGCTACTGATGACCTTATCTGTGCCACCGTTATCATCCTCTTATGGTGGGTAAGATTAGTTGGCATTGAATGACACACACAGTTAGATTATTTTACTCTCCTTAAAAAGAAATATTAGTGAAAACCAGGCGCCACAGTTAATATGTACAAAGCATTGGGAATTCGGTTATGAGTAGAACAAATTACCTCTCCATCTAGAAGAAATTTGCAGTTATTGTATTCCTTTAAGTGGCAAATATATATTCTAAAATAGGCCATCAGGTAGAACTGATTAAGGCGTTTCTTATAAAGCACGCACCAAAAAAAGGAATTATTAGGTTCTATACACTATTACACTTTTCTTTCAGTCTCACAAATAGAGGCACGATTCACAATATTTGTCCTGTAATATACATCATTGCTAGTATATACTCTCATAGGCCGCAATGATTTTTGCTGTCTATTGATTAAATGCACACAGTGATTGAGATGCTATGCTACTTGGAGACATTGCCAGATACAACTATTTTATTATTTACAAGCATAGCCTTGTACTTGTTTTCCAGAGAAAAATAAATGTGGCTTTCGTACATGACTCCCCATATTATTATTTGATATGTAATTCAGGCACTGGAGGGAGAGAAATACTTCTGTAAGGGTTTGTGGGGGGAAGTACACAGCACACTATAGGAAAGAAGGGAAGGTGCTAGGATCCCCCTTGGTTATGGGCGGCTGATTCTGCTGGAGTTTATGGTGACTGAATATACAAGGAGATTAAAATCTGTTACCGCTGTGTAACCATATTTACCATCAATATTATCTCATTGCTACCAGTTTCCTAAGTAGTCAAACATGGAAATCATTTTGACCTTTACAAAATAATAAGCTAAATTCTTGAAGCTTTACACATAGCTAAGGATCTTTATTTGGACTCAAATTAAAATAACTGTCATTTAAAAAAATAAATATTAATAAATAATACCTTATTAATAATAATAATAATAATAATTATTATTATTATTATTATTATTACTATTATTATTAATAATGATGACTTTGGTGTGTTACCTGTAAGAATCAAGTATATTATAATAATGCCCCAATGTATAGTCATGTCCATATATAGAATATGTGTACTTGTTTTGTCAAAACCCAAGCTTTTTTAAAATACAAATGTTCACTGTCCTGACAAAACACAGTAGGCTGCAGAATCACTGTGCATCATGACCATCAGCATACAATGACCATTTCACATAAAGGCACCTTAAAATGGAGTAATCATAATACAGCCCAACAACAACAAAAACAATTCTTGGTGCCTTGCTATTTAGATCTGTTCTTTGGGTTATTTGGGGTGCTGATTCATAAAATTCTATTGGCTAGACTGCATCAGCTCTAGTTTCTTAGATATGGTTGAATTTATATAATTTTCTTGTTTTCTTTTTTTCAGTTTTTAAAAAGATCTTGCTGATCAACTTGTTATTCTGTTACCTAGTTTGTGTTGTTTTTTTTTTTTAAATCAAATACTTCTTATTACGTTAACATTTTTACACATATAGGGACAAAACATATAACAAATGTCCTTACAAAACAAGACAATTAAAAAAGAAAATCCCTAAGGAATGTTAATGTTACAACACAATCAGTAATTCAGTTAAGTTTCCCACCATAGACCCATCATAGAACAGCATCGCTATCAGCAGAGTCAGGGAGACCGTCCACACTAGGGGAGACTACGTATGGGGAAGATAACCAGGAGAACCAGATTTTATTAAATTTATTTATACAACCCCTGTGTTTATAAATGTAGCACACCCCTATGGGGGCTGCAGATGAACTGGATTCCCCCACTCCTGCACAGCCAGGCACATTGAATTTTCACAAGCACCCAGAGTCAGAGAACAGTCAGTGACTTTGTTTTTGGTATTTATTGAGGGTTAATAACTTGGATAGGAATGGGGGGTTATGGGATGCCCACTTGACTTCAGCAAAACTTCAACAACTTCAGGGACACTCTTCCTGCATACAGCTATATACAGTCTCCTTTACTTTCCTTTTGCATACACTTGCTTGCTGCAGCTGAATCACTGTAGATGATCTGACAGGCTCCCAGTCAGATTTAGCAATAGCACTTTATAGGCAGGAACTCATAGCTCCTTGAGTAACACAAATGTAGTAAAACAGCTTATAATTTATCCTCTGTGGCTACTGATCCCAGCACCACCTCTTCAGGCACTGCCAAACCACCTGGCTGCAACTGCCCCTTTCACTAGCCCTCCAGGCTAACTCTCAACGCTAGCCCACCCGGCTGACTCTCAGGAGATCTCTTAGACCCCTTTCACACTGGGGCGTTTTTCAGGCGCTTTAGCGTTAAAAAAAGCACCTGTAAAGCGCCTGAAAGAAGCCTCCTGTGCAATCCCAATGTGAAAGCCCGAGTGCTTTCACACCGAGACCCTTTTCACACTTGTGGGGGGTTTTTCAGGCGCTTTCGCGCTAAAAACAGCGCCTGTAAAGCGCCTGAAAGAAGCCTCATCTGCAATCCCAATGTGAAAGCCCGAGTGCTTTCACACTGGGGCGCTGCGCTGGCAGGGTGTCAAAAAAAGGCCTGCAAGCAGCTTCTTTGCAGCGCTTTCGTGTTTTTGCTACCGGGCTGGGTGCGCCGATGGCCCGAGCCCTTTCAAACTGCCAGCGCCCGAGTGTGAAAGGGGTCTTAGGGAAGGATAAAGACTGTCTGAAGGGAGACTGGCGACATGTGGCAATCTCCCCCCCTTGTAGTTCCCAACAGTGTTGCTTTCTACTCACTGTCTCTCTCTC
Source organism: Aquarana catesbeiana (assembly GCF_042186555.1). Taxonomy (NCBI): domain Eukaryota; kingdom Metazoa; phylum Chordata; class Amphibia; order Anura; family Ranidae; genus Aquarana; species Aquarana catesbeiana. Next base: position 148,081,536 of record NC_133325.1, read on the forward strand.
TTGCTCCCGTGCTTCCAGGAAAGCCTCCTCCCATGTGTTGATGACAGGATCCTTCCAGCACCCGAGCCAAAGCCCAAGGCAGGACATCCCCCCCAGACTAGAGGGTCACCGATAGCCTCCTTCTTCCACCCGACTGCTCCTGCTGAAATGGCCCATGTCTATTTATGGAATGGTCTCAGCCCCCTGCCAGCCTACCTCTGAGGATTGGCTGAGGCTCCATAATTTTTCAAGGCAGCTCCTTCTAACCTCCACTCATTAATTCTAGAAGCTTCTCTAACCTTCTAGACCAGGGGGAGGCACCAGAGAGCTGCAAGGATGAGTCATCCAGCCCTAAGCTTCACTGAACCCTGACCCAGATTGCATAGCTCAGATTTAGCCCTGAGCTAAACTATAATTTACCTACTCTACTTCTAGCACACACTAGACTAGAGGGTGTTACATAAGTAAGTCACTCTCTATCCAGCACAGCATTCACCACCATAGACCACTGAACACAAGTTGGAGGGTTAGAAGATAGCCAAAATTGACAAATCAACTTACGGGCATTAAATAACAAACGGGTAAACAACATTTTCTGAAAAAATAATGGCCAGTCATCTGGGAATATGGGCAAATTAAGGATCAGGAGTCAATTGGATTGAACAAAGTTCCGATAAAATACAAAATATATTATCGAAATAACTTAGGACAGTGCCATAACATACAAATTAATGTGCCTGTATGCATACTACAATGAGGGCAATTAGGTGAAGGTTGAAACCCCCAAGAAAAAGGGGTATATATGGCCCTATGGAGTATGAAAAGCTGTATCAGTTTTTGGGAGAGGGAAAGCAAAACTTCTGGTAGGAGTTTTAACACCGCTGCCCACTGACCCTCGTTTAGATTGCCTATATTTTGAGTCCATTTCTGTCTGCATTTAATCAAGGATTTAAAGCTGACTGCACTCACTTAAGGTTTCATATAGATCCCCAAATTAGACCCTTTTTAGTGTCACCACCATAGAAAGAATGTTCAAAAAATGTAAATATACGGGATCCAAATGAGTCAGAGACTGTAATGCGTGGCAAAGTTGTAGATACTGAAAAAATACTCTATTCGACAAGTGATACCAGTCTACAGTAAGGTCAAATAGTAGCATAGTACCTTCATTATACAATTGATGAAGATATACAAGAAAATATTGTTTAGCGCACTCAAAACCAGTATGTTTATTTACTTCTGGAAGATTAAAATTATTCCAGATAGGCATATAATGCGTGTAGACTGTATGACCAATAGTAACACGCACAGCCTTCCAAACCTTAGGTATCAACAAAAAAGTTAGGGAGGAACGGTGCACCAAAAAAGACCTGCCTCCAGCGAGGAAACAAGGGGGTTCTTAGACAAAGAGGAAATAAGAATTCTCTGAATTGGATCATGAAGGTCAATTTGCACCCACCCTGCCATATGTTGCATCTGAGATGTCAAAAAATATAGCTAGCATTGGAAACCGCTACCCCACCAACAGGAAGCTGTAAAGCACTTAGGTGTCCTTTTATGAAACTGCGGTAAAATACTGCGATTCAGTTCTCAGGCATTCTCAGAGGAGATCGCTCTCCTCTGAGTGCCTGTTTATGAAAGTGTGTAGATCGCTTCTCATGCTGAGTTGAGGAGCGATCTACAAATGCTGGGAACTCTTGAGAACGGCTCCTCTCACTATAATCTCGCGTGATATAGCGGGATTACAGTATGAGGAACCATAAAATACAAAAGTGTAACACAAATCAGCACACATTATTCCCCAACATATTAATAAAATAATAAAGTTAAATTCCCCCTACACAATATACATTAACCTAATTATAAAAAAAAAACATTGTTTTTATCAATATTTAAAGATCAGACATGTGCCTATTTAAATGTGAATGGTGTATAGTAAATGAATGTAATGCACATATGTAATGCAGCTATACACCATTCATATAAATGCAAAATACATTTATAATCATTAAAAAAATAATTTTAATAAAGTATACAAGTATAAATATTTATTAATAAATTAAAATAAAATATATTTCATAATTGATAAACATAAAAATTGATAAACTGGTGCAATGCGAGAACACTGCGAATCCACTGCGGGTTCCCGCATCGCACCGACTCGCATGTCAGTTCACACTGCCATTTGCGAATCGCTGGGGAGTGTCAATACATTGTTAACGACACCCCCAGATCAGCTTGCATATCGCACTGCGAACTGACAGTTCGGACATGAATCGGATCGCATATGTGTGAACACACATGCGATCCGATTCTGGACCGAACAGAAAAAAGGGTCCTGTGCGTGTTTGCACCGAATGCGGTGCGATATCAGCCATACTATCTGTACGGCTGATATCGCACCGCACAGACATCGCATGTAATGTGAATGGCAGTGTGCTGCGAATTACATGCGATGCCTGTGCGATGTCCGGCATCGCACAAGTGTGAACTAGGCCTAAAAGCTAACAACACCCCCAAATCAGTTTGCAGATCGCAGGGCGATCTGCAAACTCGGTCAGTAATTGAATCGCATGGGTGTGAACACCCATGCAATCCGATTCTGCTGTGGACCAAAAAAAGGGTCCTGTATGAGTTTGGTCCGAGTGCAATGCAAATTCAGCAATACTATCTGTATGGCTGAAATCGCATCGCACAGAGATCAGATGTGATTTTGCACTGCAGTGCGGTGCGAATCACATCCGATCTTGGACACCGCAGCAGTGGGAACCGGCCCTAAATCATATTGCATTTGCACCAAAATGGTACAGGACCCTTTTTTTGGTCCGCACTGGAATCGGATCGCATGGGTGTGAACACTCATGTGATCTGATTCCTGCACCATTACATAGGTTTGCACTGCGATCTGTGAAATGATCTGGGGGTGTCATTAACTTTACATTGACACCCGCAGTGGTGCGCAGATGTCAATGTAGGTGCGATGTGAAAATCCACACAGGAATCACGCTGGTTCACGCATCGCACAAGTGTGAACCCAGCCAGAGACGTGAACATCTAAAAAAAAAAATATATATATATATAGCTATATATATATATAGATATATATATATAGCTATATATCTATCTATATATAGCTATATATAGATAGATATATATAGATAGATATATATCTATCTATATATATCTATATATAGATATAGCTATCTATATATCTATATATAGATATATAGATAGCTATATCTATATATAAATATATATATAGATGTATCTATATATAGATATAGATATATATAGATATATCTATATAGATATATATATCAATAAATATCTATTTATATAGATATATATATCTATATAGATATATATCTATATATATCTGTATATGCAGATTTATATTATATATATATATATATATACATACATATATATATATATATATATATATATATATATATATATATATATATATATATATATATATAAATACACACACTATAAATTCCTATCCTGCTGGTTTTGGGGTGTGTAACGGTGGGGAAGATGTACTATGACTGTTTGGTGAAAGAAAGAAGTCAAAAGACTTCTTGCTTTCTCCAGATTACTCAGCCAGTTTCACACTTCTCTCTCTGATTCTCCACTTCTGAAATGGTGAATCAGAAAGTGAGAATTCTGTCACAGATTGCCAGTGAGGTGCTGAGATCGCACCTTCATAAACTGGCTGTTTCTGTGACAGTCAGTTACAGATTCTCACTGTGCTGGGGATAAAAAGTGGAGAACATGTTCTCCGCTGATTATCTCAGTTTCATAAACTGGTAATGACCTGAGATCAGCGATGAGACTCGTGATCGCCGCTGATCTCAGTTTCATAAAAGGACACCTTAGATGGATCCTGGCCTTCCTGTATTTCCATATCAGTTCTTAAAATAACGTATCTATCTATCTAAATATGCTTTGGCATAGTTTGTGTACTTGAGTACAAGTTAGCAGATACAGTTAGTCCTCTACATACGAAGTTGCGAACTTTCAAAGAAACAAACATGTGTTTGCATGTCCAATCATGTGAGTTTACATTTCTCGCATACATTCTTAAGCGTCCATCCTCTATAAATGGCTGTGCTTCTATGTACTTTACTGTATACAGTACTGTATCTTTATTTCAATCTTTTTTTCCATGTATCATTTGTGTGAAATGTGTTATAAAATTATTACAGTGTAATATATTGGGTCCATCGTGTTGGTTGGCTACCTAAGCTAACTTTGTTGGACTTACAAACAAATTGGACTTACGAACGTGCTCTCGGAACAGAAATGGTTTGTATGTAGAGGACTTACTGTATAATGAGAGTGTACAAACTTCCAACTGTAATTTTATGTAAACATTGGATTCTAAAGTTTAAGTTATTAACTGTATTATAGTTATGATTGCATAGGAGGTGTGTGAACATTGCCACTCATATTGTTTCATTTTTGCAGATCGAGCATCGGTAGAGGTTATCGCTACTTTGTGACAGTGCTGCCTGAATCATCTTGACGTATTTTGCTATATTTATATCCTGATTTTTGACGAGCGATCAGAGTGAAGAGTGGTGTATGGCACTTATGGTGTATCTGAAAAATTAGAGTTTAGTAGGCCAGACATGCATACTGTGGCAGTCCTGGTGCTTATGGAAAGCTCATAACCCTTAATACTCGATTGTTACATCTCCAGTAATAACCTCCATACCAATTGTGGAGTCCTCATCTCTCCTTCATCACACTTACTGAACACTCTATTGAATGTTGTCAAAGGAATAAATGTAATGCTTAGTATATACCTTGACAATTGTAACAATCATATACAATGTGAAGTACAGTATTTCTGTGTTAACATGTTGTTATCTTTAGAAATGTAAACCAACGTCAAATGACGGAGGCATCCTTTGATGGCATTGGGAACTGGTTAAACGGCACAGCCTACCTGAGTTGCGGTGGTGCATCTCTCATTCTGGGTGGACGTCATATGATGGCGCACCTGAACGGCCGCTCCTGGGCGCCCCGGGGGGGCACGCAGCATGGCTATTGCGGCCGCTCCATGTTGCTAGGACATGGAGCGACCCTGATCTCTGTAAAGAGCCGCTGACACGGCTCTTTAATCATGTAATCAGCTGTGTCCAATCACAGCCAGTTACATGTAAATACGGAAGTGCTGGTATTCGGCTCTCATCACCTCACATTGACAGAGTGTGTGGCGAGGAGAGCCGATCAGCGGCATCTCCTCGCAGGGGACAACAAGACATGTAATCAGGGCACTGATCATCAGTGCCCTGATTACACTAATGCGCCACCAGTGCCAGCAATCAGTGCCCACCAGTGCCACCAATCAATGCCCATTAGTGATGCCAGTGAGTGCTGGCTTTCATTGCCCATCAGTGTCGCCTATCAGTGCTGCCTATCAGTGCTGCCCATCAATGCCCATCAGTGCCACCCATCAGTGCCACCCATCAGTGCCGCCCATCAATGCCCATCAGTGCCGCCCATCAGTGCCACCTATCTGTGCCGCCTTTCAGTGCCCACCAGTGCCGCCTATTAGTGCCCATCAGTGCCACCTATCAGTGCCCACCAGTGCCATCTATCAGTGCCCAAAAGTGCCACCCATCAGTGCCGCCCATCAGTGCTGCCCATCAATGCCCATCAGTGCCACCCATCAGTGCCACCCATCAGTGCCGCCCATCAATGCCCATCAGTGCCGCCCATCAGTGCCACCTATCTGTGCCGCCTTTCAGTGCCCACCAGTGCCGCCTATTAGTGCCCATCAGTGCCACCTATCAGTGCCCACCAGTGCCATCTATCAGTGCCCAAAAGTGCCACCCATCAGTGCCGCCCATCAGTGCTGCCCATCAATGCCCATCAGTGCCGCCTATCCGTGCCGCCTATCAGTGCCCACCAGTGCCACCTATTAGTGCCCATCAGTGCCACCTATCAGTGCCCACCAGTGCCATCTATCAGTGCCCAAAAGTGCCACCCATTAGCGCCGCCTATCTGTGGTCATCAGTGCCACATATCAGTACTAGCTATCAGTGCCCATAAGTGCAGCATATTAATGCCTCCTCATCACTGCCACCTAATCAGTGTCCATAAGTGCCGCCTCATCAGTGCCCATCAGTGCAGATTATCAGTGCCCATCAGTGCAGCCTCATAAGCGCACATCAGTGAAGGAGAAAAGTACTTATTTACAAAATTTACTGACAGAAATTAAGAAAAACTTTTTTTTTTTTTAAATTTCAGTCCTTTTTTTTTTTGTAAAAAATAAAAAACCCAGCAGGTATTAAATAGCACCAAAAGAATGCTCTACTTGTGTGAAGATGATACAAATTTCACATGGTTACAGTGCAGCATGACTGCGCAATTGTCATTCAAAGTGTGACAGCTCTGAAAGCTGAAAAATGGCTTGGGTAGGAAGGGGCTGAAAGTGCCCTGTCATGAGGTGGTTAAATGATGCTCAATTGGTACTAAGGGGCCCAAAGTGTACCAAGAAAATATCCCCCACACCATTACACCACCACCAGCCTGAACCGTTGATACAAGGTATGATGGATCCATGCTTTCATGTTGTTTACACCAAATTCTGACCCTACCATCTGAATGTCGCAGCTGAAATCCAGACTCATCAGAATGTTTTTCCAATCTTCTATTGTCCAACTTTGGGGAGCCTGTGTGAATTATAGCCTCAGTTTCCAGTTGTTAGATGACAGGAGTGGCACCCATTGTGGTCTTCTGCTGCTGTAGCCCATCTGCTTTAAGTTTTGATGTGTTGTGCCGCGCATTCAGAGATGGTATTCTGCATACCTTAGTTATAATGAGTGGTTATTTGAGTTACTGTTGCCTTTCTATCATCTCAAACCAGTCTGCCCATTTTCCTCTGACCTCTGACATCAACAAGGCATTTTTTGTCCCCACAACTGGATATTTGCTCTTTTTCGTACCATTCTATGTAAACCCTAGAGATGGTTGTGCATGAAAATCCCAGTAGATCAGCAGTTTTCAAAATACTCAGACCAGCCCTTCTGGCACCAACCACCATGTCACATTCAAAGTCACTTAAATCCCCTTTCTTCCCCCATTCTAAAGCTCGATTTGAATTTCAGCAAGTCATCTTTGCCATGTCCAGATGCCTAAATGCATTGAGTTGCTGCCATCTGATTGGTGAATAGCAATTTGTGTTATCAAGCAATTGAATAGGTTTACCTAATGAAGTATCCAGTGAGTGTATGCGGCAGCAGGGAGGGTGGGCTTAGGTGCTCAATTGCTGCACGTTTGTGTCCATGACAGCTGAGGTTTCTGTGCTGAGAGGGTGCTGACTGTGTGCATCCAGTACAGTGATTGAGCTGTTGCAGACAGCTCCTGGCCTATCAGGAGGGAGCAGGACTAGCTTCCAGTCATGTGACCACTGTGACAGCCAATCATAGTAAAAATCACATGATTAGGAAGTCTGTCCTGCCTGCTGGCAATAGGACCCACTTGAAATACTGCTGGAAGCAAATGAAAAAAACAAAAGTAAAAATTGTTTGTTCTATACTTTTTAAATAATTTCAGGCACATCACACTGGGAAATTGTAATTCTGGGTTCAGCAACCCATCATTTATTTTATTTTTTTACTATATTCTGAAGCTATTTGCATTTCTTGCTTATCAAAACAATAATCAATGTTCTGTTAACTGCTTCAGATCAGCGCTATAGCCGAATGATGGCTACAGTGCGGACCTACTTTGCTGGGAGTACGTCTATTGACATCCTCCTGTGCCGAGCGACCTGCACACCCCCTGCAGGGCGTGCGCGTCGCGCTCTGTGATCAGCGAGTCAGCCATTCCCGACCCCTTACCACGTGATCAGCTGTCAGCCAATGACAGCCGACCATGTGATGTAAACAGAGCCTGTAATCGTCTATTTTTTCTCCTCGCACTGACAGTATGAGGAGAAAGAAAAAGCCCATCACCGGCAGCTGTGAGAGGGACATCGGTCCCGATCAAGGAGAGCTGCCGCCAGCTCATCTGTGCCCAACTGTGCCACCTGCCAATGCCACTTAGCAATACACAACAGTGCCGCCTACCAGTGCCCACCAGCGCCACCTACCAGTGCTCACAGTGCCACTCATCAGTGCCCACAGTGCCACCTATCAGTGTCCACAATCAGTGCCTCATCAGCAGTGCTGCCCATCAGTGTCACCTACCAGTGCCCATCAGTGCCATTTATCAGTAGTACCTATCAGTAACACCTATCAGTGCCCATCAGTGCCACCCATCAGGGCCCATCAGTGCCATCTTATTAGTGGCCATCAATGCCGCCTTATCTGTGCCCATCAGTACCACCTTATCTGTCCCCATCAGTGCCGTCTTATCTGTGCCTATCAGTGCCGCTTTAACTGTGCCTATCAGTGCCCACCAGTGCAGCCTATCAGTGTCCACCAGTGCAGCCTATCAGTGTCCACCAGTGCCGCCTCATCAGCGCATATCGATGAAGGAGAAAATGTACCCGTTTGCAAAAGCTTATAACAAACTATGATACATGATTTTTTTTTCAAAATTTTCCATCTTTTTTTGTTTGTTTAGCAAAAAATAAAACCCCCAGCTGTGATTAAATACCACCAAAAGAAAGCTCTATTTGTGTGAAAAAAATGATAAAAATTTCATTTGGGTACAGTGTTGTATGACCGCGAAATTGTCATTCAAAGTGCGTCAGCGCTGAAAGCTGAAAATTGGTCTGGGCAGGAGGGGGGTTTAAGTGCCGGTAAGCAAGTGGTTAATATTAATATTTAGCTGTTACGTTCATTATCAGCAGAACTTTTGATGTGATTTTTCAATAATTTGTTTTATTTTATATTAGCCAGCAACATCAGTCTCTATACAGAGAACATTGAACACTTTACATTTGTCCCTTGTTCCTCAGGAATGTATTACCTAATGATCGTATAACAGTCAGACATACATGCACTAAATATGACCTGACTGGTTGAAAGCTGATTAACCTTTTAGCATTAGCATTAGGCTATGAAAAGAAACCAGAGCACCTTAGGGAAATACACATAAACAAAGGGAGAACATGCAATCTTCAAAAAAAGTAAGGCTAAGGGGTTGATTTACTAAAAATGAAGTACAAAATCGTGTGCAGCTGTGCATGGTAGCCAATCAGCTTCTAACTTCAGCTTGTTCAGTTAAGCTTTGTCGAATAAAATCTGGAAGCTGATTGGTTTCAATGCAAAACTGCACCAGATTTTGCACTCTTTAATTTTCATAAATCAATCCCAAATTTACTTCTGTTCATTCTTTTCATCTGCACATGACTGAGTTTTAAAAGTGGACACAGCTATAATTCATTGAGTGGAAATTCTCAACTCCTTTAGTAAATCAGTCTCAATATGTCTGCTGGCAGAGCACAGTGCTGCTTGGTCACTACTAACCATTAGACACAATACAATCTCCTGCTCTCGGGAGCCCGGTCAACTAAGTAGGTGGCGCAGCCAACCCCCATAAAAAAGTAAATGGAATGTCGCAGGTCTTGCTGCCCACCTCAGAATAATGGGTATCCTTAGAACTGAAACGTACAAAAAGAAAAGGAGGGCGCACCGACCTTGTGCATTACCAAATGTAGCACTAACTCTTGGTGGAGCTGCTTAAAGCGGGCTGTTACCTTCAGTCTCGATACCTCTGTTTCACCGGCACCGGGTCAAGGGTCCCGTTGAGTTTACCTCTGGACAATACAAACACCAAACACTTGAGTATATTTTCCAATGCTTTAATGAACAAGTAATAACGGAAGTAGCAGGAAAGAGGCAGAAGGAAAGTTGCAGGGAAGCTCAAATACCTTTCCTTAGTATTCTTTAGAACAATCTTTGGAATTGAACACTTGTAGTTGAATGCACTCCCCTTGTGGGATTCAATCTTTGCCCGCCTGGATAGGCCTCTCTCACTTGCCTAGCAGCCAGTACGTAGCACGAACAAAAGTCTCTGCCACAGACTTGTTTGGAATAAAACCCATACGATCCTCTGCCACAGGATGTATTGGTTTGCGATGAATGTCAGACACAGTACTTGAACCTTTAATCCGACCTGGCAGTACTATGCAGTAAGATTACTTCAGGATACGTCCTCCAACCGAGTCACCAGGCCCCTCTCCAGACCAGCACTCTGCATGATCCTTCCATGACGGGTCCTCCCCTGGGATCTCCTCGGTTGTCCAGCTTCTTCACTCAGGATAGACAGCTCAGGACCATTCCTCTGATGCTGTGGTAGGCCCCAGACAGGCTTCTGGGCCCACCCACACGCCGCAGCGACGTGGGCCTCCGGATCGGAGGACCACAAGGTGGTACTCTTAACACATACCTATCGGCCAGGAGGGCCAGCAGGTGGCTGAAAATGAACCCCTGAACATTACGTCTGTCCCATAAATACCCTCTCCCAGAATGCAACTCGGAGGACCACCTCCACTGAGTTGTCTCCGGGACAGAGGAGCACTCATACGCTTCAACACGTTGCCTTTCCAACACCAACCAATGGTGACAACGACACCCACCGGCACAGTGTGGAACTACACGCAACTCAGCCAAGCTGGAAAAGAGGCAAATCTAACTTCACCTAACAAGTAACCCACAAGATTTACCTATCAGCGGTAGATTAAAAATCTACCAGCGCTACACAAAGATAAAATTTATTTATAAAATTTAACAAGAATTATACTCACAAATGAGCCTTAAAACAAGGCTTATCGATACCCCAGCAATTGCGAGCAATATCTCTAGACGCCTGCAACCTGGACCAGATATTTGGAGGAACCAGATGGCATAGCAAATGGAGAACCCTCTTCCTCAGAGCCACAGCAATGGTAGATTGACCTCCTCGAGCATCCTCTTAATATAGCCACAGTCACATGTATGGGTAAACGCCCACCAGAGGCTGCCACACCTACCAGAGTGGGCTCCGCCCACCATGTCCATCCATCACATGATGCATACTGCACACTGCTGTTATCTTCTAAACACCAAATATTTTCTCTGCATGGAGTCATCTGCCATGCCACTGCCTCTGCCACAACGCACAACATTATATTGTATTATAATATAGCCTGCACTAGGCTGTCATTACATATAGTAAACCACCTATTATGTCCCCATATAATATAGCCTGCACTAGGCTGTCATCACATATAGTATACCACCTATTATGTCCCCATATCATGCTAGAACTTGTTAGTATTTATTTAATTTATACGTAGGAAGCACCTACCATACTAGTTATGTTCCAGGCAGTGCATCGTTCTTTCCAGTATATTTACTGGCTGTTATATGAGGGAATGAAGGGGATACTTGAAGGAGACAGGGGGAGTTTGGGGGACTGAAGTAAGTCGCTCCCATGCCATCAATTGCTTGTGGAGATTGGCTAGCGTTACCACTACTCCGTGTGGTACGCACCAAACAGCCGAAACCAGGAAGTGCGGGTGGATTTGCGTTCTACACGTCACTTCCGGTCACGGCCGACGTCAAAATATTGGGATATATATATGCGGAGAAAATATTTGGTGTTTAGAAGATAACAGCAGTGTGCAGTATGCATCATGTGATGTATGGACATGGTGGGCTGGAGCCCATTATGGTAGGTGTGGCAGGCTCTGGTGGGCGTTTACCCATACATGTGACTGTGGGTATATTAAGAGGATGCTCGAGGAGGTCAATCTACCATTGCTGTGGCTCTGAGGAAGAGGGTTCTCCCTCGTAACGTGTAAGCTGTTTGCGATGCCATCTGGTTCCTCCAAATATCTGGTCCAGGTTGCAGGCGTCTAGAGATATTACTCGCAATTGCTGGAGTATCGATAAGCCTTGTTTTAAAGCTCGTTTGTGAGTATAATTCTTGTTATATTTTATAAATAAATTTTATTTTTGGTAATGCACAAGGTCGGTGCGCCCTCCTTTTCTTTTTGTATGTTTCACTACTAACCATTAGGCCAGTGCTTTCCTTGCATGTGAAACTTGTCAAGAGCTTCAGGGCAAGTTCAGTTCTTCTTCTACAAAAAGGTCTCCAACGTTATAACAGTCTTTCTGAGATTTTAATGCTGCATTAAACATCTGCATAATAGCTTAGTGATTAGCACTACTGCAATGCAGCACTAGGGTATACATTTTGCATTCCAACCAAGACACTACCTGCATGGAGTTGCATGTTCTCTCTGTACTTAAGTGGAGTACTTGTATGGAGTGCTTGTATGGAGTGCTTGTATGGAGTGCTTGCAGTGCTTACATGGAGTACTCTGATTTCCTCCCACATTTCAAAGACACGCTAGTAGATTAATTGGCTTCTGTCTAAATTGGCCCTAGTGTACATATGTGAGATAGGGACTGGAAACTCCACAAGGGCAGGGACTGATGTAAATTGTCAGTGCTATATAAATACCTGTAATAAATAGCTGGATTTTACTTTGTGGCATCAATTCTTTCTCTGTTAGTTATTTTCATTCTGTCCATTATGCTATCTCACAGTATGTATTTTTTCCATCACAACACACACATATATAAATATTACTTCAACATGCAACAGTTATTATTTCAGATGAAATAGGTCATTTATCATTGAAACCCTTTAGACAGATACCCATGCAATAATTTTTGTGATATATTATTATTATTATTATTATTATTATTATACAGGATTTATATAGCACCAACAGTTTACACAGAGCTTTAAAAAAAATAAGGCAGTACAATTACAATACAATTCAAAACAAGAGGAATCAGTGGACCCTCATTAGTAATGCTTACAATCTAAAAGGGAGGGTCAAGTGATAAAAGGTAATGAATGCAGGGGATGAGTTGATCGTGACAATTAAGCCTCAGTTTTTAGGTGGAGGTAGATGGGTTGTCAGGGATTACCTAGAGGTGGAAAGTGTAAGGTCGGCCATACATGGAGCAAATATTTTTTCCTGCAACCACGGGTTGCAGGAAAGAAATTAGCTTGATTCTCCCATCAACATAGACAGTGTTGATGCGGGAATGCCTCCTGCTGGGCCATTGTCTTCTCCTGGCGGGGGAAGCCATCCCCAGTGGGAGAAGACAGTGATTATTGCTACCGGCTATAGCAGCCGCTTGCGATAATCATAAGCAAATCCGACAGGCTGGTTGTACGCAAGTTGATTGATAGATCAACTTGGTGCATTCAGCCTGCCTATTAATGGTTAGAATCTCGGCCGGTTCCTGCAGAACTGGCCAAGATTCCAACCGTGTATGGCCGGCCTAAGAGAGTCACAAAGATTGGGATAAAGGGCTCCAGAGGATGGGAGTGGCTCTGGAGAAGTCTTGGAGACTTCTTCAGAAGGGATGACAAGGGAGCTACAGAGCAAGAGTTCTTAAGAGGAGAAAAGAGAAGGGTTTGATTAGTATTTTAGGACAAGCTTTGTGATGTAGTAGGGGGCAGTGTTGTGGATGGCTTTGTAGGTTTATAGGTTAGTATTTGGGGTTTGTTTGTTGGGTGGGCAGAAGCCAGAGGAAGGATCGGCAGAGAGGGATAACAGACATTTAATGGTTGGCAAGGTGGATAAGTCTGGTCGCAGCATTTATGATGGACTGAAGGGAGGATAGGCAAGCCAATAAGGATGGAGGTGGAGGAGGAATAAATAAGTCGATATAGGAGGAAGAATAAAGGTAAGCTAATGAGGAGGAAGTTGGAGAAGGAGTAAATTTACACACAAATTACAGAAAAAAAATTATAATATAAAATGTAGGTTTAAGTTCAACTGATCATTGTAGTAAATTCTTTACTGACCAGAAAACATAATTTTGGATCATAAAAATAAGCATGCAAAGCAGGGAATTCAATAAAGCTGCTGCGCCACTTTTCTCGGCGTTAATCCCTCTTCCCTAATCCAAATTCATGAAGCATCTGCAATACTTTTGGTTCTCACAGCGACTCGTGCACCAAAATCAGGTAGTTCTAAAATGCTCCACTTTTACATTATGGTGCAATGAATGTGCCAAATTGAGAATAAAATACTGACAGTTCATATCTTACAAAAGTGGAGCTAAGTAAGACCAACTCTCTTTTGGCGTGCAGAGAGACAAACTGGTGCAGACAGATTTTGTAAAAGTGTCTCAAGTGCATTCTAAAAGTGGTGCAGCATGCGCCAAATTCAAGTATAACGTCTAGACAGGTACATGAATTTATCGCATGTTGCACCACTTTAAAATGCATGAGAGACACTTTCACAAAATTTGTCTTCGCCACTCATTATGAATTCCAGGGATTGTGTCTTGTATGTAAACCCTAACAATAAACTTCTTTAGTTTGCTCCCTTTTGGTCTGTTATATGAGTGTAAAATAAAGTAACTCCCGATCCTGCCGGAAATTAAGTGAGCTTACTATTCCTCTGATGCGCTGAAATCTCAAGAAGTGTTGTCAGCCCTGCCCAGTTCTCCTCTGTAAACTACAAAACACTTTCCCTATGTTATGGAGATAAGTCCAGGTGTGCCATAAGATCACAGTGAGTGAGGCTCACTGTTGATGTTTGGCACCACGGTCACTGCACCATAGAACACGCTTTTTTAGCACCTGCCTCTTGGGCTGGGCCTTTTGGCTGGGACCAGAGGAATTTTTTATTCCTGGCCGGAGGGCCTGGTCATTGTTTCATACAATGGCCATCTTTTTCACTCTCCTCTCTACTTATTTCTTCCCCACTTTATTTTATTTATTGTCTGTGTTTGTCACTTTTTGTATTTTTGTGTTGTACACGGTTTGTTGCACTGTGTGATGCGTAGGGTTGCAGATCCTCGGGCCTGCCCTGAAAGTCTTGGGAGAGGGTGGACTTGGCCCTTTGGCTTGGTTCGCCCTCTCTCATGGGGTCTCCCTTCAGGGGAGCCCCACCTAGCACTTGGGTGGGTCTGTTTCAGCAGGCCCTCCAGAGAACGGGGTCCATCTGGTTTCGGCCAGATGGACCAAGTGTAAGTACCCTTGTCCCCGTCTGGAACCTAACGCCCTGGGGAGCCAGGGCAAGGCACTCTGATTTTAAAGGGCTTGTGTTCCCGTTGCACTTTTTTGTGTTTCACTCTTTATGTTTATTTTTTTGGCACCGGGTGAAGTTTTTGGGTGTGTTTGCACGCCATGGGCTTTCAATTAATTAGGATCACCAGGTTTAAATGCAGGAAAATTACAACATTTGGGGGGGGGGGGGGGTAGATACACTTTATATTGTAAAGCTGGCCATACATGGATCAAAATTCAGTCAGTTTAGCGGGGGACCAGATGAATTTTGATCCATGTATGGACACTGTGGTTGAACAGACATTGGTTTACTGATTGATTTCTATTTAACCAGTCTGTTGTAAAATTTACACCCGATCAGGACTGCAGGCTATAACTCGCAGCAATGACCTATGTTCACTGATGGTGGGGAAGTCCCCTTGCTGTCAGAATACAATGACACAGCAGGGAGGATTCCTTCATCCATTTCGAATGTGTGGATGGAGGAATCGGGTCAGTTTTCCTTTCATTCAAAGTGAAGTAACACATGCAAGAGTTGGCACAGCTGCACACCCCAAAAAGAATTGCAAAAATAGTGGAAAAGTTTCCCAAGGGGAGGTTTTAAGCAGCAAAATATTTCTGAAACCATATTAGTAAAAATATAATTATTTAATTCAGACATAAAATGCATTACATTGGTACAATCAATATTGCATAAAATTTCTAGTAGTCGACACAGGCAACAACAAAGGACCATCTCTCATGGCAATCAGTTCATTAGGAAAGTTCTAATTTGAACAGTTACATTGTATCAATACTATCCATATGAATACCCCATGAATACCCCAATGCATTTCGACCCTTTTTCCTCTTCTGGTCTTCTTCAGTGGGATTTTAAATTCTAAAGAGATACATCAAAAAGTTCCATTAAGGATTTTCTACAATATACAAAACATAATAGATCATTTCATGATATTTGAAAAGTTTTGAAAGTACATCTCCATGCATATGGTGAAGTACTTACCATTTAGGGATGGGAAAGTGGGAGAATTAGCCTATATTTAAGGGAACCGTTAATCGGTCAAAATAGACAGAGCTAGGTAGCCAAGTCTAGGAGGAAGAAACTCCACGGGTGAAATAGACAATATTTCTCCCTCCTTTTTGTTTCATTTGGATTGGTAGGATCTAATATACCTTCAGCTCTTCAAATTAGATAATAAAATTGCATCAATACACTACACATACCAACCAATACAATTTTAATAATCATGGTTGCCTCTCAGTACACACATTATCTATGATGTGTGTCCCGCATGGAGCGCCACGTCTCTCCTGTCACCACTGGGCAGGTCCCTCTTTTCCACTCAGCTTCCCGGCACGGTGGGGAGATGCAGTTACCCGGCGTCTCCCCACACATGTGTTTCCACAGTAGGACCCATTCTCATTTGTGCCACTGAAGGGAGCTCTTCTCCGTGGCGGCGGCATTCCTGGATCACCGCCAGACGGTCAGAGGTTTCACGCGTGCGAGGTTTGACCTGCGCATGGGCGAAGCGTCATGACGTCACGCATATTGCGTCGGGGCTGACGGCTGTTGCCGGGGCATCACCTTCCGGAACGCCGAGGGGGCCACGCCAACACCGCCAATTTTGCGGTCGGGTTTCCAGTTGTAGGGGGAGGATGTGGGGTGGAGATGAGCACCTGTGAATAATAGGTATTTAACTCCATTAAATAAAGGTGCAGCTTCCTGAGGATCTTTAGGTGATCTCTGGATTGCTGCCAAGACATGCAGGAAGGGTCGGAACCAACAAGTAAGTGCTAGTACTGGATATGTCCTGCCAGCTGCAGCTCACATAGTATGGAATATAGTCATATACGCTTCATGATTTAGGTTTTTCAATATATTTATCATATTGACATCTTATACACATAGTCTAATAACAAGTAACAATAACATTATTATTTTCACCACTTATTTATAACCTCAGACATTCCTATTTATTAGGCACTTCACATCATTTCACCTCGTACAGGATTTTTTTCACCATCACATATCACTAGTCTTTTTAGTTTTTTCCCCTTTTCACATGTTTGGCACTTTTTTACACGTCTTTGTTTTTGTTTTTGGCACATATCAATAACAATTTATTTCTGCTATATTTCATCACATAGACCCCATGTTTTTGGCACATATCAATAACATTTTATTTATCCTATATTTTATTACATAGATCCCATCACTTAGTTCTTTTCACATACTACCTCACTACTCAGTATCATCACCTTTGTAAGGTGATGTATAAGGATATAGAGCTTGTTTAAAGTGATTTTTCTCATTAAGTACTCTGTACACTTAGTCCAATTTATCATATATTCACATATCATAATTTAAATCTGAAAACTACTAAAATATGAGCAAAGGGACAATATTAGTCGAGACTTCCCTATTTATTGTTTTGAATATTAAGCAGTCTGGCTATATAGGACAATACGGAACACTCACCTGACATCCGCTGACCGCATACTAATTTTTACAAATATCAAATTACAGGTGCCTCACCCTACACCTCCCCCACTGGGTCCAAATGCATGGCTCCTTGCAAGCCCCGTGGACTATGGACATGCCCAGATGGGACAGAGGGAATGAGCAAACATTGTGGGACCACCGCACGCAACGGTTTTTATTAACTCTAACTATGCGACACAAGCCCACTTTCCCATCCCTTAATGGTAAGTACTTCACCATATGCATTAGATGTACTTTCAAAACTTTTCAAATATCATGAAATGATCTATTATGTTTTGTATATTGTAGAAAAGCCTTAATGG
Source organism: Aquarana catesbeiana (assembly GCF_042186555.1). NCBI lineage: Eukaryota > Metazoa > Chordata > Amphibia > Anura > Ranidae > Aquarana > Aquarana catesbeiana. The sequence goes on from NC_133325.1 coordinate 148,099,314, forward strand.
AACTTTTTGATGTATCTCTTTTGAATTTAAAATCCCCCTGAAGAAGACCAGAAGAGGAAAAAGGGTCGAAATGCATTGGGGTATTCATGGGGTATTCATATGGATAGTATTGATACAATGTAACTGTTCAATTAGAACTTTCCTAATGAACTGATTGCCATGAGAGATGGTCCTTTGTTGTTGCCTGTGTCGACTACTTGAAATTTTATGCAACATTGATTGTACCAATGTAATGCACTTTATGTCTGAATTAAATAATAATATTTTTACTAATATGGTTTCAGAAATATTTTGCTGCTTAAACCCCCCCCCCCCCTCCCCGGGAAACTTTTCCACTATTTTTGCAAAGTTTTTCTTTCATTCAAACCAGTGAACAAAAAAAACGGATTTGCCTATGGCCAGATTTACTGTTGAAAAACCTTACTCCTATACTGGGATAGGGCAAGGAAGGATTTGAAGCTCTGTCAGTATTGCTCTCTGTGTTCCCATAACCCTGCTTCCACCAAGCTCTTGATGTAATGCTGAACCTCAGATTGAAATGCTGCCATCTTAAATAATAAGAATTGTGAAATTCAGCAGCTCCTATTTGATCTCCGGCTAATGAAGGCAATTGTTGATTGCAGAAATCTGTAAATAACTTGGCCAATTATTCCATGTTTTTACTGGTATGTGCGTGTGTATGTATTTTTTCTCTTGGGTTTAATTGTTAACACTTGAACTTGTAACTACCCCCTAGTGCTAATTGAGTATCGCTCCTTTGTTCAACATAGCTATTCTGTACTGAAGACTAAATATGATTGACATTATCTACTCCAGACAGCCTGGTTCCCTCTTCTGATTGGTCTTGGAGCTGGGGAGGTTCAAAGGTTTGAAGGAACAATTGTTGGACCTGTAAGTAACAGCTGTAAGTATTTTACATTGTTATTTTCCTCTGGCTTGTAATGCCCGTAAACCGAAGTATGGGACATTTCTTTGACCTCATATGTTAGCCAGAAGCTACACCATTAATGCCTAGGGATTGTTTCATATACAGTAGGTTGTGATGAGCCTGATCATTAACACTAATAACTTCTCATGAGCTGCAAGGAAATGATTTTCTTTTGAACAGCCCTAGGACCACCATCACTCCTCCTCATCGCTGCCTCCACGTTTCATGTGGTGAGCCACATATCTGTTTTGCCCACATGTTGATGATCAGGTTGCGATTAAAATAATGCAGCCATGCAGTAATGGCTAGAGAAGGAAATAGTCTAAACATGACACCGCAGTCTGACAACAAGTGACAAAACCACAGATCTTTAGCTGGAGAGAGGAAGGCTAATTTACACCACCACTTTGGCGCCAAAAGAAAACAACGCTCGCCAGTAATACATTTCATTTTAGGTTTGCCCCTACTGGATTGCTAAGATAAAGTTTTAACAATGCTTTTCTTCTTGAATTGAAGATATGTAATATTATTTTCTTTTCCAAAGTCCTGAAAATAATAGAATCATTAGCAGAAATTGGGCCAATTAAAAGGTTAACAATAAAGTGATAATGAACTCTTTGGGGGGTTGATTCACTAAAGGCAAATAGACTGTGTACTTTTCAAAGTGCAGTTGCACTCTGCAAGACCAGTTGCCCCAGAGCTTAGTAAATGAGCGGAAGCTTTGCTGACTTTCATCATCCAATCATGTGCAAGCAAAAAATGCTGTTTTTTTTATTTTCCTTGCACGTGATTGAGTATTCTCTACAAAGTGAATTTTTCCCTCATTTACTAAGCTCTGGAGCAACTGCACTTGCAGAGTGCAACTGCATTTTGCAAAGCGCACAGTCTATTTTCCTGTAGTAAATCAACCCCATTGAGTTAATGACATGTTTGCTGGGATATGTAATAGCGTTAAAGCAAAATTTTGTGAAAAGGCATAGGAACTAACTAATAATAAAAATAGTGATGATGATAATATTTTTCTGACCAAATTCCTCAATTAATATTTTACCTTGAGGGATTACTAGCAGTAATTGTGCTATTTAGGGGTTAATAACTGTGCGATAATGAGCACTTCTAAAAGTCAGACTTTTTGGACAATGTTTGCTGGGACATTCTGTTGAGTTAAAGCAAAAAAATAAAAATCCATATTAATAGATTACTATTATTATTAATAACAATAATCATTATCATCACCCGTTTTGTAATGCTGCATTTTGAGTGAATCTGTGAAAGCATAAATCACTGGGGACCATATTTGTGAAGCGGTGAATGATTAGTTTATGAGTCCTTGTTATTCACTGTCAAATCTTTTGCCTCAGTTCTAAAGCCTGTTTGTCAGTTAGATTCACCTGTGTGCCTGCTGGATTCACTGTTGTTGCCCACACATGTGGATTCCCAGTTTTTCACTCTATATATATTTATCATGCTATGGTATAGCTGCTGGCTCTTTGTTTTTGACACTTACTATTTCCACATGATAAATAGCAAACTTTTTCAAGGAGATGCTACAACTGGCCAATCACTTTTCCTCCTGGTCACTTACTGTCACCCATATCCTTCACACATTGGGGTTAATTTTTTAAAGGCAAATAGGCTGCTCACATTGCAGTGCAGTTTTCACTTAGCTTAGTAAGTGTGGTGAAAATTCATTTTGTAAAGAATATTTAATCACGTGCAGGGAAAAAAAAAAAGTATTTTTGCTTTTGCATGATTGGATGATAGAAATCAGTAGAGCTTCGCCTCATTCACTAAGCTCTGGGTAAAAACTTCCAAGGTCAAAATTCCCTTGCAAAGTAAGCAGCCTATATGCCTTTACTAAATCAACCCAATTGAATGTCCCGCACACAAGCAATTTAGCCTAAAATTGTAATTTGCATTCACTTTTTGCACCCACTAAAAATTTACTACTAAAGGACAAATGTTTGCAAACGTGAACATAGGCAATCAAAGCTGGAAAATGTACCTAAATGCACACTGAAGAATGCAAACTCTCCCCTACAGATCTAATACTGTATATAGAGTATGTTTGGGAGCTTATTTTTACAATTAAAATCAGCTTTTGCATTTGTTTCCCCAATGACATCCTGTACCAGATTTTCATTTGGGAAACATTGAAGTGGTTAGAGGGAAGACTGCAGGATAATGTGAACTTTTCAGCAGGTGTTGTGATATCCTTTGTGCGTACATGTGTACTTCACACTGAGTTACACATTAAACAGTGAATTTGCATTTGTGTGTTGCTGTGAATTGTCTATAAATGTGTTTGAGTCACCAGTTTTCTTTGAGAGTGGGTGTGGGTGGGAAGTATTGGGACATTTAAAGAGCTGACGCAGGGTTATTCCCCCTGTCTGTTCATACAGAGCAAAGTGCTGACTATGCAGTTCACCACCCACCCAACTGCCTACCTCTCTCCTTACAGCCACATAATACAGGGCCAGGTCTTTGTGTATCACTGCCCATATGCACCAGCTTATTGATGATGTAGTAACTATCGTAAGCCATAGCATTTCTTTATTGTTATACATCGTCAATGATTTAAAAGCATGTAGGCAAAAACTCCCCTCTCCTTCCTTCCCCCTCCTCCTTACTACAATGCTTACATTTTTTTACTTTTCCAATTCTGTCTAACTTATTTTTTCATTGTCTTCCTAGGCAAAGCTGGCTTGTTCTTTGCTGCCTCCTTGGATATCTATGGCACATATCCCACAAGGCTGCAGTTTTTATCGGTCTATTAAATCCCATGATATCTTATTTCTGCGACTTGTAAACAAACAGATACAGTTGCAATATCTGAGGGCACCTTTTCTGAGGCCCAGCTACATGAACCATGAAGAGTCATCCAGCTCCTGGTGACATAGAAAACAAAGATGGTGGTGTGGGTTGAGACATCCAGAAGAAGAGAGATGGGGTGAAGGGAGGATAAAACAGGATCTTTTGGACTTGTAAGCATCTTTATGCTGGATAAACAAGCAATAAAAGTATCAGACATATGGAAACCAATATTTATGGGGAAGTGCAAGGTCTGCTTTAAAGCTGAACTCCAGAGAAAACAAAATCCCTCCCTTGCAATGGGGCTGCCCTGTACTGCAAGGGATAAATGCTCATTTCATTCTGGGGTATTGGAAAAAGCTACAGGCTCCCTCTGGGCTGCTAGACCAGTCCCTGCAGCCTCTACCCTATGTCCTGGCAGTTGGAGATCCTCTGGTGTCATCAAATACAATGCATGGCCCCATAGGCGTCACCAGGGGGTGGCTATCGAGGCTGGAGCCCCGAAATCTGGAGCCCATAGCCCCGAGTCTCTTGCCGCAGATGAACGGGCGGACGAGCAGAGATGACATCATCTCTCTCCGCCCGCTCCACCACTCTTCCGCCCTTATAGCCGGGCCACTTCAATGAGGGGAGCAGAGAGATGACATCATCTCTCACTGCCCGCCAGAGATCAGCGCTCTTCCGCCCTCACTGCGCGGGCCTCTTCAATGTCGGAGGTGCGGCGGGGAGCAGAGAGATTACATCATCTCTCACTGTCCGCCCCGCATCTTCGCTCTCTTGCCCCCACTAAATGGACCAGTGCTGCCAGCCTGCCACCAATGCAGCGACAATGCACATTTGGTGGCACTGGCTGTCATGGCAAGTGACAATCCACATCAGTTGGCAAGTGACAACCCACATCTAGTGGCAGGTGACGTGGCAAGTGACAATCTGCTAATGGTGGCAGGTGACGTGGCAAGTGACAATCCGCATCAGGTGGCAGGTGACGTGGCAAGTGACAATCTGGAAATGGTGGCAAGTTACGTGGCAAGTGACAATCTGCAAATGGTGGCAGGTGACGTGGCAAGTGACAATCTGCAAATGATGGCAGGTGATGTGGCAATCTCCAAATGGTGGCAGGTGATGTGGCAAGTGATGTGGCAAGTGACAATCCAGATCTAGTTGCAAGTGACGGTGGCAAGTTAAAAAGCTGCATCTGGTGACAGGTGACGGTGGGAAGTGACATGATGCATCTGGTGGCAGGAGATGTGGCAAGTGACACACCCAGGGCTCCCACTGATTCTGCATTATGGTGAGTTGAACCACTTCATTATATATTAGAATGTAACAATAGAAACAATGCGCATCAATCACCCTGACACCATATCAACCATGGTGCCATGATGATTGAAACGCCAACACCAGCCTTTGCCCACGAAAAATTGCTTACCACCAGCGTGGCCCCCCCGGCCTGCAAAAAGGGGTTGGTGACCGCTGCTATGGGCTCTAGCCCCAGATCTTTTGCAGACCTAGCAACGTCCCTGCATGGCCCATAGCCTTGCAGTGAGGACACCAAGGGACAGTCCACCACCGGACCATAGGGAAGAAGGGGAGAGCACTGGCTTCCCTTGAAAAGGGGATCAGGCATGTAAAACTGCTTTTTTTTATGCCCCCATACATAAACGGGCATGAAATCCTAGCAGTGTGTGGGAAATCCCCACTACAAGGGAGGATTTTTCCTTGCACTGGAGATATATACTATCAAATATGAGTATAAAGCAGATGAGTTTTTTTATACATTTGACCACAAAATGTTTATGACTAATTCAAAAAGGCCAAATGCCCTAATCAAGCTTATCAGAGTAGGTTAGTAGGTGTGTATATGAGGGCGTTGCTGTCAAACGCTAACTTTGGCATTCTATCCTAGTGTTGCTCAAATACATGTACTCAAACACAAAAGGCTATTTTTGACCTCCTTTGTCTGCAATGTAAACGCATCCCAAATAGCAAGTGCTGCACCCAGAGAAATGCCAGCAAACAAGTCAAACGCAACCTCAGAACTGCCATCAACACTGCACCATTGAAGTCAATGGGAATTTGTTGACCTGCAACTGACGTGGGTTTCAAGTGTAAGTCAAACACAGGTAAACAACAACCATGTACACAAGGACTTAAAGTGATTCTAAATGCAGCAGCCTCCCCTTCCCCCCCGCCCCACTAATACTTACCTGAATCCCATCGCTATCCAGTGATGTGCACGAGAGCCTCGGCTCTTCCGGGTCTCTCCCTCCTCATTGGCTGAGACAGCAGAGGGAGCCATTGGCTCCCATTACTGTTAATCACAGCCAATGAGCCTATTAAGAGAGAAGGAGGAGCCAGGCCGTGGCCCTGTGTGTGAATGGACCCGCAGTGCAGTGGCTTGGGAACGAGTCTACTTGGGTGCCCCCATAGCAGGCTGCTTGCTCTGGGGGTACTTAAAAGGAAGGAGGGGCCAGAAACACTGGCAGGGGACCCTAGAACCCGAGAACCACTGCAAAGCCACTGCACAGAGCAGGTAAGTATAGTATGTTTGGTATTTTTTTTTTAAACATTGCCTTTAATATCACTTTAAGAATGTGACTGATGAAGACCCTGATGTGATTACTGTTTAACTGTATCATCCCATAAATTCTACATCTAATGGTATAATATCTCATCAGGATTGTTATTCTCATCTTTGTTATCCAATCAGGACAAAAAGTAAACTTCCTAGTTTCCCGCAATACTGGGCTGGTGTACCGGTGCCTAAAATGTGTGAGCCATTAGGAATTTACAAATGTTATTTGAAATTTACCTTATTTGTTATATTAAAGGCAGTCCTGTTTAACTAACACCCTAATACATTCTGAATTGTCATATATTTATTAAACAAATGTTTTAAGCCAGGCTTTTTCAGCCAGGGTGCCATGACCCCTCGGGGTTGCCTTTCTGGTTCTTTAAGGGTCCCTTTGCAAAATGCCCAAAAATTGTCCATAAGCCAGCAAGTGCATCAAGCCTGCCTTTTTGTTACACAAAATCACAGCTTTTGTTGTGCAGCATTGCAACCAGCAGCCGGTGTCCTAACAACCAATGATGTCATCGATTGATAAGGAGCACATTGGGGGCTCCTTATTTGCCCTTCCCCTCTCCATCAGCACTGGGGTCACTTTAACTGAGAGAGAGGGGAGAAAATGAGGAAGAAGAGAAACACTGGAATACTAGTCAGTACATATTGCTTTACAAGAATAAATCACCTCCGATATTGGGTATCCTACATGTGTGAATGTTGCTACAATAGGTAAAACTATTAGCTTAGTTTTTCCATTTTAGAATGGGGTGCCTCAACATTGTACAGAATTGTAAAGGGTGCAGTGACTGAAAAATAGTTGAGAAACAGTGGTTTAAGCTAGAAAATTCTTGAAAGAACGACAAGGTGAACCCCTTGGATAATGGCATCTTGACCAAATAAAGCAAAAATACCGTGATATAAACAATGTGTTCCTTTTGTTTTGTTTTTTGTGTCAAAAACATTGTTTTTATGTACATTTGGTAACTGCATATGTAAAAGGAAGCAGCCATATTTGCTATTTACAAATGTAGGCTCTACTTCCCTCTCTGCAGTACTACACTATTAGTAGAAAGAAAATTGTCCATGTCTGTGCATGGAGCACTCTTATGGAACTCTCTGTAAATAATAGCGCAGAACATTCGGCTTTGGGGTAGCCAGCAAATGCAAAGTGTAAAATTAGAGTACATTTGCCCAATCTGCGCTAAAGCAGGGTTCAAGAAAACTCCAAGAACTGTAGCAACACTGAGAGGAAATCCCCCAGCATTTTTAGGGATCTAGGATCTTATACCATGCTTGGAACAGTATAGCCATGCTAAGAAATTAATTTTTAAGCCAAAAAGTTAAAAACTGCTTTTTAAAGGGGAAGTACAGCCAAAGCTCATTTGCCTGTACTTCTCCTGTGGATCACAGGAGTGTAGTCCGTTCTGCACTCCTGTGACTCGTTTTCAGCAGACAGCGAGCTGAAGCCCGCTGTCGGCTGACAACACAGAGTCATTCTAGGCTGGGGAAAGATCGTGACCATGTGGTCAGAATTCAACCAGGAGCCTTGACTGGCACCTGGCTCAGCTTCTCAGTGAGCCGCTGAGAGACTGAGCCAGCCGCACCTCCCCCTTCACAGCCCAGCGCTCCAGTGAGCGTGTGGGGGGGGGCAGAGCAGACAGCGGTGTCTGACAGTCACCAGCTCTCTGCTCAGAGGGGCAGGGAGAACTGAGCGATCAGCAGTGTTCTCACCCTTAGAGATGGCGGAGGAGAGATGCAGCATCGGATCCACCTACATAAGTATGATTTTAAAAAAATCATACTTCTCTTTTAAGCTCGGATTAGCAGGATCATCCCCTTCCTCCTTGTGATATTACCAGTATTGTTAACTGATTTCCTGCATTATTTAGCCTGTTTGTTGCACATTATTAGAGCCTGCAAAACACATAATTGTTTGGTGCTATTTGAATTATTTGAATAAAATTTGACTCTCCATAATGATGTGTCATACTTTAAAGAAGATTGATCTAGAGGCTAACCTACAAAACTCTAGTACACCATATTGTGCTTGCTTTTACCTTATTCATGCTTCCTTGTCACCCACTATGCCACTTTCGCCTCCCAAATTTCCTGTGCAGTCTTCAACTTTCTGAAAGTCTTCAAAAATCTGCACAGAACTATACACACACCACCATACAAGCACAGTCCCAACAATCTGGCTGATCAGGCATCAAGCGTTGAAATGTGGGAGGCAGAGGGAAGGTTTATGTGTTCTCCCATACTCAGTAGAATACATTTTTGGGGCCGAAGAAGTGAAGTAAAACAACAAGGGAGCATGGATCTGGTAGAAGCTGGTGCCTGCTGGCACTTAATGTTGTCACCTTGTTTAAGGAAAAAAGAACTGTAGTGAGGAGCAGGGATAACAAATTTGCCTGGGTTTGGTCCACAAACAGTTTTGCAAATTTTTCTTGAAGTTCATAAAATTTTCAGCAAATCCCATTGAAGTCTATGGGTGGTATCTTGCTATTCAATTCTGGCTGTTCGTGGGGCTAATGAGCTAGCTATTTTAAAGCAAATGGTATAGGAAGCCAGGCACTGCCATAGGGGGCATATACCATTGGCAAAAATAAAAATTTACCAATATAAATTAATTGTAGATATTAAAATGAATTTTGCGCAATATTACCAATACTCAATAAATAAGTGTAAAAGTGTGTAAAAATAGACAAAATAAAAACTTTTATATAGTGGTTGCTGCAGCTGTAGTTGCTAGGATCAGCGATCTCTGTGTTGCAACGTATAGCAATTCCCACTGTTTTTCATGCCTTCATTCATGGCATTTGTATCACAATATTATCATAGATACCTGCACGTTTTCACTTTACTATAGCACCATCACTTCACTGAAAAACAGTGGGAATTGCTATACGTTGCAACACAGAGATCGCTGATCCTAGCAACTACAGCTGCAGCAACCACTATATAAAAGTTTTTATTTTGTTTATGTTTACACACTTTTACACTTATTTATTGAGTATTGGTAATATTGCGCAAATTTTAATATCTACTGTACCAAGTGTTGATGTGAACACCCTTATTTTGCTGCAATATTTACACCTTTTTGATAGAATTATTCCCTTTATTATTTAGTCACTATTATTATTCATTTTTACATATACCAGTGCAAAGGAAAATTTTTAATATAATATAAATTAATTGTATCTCTTTCTACACAGAATTATCAGCTCTCTTGAACAATTATGAAACACACTGGGGGGGGGGGGGGGGGGATTTACTAAAACTGGTGCACACAGAATATGGTGCTGCTGTCCATAGTAATCAGCTTCTAGGTTGTCAAAGCTTAATTTAACAAACTGAAGTTAGAAGCTGATTGGTTGCTATGCACAGCTGCACCAGATTCTGTGTGCACCAGTTTTAGTAAATCCCCCCTCCTGACAATATGGCTGCCTTGAGTCCACTTTTTTATGGAAAGGGGTCTAGAGTATGCATTCCTTGAAATGATTGGCCCTTGTGCTGCACTGCACTATAGGTTGCCCCTTATTTTTCCTGTGAACCTGCAAAATTTCTGGGCAAACGTTCACAATTCACACACTTCATGTATCATGGGGATTTGCCCCTAACCCATGGTAGTGGCAAACATGAACCTTATCCGTAGTTAGGAGCGCCATCTTGCAAGCATACTTAGGGCAGTCTTGTAGTGTTGCTCTGTGTAGAGGGAAGGAGGCTGAGTGAACAGCCAAAGCTAGTACTCGCTTTACAGCAAGAGGAGAAATAGCTATCAGAGCAGGATTTGTAGCCTGCCCAATCAACTATTCCTACTGATCCTTGTAAAGAAGAGATCCCATAGACAGGAGATGGCTTGAGCAAAAACCTACAAAGAGAACATTAATTACATGAGTTTAAAAACATTTCCTTGTTGGAAGAGCTTTCCTCTTAGATAAACAGCACTGGTCATGAGTGCCTTTTACTGCATTAAAATACATTTAAAGTAGACATCCTATTCTTTTCTATGTGGCTAGCTTATTTTCTCATATATCAGTATTTTATCTAAGGAGTAGTTTTATTACTTCCTCAAACACCTTCTTTTGTGCTTTCCTCAATGGACACTTTCAGTTATCACCAGGCTAAAGTTAACGATAAGTTAAAGGCTGATAACCCATACAATAATCTTTATGAACTGACTTTCACACTCAAAATGTGCTAGAAATAAAACATAATATGTAGTAAATTTTTTTAAATGCAATAATGGCACAAGAGAATTGTCATAAAAAATAATGCACAGTAACAAAAATACCACATATGCTTTAGAGCAGGGGTCTTAAACTGGCGGCCCTCCAGCTGTGGCAAAACGACACGTCCCATGAGGCATTGCAAGGCTGACAAGCATGACTCTCACAGGCAGAGGCATGATGGGACTTGTAGTATCGCAACAGCTGGAGGGCCATCAGTTTGAGACCCCTGCTTTAGAGAACTGACCCTTAGGTTTGTGCCTAACAGTTGCCTTTTAAACCTCTTTAAAATAAATGATCCTTCAGGCCTGGTTCACACCTATGCATTTTTTAGTGAATTTTTAGTTTTGCAGAAACACACTACAGTCCATGGTTTTCCTATGGGTCACGTTCACATCTGCGCATTTTATGGAAAGGGCATTTTTTCCTGGTTTTTGGTTCCATAGACTTCAATAGTTCAAAAACGTGTATTGAAAAATTCAAAATGCACCTGGAATATGCAAACTGCAACTTGCATAGGTGTGAGCCAGGCCTTAGTGCTGTTAATAAAATCTTCTTATATCCTATAGTCCATTCACTGAAACAATTTTTAGTGCAATGATTATAGGAATTTCAGGTCTACGAAGTACTAAATACACTATAGCATATTTATTATGGGTGGAGATGGTAAACACAAAGATGTACAGCTTCCAGGTTGTTTTTTTTTTTTTTTTTTTTGTCAAATCTCAATTGAACAATGAAGTTGGAAGCTGATTGGCAGCCATGCACAGCTCCACCAGATTTTGCACTCTCCAGTTTTAGTAAATGCACAGCACAACCTCTATGTTCCTATGCTTTTATTTTATTACTGTGAAACTGGTGAATAGTGTAATTAAGACCATATCACTGCTGCAAATACAGCTGCTTTCCTCTCTCATTATTTTTGCTAATTTACTAAAATCAAAATTTTTCATACTTTGAGGATTTTCCCCTTTGAATTACAGTAGATTGTAGCTAGCAGGGGAAATTTCCTCTGATTTTAAAATTCCCCAGCAATATTTTTTTTTAAATGATCTGTCACATAATTTCTTGAACATCTTTAGATGTATTTATATATTTACCAAAGGGATTACCTTCATATCAGTCCTTAGTTGTGGTGGCTGCATTCATTTTGTTTTCCCTTCTTTTGCCCTGCCGATCCAGCTAGTAAAACAGTTTCCGTCCTAGGATTACAATGCTCACTCGCCGTACTGTACATAGGGATCACTATGACCTTGGCACCTGGGGCAGGTGTCCCAAGTCTCCGGGTCTGCCTTTTGCTAATGTCACTAACTGTGCTCTATATCTCTATACCTCAGTGTTTTCTACAGGCCAGTTTTCAAACCATCTGTAAAAAAAAAAAAAACATTGTGGAATAAAGTAAAGCCTAATACACACTATACGTTTTTTTCTTCCGTTCAACCCAGCGGGTTGCTGTACTAGACAGACAGATTACTGTACTAAAACAAGAGATGTTAGTACAGTGATCTTCCCTGCTGTGCTATTGTGTTCTGACAGGGGGGCACCCCACTTGCCAGAACACACCAGTCAGCGCTCACAGCCATTGGCTGGTAGCGCTGATCAGATGCCAAACGGATGCAGTTTTTCTCATGACGGTTTCTGTCGGACAGGGAGCTGTACCCATGAGCTGATTTCGGCCCATGAGTACCTGGCATTAGCCTTATTTACACAAGGCAGTCAGAAAGAAAAGTGCAGGCATCAGTGGCCAAAGTGATATACCTCTTGCTATCTACATAGTTATAGCTATCAGCAAAAACACAGGGGCCAACAGCTTGGGACCCCTACAGCTTCTTTAGGCCAATAAGCTATGAGCAACAATGATTTGTCTTTCTTTGACCACCAACAAAGGGGCCTTGATAGAGGGAGCACTGACCACCATGCTACAGGGGGCAATGAGCACCAATGGTGAGTGGGTGAGCACCAGGGACGTGCGGTGAGGTCAGTGGCTGGTGAGGCACTGGCTAGTATCAGAGCCAGATACACACAGGTTACATACACTGCGATCGTTAGAGCAAGAGCAATAATTCTAGCACTAGATCTCCTCTGTAATTCTAAACATGTAACCTGTAAAAAATGTTAAAGCATCACCTATGGAGATTTATAAGTACTGAAGTTTGGCGCCATTCCACAATGCGCAGTTTTAAACTGTGACATGTTAGGTATCTATTTACTCAGCGTAACATCATCTTTCACATTATACAAAAAAATCGGGCTAACGTTAGTGTTTTTTCTTTTTTTTAATTCATGAAACTGTTCCCCCCCCCCCCAAAAAATATGTGTTTAAAAAAATTGCTGTGCAAATACCGTGTGACATAAAAAGTTGCAACGACCACCATTTTATTCCCTGGGCGGTCTGATAAAACAATATATATAATGTTTGGATGTTCTGAGTAATTTTCTAGCAAAAAATTATGATTTTTACATGTAGGAGAGACATGTCAGATTTAGCCTGGGTGGCAAGGGGTTAATTACCATAAGTAATATACAAATAATTATTATATATTGTTTTTAAGGTAATTTACTGTATTTTCAAAATCTGTACTCAAGCAGGTGGCTTACGGACAAATTACTGAAGTTTGAAGTTATAACTTCCAACCAGTAATTTCACAGTAAATAGATAAATAATAAATTATTATGTTATAACATATAGCATATAAATATATGATTTAGCTTGAATATAACAGTACCTTTTCAGCAGAATCAGTTTCTCCCTCTTAACTATGTGAGAAAAAAATGGGATTGTGTGTAAATCTTACACCCAAAAACAAATTTTTTTCCTTGTAGTTAAGAGGGCTGGGCTGAAAGGGAGCATTTGTCTTTTAGATATATACCCCTTCTATGACACTGCAGTGAGAGGCGTGCCTCCACTGCAGTATTTTTATTGGACAGCTAGGACCAATGATACTTTACCATTGGTCCAAGACTATAAGCTGTTCATTGAGCTCAGTGCCTCTGACAAGAAGTGAGAGGCACTGTGAGCTTATCCTCTCAGTCTGCTGCAGAGTGTGTCAGCTTGTATTTAAAGTGGCTGCTCTTTATTTAGCTTCTGACAGGCTGCGCAAGGAGCCCCATATCTCCAGAGCCATAGGTCGTAGGAGCCAGTGGTGGGATAGGACTTAGGCTACATACCCCCCAAATTTAGGGTCTCTGTGAACCCAGGTCGCCGAGCTACGACCCTCGAAGCTCAATTTTTTTTTTTTAATGTTCATGGCCCTGCCTTACCTGCCTCCCATGACTGCTCGTGCCTGGTGAGCACTGACCATCAATGTGGGGAAGAGTGAGCACTGACCACCAATGTTGAAAGGGGCACCGGTCCACCAACACTGAAGGGGCCACTTACCACCAATGCATCAGAGGGCATAGACCACCAATACTATAGATGGACATAACTACCAATGCTGGAGCGGTAACTGACCACCAATATTGTAAGGGGCACTGACCACCTTTGAAGTTAGCCATTGAACAATGACTACCACTGTTTACTGTGGCATGGCTACCAACCTTTAAGGGGGCACTCATTGCTGACTACCAACGTGAGGGAGCACCTATTCCTGACTGGTGCACTGTGTTACGTGATTACATGCTGTACACATCACAAATGCTTGACAAAAGTGTTTGTTGTCTCAGTAGTTGCTGATTACTAACTAGTCTTTAAAGGAGAACTCCGGGATAAACAAATATTGTCTAAATACAATATTCTCACTTGGATCTTGGTGTTATTTATGTATTTCTTCCAGATCTGTGCAGTTATTGAGAGTGAAAGAGACTGACAGCTCAGCTCTCTGCACAGTCTATGCACATCAGTGATGATGTCACCACTATTTTCACAAAATAATAACTTGTGCTTGCAAAGCCATATTGTGCACACAAAGTGGATTTATTTCCTTGCTGGCTATTGAGGAATATATATTTAAATGAAAGTTCCTGATCCTGGAGTTCGGCTTTAAATATTCCAATTGAGTTCTTTTTTTTAGGTGACAAAGTCTTCTTTTTGTGTGCGCAGAGTAAGTTTACAGTATAAATCCAAACAATGTTTTAAAATTATCATTTGTATTGAGGCTTATATGCCATTGTAAGACCCTTTTTTTGCACAGCAATTAATATACATTTTGTGGGTACAAGGACTGCGGCAAATGTGCAGTGTATACAAAGAATAGCCTCATGTTCTATTTTACCATCCCCATTTAAGACACTCTTATTATTTGATGCAACCTAGCCACACCTACAGTTTCTGTCCTTACTGAATGACACCTATATAAATGAGATTAATTGCAGTATTGACTTAAATATAGCAGCAACTTCCTATACCGTAGAGTTGATTTACTTAAACTGGAGAGTGCTGATTTCCTCCATGAGAAAACTAATGGAGAAAACTGCTACTACTTCCAAACCAGTGAATTTGGTGCTAATCAGCTTCACTAGTGGCAGAAGTGCAATTACACAGAACACCGGGCACTGTGGGGTTGATTTACTAAAACTGGAGAGTGCAAAATCTGGTGCAACTGTGCACGGTAGCCCTCAGCTTCAAACTTCAGCTTGTTTAATGAAGCTTTGACAAAATAACCTGGATGCTGATCGGTCGCTCTGCACAGCTGCTCCAGATTTTGCACTCTCCAGTTTTAGTAAATCAACCCCTATGTGAAGGACTGCAAGAGATCACCTCTGTGTATTATGCAATTAAAATATTGTGTTGAATATTAAATCAATAATTTTACATATTCATTAATTATATGTTTCAAAAAATAAATATTAGTATTTCAAAAATGTACATTTCTATGATGTAAACCATCTTATACCATTTAACATAATACCGATTTAAAGCACCCATAGATTTCCACAGGAAACCACATTTACATATTTGGTGCATACACCAGTAGCGTAAGGGGGTAAACATACAAGCATTTTTAAGCCACTGGAAATCCCAAATATGATTGGTAGTAATTGTCATAAACGAAGCAATCTACCACTGTTAAGTATGACCGATGACCAGAGTTTGGTTGATTGTGAAACTGAAGCTGAGCAATAAAGTGAAAGCTTGATAACAGTTTATTGAATGACCTAACTGGAAATTAAATGCATTGTGATTTTGACATAAAATGTAATTGAATTAAATCAAATTGCACGTATGTATACCAGCTTTATTACATCCTATAGGCAAAAGAGTTGTTGCACGATTTTGTAAAAATGACCATTTCTGGTGATCTGGAAATTTGCAGAGTACCGACAAAATCAAACAGATTTTGTCATATCCTCTGATCTCATGGACTGCTTGAAATTGAGCTTGGTTTTGGTCATGATATCTACTGAGGCACTAAAACAACCGTTTCTTAGCCTTAGAGTTCAGTACAGTCTCTTTAATGAAAACATGTAACCATTAAAATGATTGTAAAGGCTCATTTTTTTAAAATAACAAACACATTATACTTACTTCCCCTGTGCAATTGAATTTGCACAGAGCAGCCTGGATCCCCCTCTTCTCGGGTCCCTCTTCTGCTCTCCTGGCCCCTCCCTCTGGTGAGTGCCCCTTAAGCCAGCAGCTTGCTACAGGGTTGCCCAAGCCGAGTCAGAGCTCTGTGTATCTATTCAGACATGGATCTCTGACCCTGCCCTGCCCCCTCTCTCCCCTGAGTGGCTGACTTATTTCGATTGACAGCCGCGGGAGCCAATGGCACTGCTGCTGTGTCTTAGCCAATCAGGAGGAGTGTCTGGGACAGCTAAGACACTTGTGGACATCGCTGCAGAGAGAAGAGGCTAAGTGATTAGGGGGGTGCTGGGGGAGCTGCTGCACACAGAAGGTTTTTTTTATCTTATCTCATAAAATGCATTAAGATAAAAAAACTTCTGCCTTTACAACTCTTTTAAGCTCAGTGTAAATACACTGCTGTCTCCACAGGGTGCTTGGAAATTATTTGCAGAACAGAGAAAACATTGTATAGTAAACTTATGAGCTAAGATCTGTCTTATGGATCTTCTGTCAGTAATGATAATAATTTTAATAATGTTAGGTCTCAAAATAATCACTGAGCACTTGTAACACCGTTGGTTACTAAAACTGACCTATACTCAATAATTAGAGAAACTAGTTAACAAAATATGTGTGCTATCATAGCAGGTTTCCTACGGGAGATCTGGTGTAACCAATCCACAAACAGGGCTTGTTCCTACTAGAACATTAATATGCATTAGTTTGGAGTACATTTTGTTGCACCAATGAACCCAATATGCAGCATATAGAACTCTTCCCAACGCACTACACATTGATGGTTAGACTATTCCAAACAAGTAATTTTCTGATGTCCATGCAATAAAAATGCAGCAAAAGGAAAAACAATGTATTTGCTGTAAAGGAGTTCTTACATGTGCACCAACAGACTAAATGGAGCAAGGACAGCCAGACAACTCTGGGTTTGCCTTATCATGGGGGAAACCATATTAACTGGATACAAATATCCCTGTACAGCCAATTACTATGTACCTGGGCATACTGTGATCTGCTGGCACCCACTTACACAAGAATAATTTCCCATTTTGGGGACAAAGGTGAAATCTTCTTTTTGCATTTGGTACTTTAAAGGGAACCTGTCCTTATCCAAATAGGTAGTATCCAATGTACTGTGTACTGTGTAAATTCTGAACTCCTATTGCTGATCTCTTCCATGAGAAAATGAATGGTTATTATTATTATTATTATTATTATTAATGATAATAATAATAATAATAATAATAATAATAAGCCTCTCTGAATTTAAATATCATGGATTGTTTAGACAGGTCCTTACATTACTTAGTTATTGGTAATTCTACTTCACACTACATTGTAACTGAAAATTTTGCAAAACTTACAAAGATTCCTGCCATAGAGGTATTAATCAACCAAAGCTTCCATTTTAATTTAGGATAGAGTGGAGAAGGGTAAGAACCCCTGTCTGTTTTTTATTGTTGACTGCATTACTATCTCCTTCACTTCCTGTCCCTGTGACACCATACATCCCTTGACACAAAGAATGTCACCAGGGTAGGAAATTAAAGTAAATCTTCCTACAGTTACAAAAATCTGACATAATGTATCCCTAAACTACCCAGAGCATAAAATGCATAAATAAAAATATCTGCCATTGATGTTGGTTTTTCCTGGAACCACAAGTTCCTGCAGATCTTGTTAGACAGTTGTGAGCCTCGCAGATTTCACATCAAAGCAATACATGTTCCATGCATGCAGTGACAGAGGGATTAGTTTTATTTACCAGCCCAATTCAAACATCCCTCCCTCTTAGGTTGGGCTCATTTCACAGGTTCTACCTGCTCAGTGTTTGCCTTTTCATGCTATCTATAGAAGAATTCCAACAAAACGCATGGCTTTCTTAGAAAGGAGGAAAAGAAGAAAAAAAACGCAACATATTTTATTACCATTTTTATTACAATCGTTCCCTTGGGCAGGACAGATCTGCAGCAATGTACAATTACAAGTAATTACATAAACAAATGCAAGGAGTAGCTGAGCCTTTAACATTTAGCAAGGCAAAGAGGAATTTGACACCGTGCAAATAAGATGTAAAACTCTCATCACGTGATCTTTGTGGGAAGCAGTAAGCACCTTATACAATTCATCATATACTGGGCTTTGGGTATGGAAAACTTCCTTGTGTTTTTCGAATGTATACTGGGAAAACAAGAATAGCCCCAAAACTGGAGCAAAGTTCACCACATACATTACAATCTGATTGTACAATGTCCTTTAAATCTACCAAAAAGCAATGTAGTGCATGGGTTGCCTGATTGGATACAGATTAATTAGAAAGATTAGATAGGTTATCATAATACATATTTTTTGGTAAATATAAAGTTGATTTTACAAAGTTTGTATGCTCAGATTGTAACATGTATGGTGACTCTAAATTAAACTGGAACAGTAACACTGGAGCAGGTACTTACTGCACCAATTTTAATTCAGCCTTTAGAATCAAAAACAAATGATTTGTTTGCTATAGTTTCATTAATAAAAATTGGTGTAAACATCAAGCTGACCATTCTGATACCTAATTAGATTTCACCTTTAAGAAGAATCTAGTGATTCAATTGGTTACTGTCACTCAACTGCTCCATATTTTTTCCAATTCTGTTTAAACATAGACATCATTTGGCCCCTGTATAAAGAATCAGTGGGGTAGCTTCACAAAAACTAGTGCACACTGAATTTGGTGCAGATGTGCATGGTAACCAATCATCTTCTAATTTCAGCTTGTTCAATCAAGCTTTAACAATGAGCCTAGGTTCACAGTGGTACAATTTGGCATGCCATTTGACATGTCAAATGGCATGCCAAATCAGCGGCTATTTCCGGCAATAGCACCGTCCGAATTGGTGCAGCCCCGACTTTGCGGCGCAGCGCCGATTCCCAAAAGTGGTTCCTGTACTACTTTTGGTGACTTCGGGGGCCATTTGTATAGACATCTGTGCAGGAACCCACACAGATGTCTGCCAAATCACCGCTGAAGTCGGACTGCATTGCCTGGTTGAAATCGTACGAGTTCAGCTGAACTCGCGCGATTTCTAACCCGCAGCAATGTGAACCTATGCTTAAACCTGGAATCTGATTGGTTACTATGCACAGCTACCCCAGATTCAGAATGTGCACCAGTTTTACTAAATCTCCCCCCCAGTAAGACCTCATCTGGAATATGCAGTTCAGTTTTTGGCACCAGTTCTCAAAAAGGATATCGGGGAACTGGAAAAAGTGCAGAGAAGGGCAACCAAACTGATAAGAGGCATGGGGGAGCTCAGCTATGAGGAAAGATTAGAGGAACTGAATTTATTCTCTCTTGAGAAGAGGAGATTAAGGGGGATATGATCAACATTTATAAATACACAAGTGGTCCATATAGTGAACTTGGTGCAGATTTATTTAAGTTTGGGTCATCACAAAGGAAAAGGGGGCATGCTTTAGGTCTGGAAGAAAAGAGGTGTAACCTCCACATACAGAAAGGCTTCTTCGCAGTACGAGCTGTGAAAATGTGGATAAGCCTCCTAAGAGAATTACTTCTGGCCAGCTCTGTGGACTGTTTTAAATAAATGTTGGATGACTTCCTAAACACAAAAACACACAAAGGGGTTGATTTACTAAAACTGGAGACTTCAAAACCTGGTGCAGCTGTGTATGGTAGCCACTCAACTTCTAACTTTAGCTTATTAATTAAAAAAAAAACCTGAAAGCTGATGGTTTCTGTGCAGAGCTGCACCAGATTTTGCACTCTCCAGTTTTAGTAAATCAACCCCAAAATATAACTGGATATTACCTTTTATAAGTAATTCACCAGAGATGGTTAATTCAGGGAATATCTGATCACCTATGGGGTATCAAGAAAGATTTTGCCCGCTGCAGTAAATTGGACCATGCTTAATAAGGTTTTTTGGTTTGCTTTCCTTTGGATCAACTGTGGGTATAAAGGTTTATGTTGTTTTTCAACCTGAAAATCGATGTAACTATGGGGTTGATGTACTAAAACTTGAGAGTGCAAAATCTGGTGCAGCTCTGCGTAGAAACCAAACAGCTTCCATTTTTTAAAAAATTTCCAAGATTAATTGAACAAGCTGAAGATAGAAGCTGATTGGCTACCATGCACAGCTTCAACAGATTTTGTTCTCTCCGGTTTTATAAAATCAACTCCAAAATATAACTGGATATTATACCACCAGAGATTATTCCATCAGACTCCTATCACACTGAGGTGCTTTTCAGGCATTTTAGTGCTATAAATAGCCTCTAAATAACACCTGAAAACCGCCTCCCATTCATTTCAGTGTGTCTTTTTACACTGGGGTGGTGCGTTTGCAGGACAGTAGGAAATGTCCTGCAAGCAGCATCTTTGGGGCGGTTTGGGAGCACTGTATACAGTGTTCCCAAAACGCCCTGCCCATTGAAATGAATGGGCAGCGCTTCCAAAGCACCTGAAAAGTGCTTCAGAAGTGTAGCAACACAAGCATTTTTTAACCCCTTCTTTGGGGTTAAAAGCGCCCCGCTAGCGGCCAAAAAAAACTGCGCTAAAGTTGCACTAAAAAGAGTGCTGCTTTAGCGCTAACAAGACCTCAGTGTTAAAGGGGTCTCAGGGAAAATCTGGTCGCCTATGGGGAATTAGGAAGGATTTTTTTTCACTGCTGCAGTAAATTGGGCCATGCTTTATAAGTTTTGTTTTTTTTTCCTCTGGATCAACTGTGGGTATAGAGGTTTATGTTGTTTTCAACCTGAAAATCTATGTAACTATGGGGTTGATTTACTAAAACTGGAGAGTGCAAAATCTGGTGCAGCTCTGCATAGAAATCAATCAGCTTCCAGGTTTGTTTGTTTTTTTTCCAGGCTTAATTGAACAAGCTGAAGTTAGAGGCTGATTGGCTACCATTCACAGCTGTACTAAATTTTGCCTACTCCAGTTTTAGTAAATCAACCCCTATTTTTGTACATGAAAAGTTCTTATAGTGAAATAAAAACGGTTGAACTGATATTACATTCTTCCTAGCTGTGTGTCATCTGAATAGGATCCAGGCGTTGGAAAAGTTACCTAGAGCAACAGAAGAGAGGAAAACAGTTAAAAACTGGACACTTGATGATGATGATGATGATGATGATGATGATGATGATGATGATGATGATGTAAGATCACATAATAGAGCAAACACAAAAGAAATACAAAAAAATAAATTAGAATGTATATCAGCAATAATAATATTCTAATTTATATAATATAAATAAAGTGCCATATTTTATTACACACACATCTAAAATCCTCTGTGCCTCCATTCTTTTTAATATTACATTCAATTGCTAGGCAGTTGTGCAGTGGGCCGGCAGCTCACAGGTTAAGATAAGGAAACATTGCAGGCCGTGCTCGGATTCCTTTGTGTTGAATTATGGCTGTGTTGAGCCAAAGGTCATTACAATGGATAAGTACAGCAATAAAACTAGAAGAACCAGTACTCTTTCCCTATAACGATTATCATTATTGGCTTATTAATACTCGACAATCTTGAATTATACCTTGGTAATAAATAGGGAGCTTGACTCAAGCTCACACAGTATAAAAACAGGATTCCCCTCCTTTACTGGAGGCTGCTACTTTACTGCTCCATCCGCTTGTTAGATCTTCTACTATCTCCTACTATTATGTAACAGGGAAGAATCATACACAAGGGTTTATAATAACGATCTAAATTCAGTACAGCAGATGTTAATACAACTGAAGGGCAGGAAAAAGAAAAGAAAAGAAAAAAAACAAAGAAAAAAAAATACAAACTCTACAAAAATATCAAAATCGTTAAAATATAATAAAATAAAATTTGCAATAAAAAAATCTCCTTTTCTGAAGAAATACAAAAAAAAAAAAAAAAACAACAGGTTTATGGTATGTGTATAGGCGATAAGTTAAGCCTGGCCTATGCCATTTTCCCAGCAGTGTTTGAAGACCC
Organism: Aquarana catesbeiana; assembly: GCF_042186555.1. Taxonomy (NCBI): domain Eukaryota; kingdom Metazoa; phylum Chordata; class Amphibia; order Anura; family Ranidae; genus Aquarana; species Aquarana catesbeiana. Next base: position 148,121,344 of record NC_133325.1, read on the forward strand.
AGTGATTTATAACCTGCCTTAAAATGGGAGAATATACTCCCGGTATTAATAATGTGATTTTTATAGCTTGAGCTATTGTCTTTCCCAAGGAATATGTATCTAGTAGCCCATCAATGGAATGATAAACGACCTATTTTTATGAACCCAAATATTTTATAGGAAAGAGAAAAATACACATATAGGCATTTAAAGACATTGAGGATTTTACAAGGTGAAAAAAGGCTTTTACCACCCACATTGGTCCCTTCTATGGCAAGCAAGGGGTTGAAAACTGTAAAGAATTGTCTGACATAAATATCTCTGTAAAAGGGAAACTTCTTCCCAACGAAAAAAAAAAAAAAAAAAGCAAAATCGTAAATCAAAAGATGTGAAATTCATTGCATCGGTGATTACCATATAAATCCCATGGTTGGTGTTTTAATAAATGATGGCTCCATTCCTAGAAATAATTGTAGCAGTTTGTTTTTATTTTATAATCTCAAACTGTTACATAAAAAAAAACAGCTAAGGATACTTAAATACTAAAATAATACAATACCTAATACAAAATAGCAAAGTCATTGTTTGCACTCATGGTGCCTGTCCCTCCCTCCTGTTACAACACAGCCTTTTGTATAGTTATTACCTATATATGACATAAGTAGCAGTATATATTGATTGCTTACCTGGTGGAGACAGTGAGGTGGAAGGCTTCAATTGAGTCCGAGCTCTAGATGTGATGCAGCCTGGGCTGATGGTGCATTTTCAGTGCCTGTCCTCTATGGGGGGGAAGCCCAATTTCCTCTTTGTCCTTTTGAAGACCTCCATGGGCTTTTGGTGGGTCCGATGCTAGAAGCGGGGGCCGCAAAACTGCTGACTGGACATCCTTGCCAAGTTGGCTTCCCTAAAAAAAAAAAAAAAAAAAAAAAAAAGCTTCAAAGCTTCTCCCTTCCTACAAATCGGCTTATTTGTTGTGGATGAGATTCCTCGAGTTCCAGCTCATCGCAGTCCTGGGTTTCCCTTTTTTTTCTGCCGGATTCTAGCTACAGAAGGCAAAGGGCCCATAAATCTTGTAGAAAGCCCACAGAGACAAGAGGAAATTGTGTATGCATGGCTAGGAGCAGCTAATATCTAAACCCATTAACAAGCCTGGATGGGACTCGAGTTGTTGGGGTACATTAACTTACAGTTAAATTCTGCAAGAGGTAAAAAAAAAAAGACACATTGTGAATTAACATCAACCAAATTTATCATTTGATTTCCTTATCCTATGAAATAAGCTGAGTAAGATCAGCCCCTCCCTCTTTTTTTTTTTTTCTTTGCTTTTTAAACTGTTAATTTTAAGTCTGGCTTGTTTGCATAAAAGTCATAAATCAGGGGGGGTCAGGGAAAGTTTTCTCTGGAAGGATATGTGATGGGTTTGATAAGCTGCCTAGGAGCGTGTGAAACTGATAGCGATGGGGGGCGGGTGATGAATTGAGGGGGTACAGGGAGTTGGGGGGATCAGTGTTTGCCTAACAAATATACACTACCTGGGTCAATAAATGTTATGACAAAGGGAGATAAGAAAAAGGATAGGTGGGGGGTTCTAATTAAATAAAATAAATATATATATATTTTTTTATTGATCATCTGTATCTCTCTCTCTCTCTTTTTTTTTTTTTTTTTTAAAGGAATCCATTACAACGCCCATTCCCTTTCCAGTAATCTATGCAAATGTGTGCACTGATTGTATGTGTGGATGCAATGACGCAGGGCTAGGTTCACTGCTTGACAACCCCTCTTAAAGACCACTAAACAATCATAATCTGCATAGGCAATACCCCCACTACAGCACCACTTCTCTCCTTTTTTTTTCCACCCCCACCCGCCCCAAAAAGGGCCCTCCAGAACTGGCTTTCCAAACGCCTCCCCAACATCCGTGTGCTCAGCCCTCTTTATTCTGTGACTGACTATCCTCTGCAGCCTGTTCTACTGCTCCCTCTTCGCCTATGAAAGTGTTAAAGGTAAGATATTTTCACTCCAAGCAAACAGCAGGCTTTTGTATACATGATTTATAGTCTGATTCTTGGTTCAAACAGAGTTCACATGAATGTGCTACTGCTGAAGGCTAGGAGATGGGGCTGACTTCACACTAGCACGGCTGCCATTAAAAATCCCTTTCCTCTTAAACTCTCTAGCTTTGCAGACTTGTTGTATATGGAGAAGAGATATAGATATGGACGATCGGGAGAATTACATTCTGTCCACGACCTTAAACTGTAATCTACATAAGAGTTCATTTCTAATGACACCCCTGACAGTGCCAGAACCCCGACAATATATATGATTGATTTATCTAATATATATCTATATATCTATATCTATATCTATATCTATATCTATATCTATATATATATATAGATATAGATATATCTATATATATATATAGATCTATAGATATATATCTATAGATATATAGATATATATCTATATCTATATCTATAGATATAGATATAGATATATATAGATATCTACAGATATATAGATATCTAGATATATATCTATATCTACATCTATATATATATAGATATAGACATATCTCTATATAGAGATATCTATCTCTATATATAGATCTATCTATCTATCTATCTATCTATCTATCTATCTATCTATCTATCTATCTATCTATCTATCTAATTATAGATATACATCTATATATAGATATATGGATAGATATGGAGATAGATATCTAGCTATATATATAGTTATCTATAGGAAAGGGGGTGCTTAAATATTACATTTTGCATTAATTAAAAATATATATATATAATAATGAAACATCCCTTGTATTCCTTTGAGCCTTTATTTAAAAGCACACTATTCATAATGCTGTTGATTTTTCAGGTCTTGCCAAAAGCATCCTCAATATTTTTTTTGCATTAATATAAATGTCCCATAGATATTAGGCAGATTGAATTAGTTTCTTTTGTAGCTCCCAGTTAAACTCCCAGCACATTGGATTTTATTTACAGCCTGGGTGTCTCTCTTTTTTTTTTTGTTGGTGGGGTGCAGTAAACCAGGAGCTAAAAAAATGATAATTCGTTTTTTGAAAAATGCTTGGCACACATTCTGAAGCCGGTTGGGAGATAAATCTAAAGAGGGTCATGCAAATCATATTTATGGAGTGGCTATTAAATAAACATCAATTTTATTATCCTCTCTAGCACGTGCTTGTGTTATGTTGTGTTAAGGGTGGATATGGGACTTGGGGGGATTATTGGAGGTAAAAGGTCCCCATCCATGTAATGTTATGTCAAGGATGGATATGGCACTTGGGGGGATTATTGAAGGTAAAAGGTGCCCATCTGTGGTATATTGTTTTAGGGGTGGATATGGCACTTGGGTTGGGGGGATTATTGGAGGTAAAAGGTCCCCATCTATGTTATGTTAAGAGTGGATACGGCACTTGGGGGAATTATTAGAGGTAGCAGGTGCCCATGTTATGTTGTGGTTAGGGTGGATATGGCACTTGGGGGAATTATTGGAGGTAAAAGGTGCCCATCTGTGTTATGTTGTGTTAAGGGTGGATATGGCACTTGGGTTGGGGGGATTATTGGAGGTAAAAGGTTCTCATCTGTGGTTTGTTGTGTTAAGGGTGGCTATGGCACTTGGGGGGGGGGGGGGATTTTTGGACGTAAAAAGTCCCTGTCTGTGTTATGTTGTCATAAGGGTGGATATGGCACTGGGGGGGGGGGGGGGGGGGGGGGGCTTGGAGGCAAAGGGTCCCCATTTGATAAAGTGCTGTTCTATAGAAGAACAATGGGTTGGTGTTTGTTACTTGTGCAGGTCCCATATGACACAATGGAACTGGGACTGAGGATACCTGTTGGGAACAAAGACTCAAGTTCTAGGGGGTGCTGAGGACTCCATGGAAAACAAGCCATGTACAGCACAAGTCCTGCCAGTGACTGGGGATCTGGCTGGAGGAAGTCTGCCAAGTGGAACACTTTGTGTTATTATTGCTCTTGGCTCCATGTGAGTCAAATTCCTGAGTCCTCTGTAAACAGTTGGAAATGTTAAGAGAAAGTTTGAACGGTAAATATGAAGGGAATGTGCATGCAGCTGAGTCCCTGGGTTTACACAGAGAGGCCCCCTTCACTGTGCAGGGAGACACCCTCTGTCCCACTGAAGACACACTCCATGTATCCTGTCCTGACACTGTATATGGGGACACCTGGGAATGGGGGAACCACACACAACAGCTGACAACATTTAGGAATGGTCATGGGAAATAAAGAGCTAGAACACCCAAGTTTCTCCAAATATATTAATGGCTTGCAGGAACATTAGTAAAAAGTGTCACTCTCATGCCAAAAACTGTAATTTGACAGTAATAAAGATATGAAGTAAGGCTGACCATACATTATACAATTTTCTTATTCCCTTTTCTTTAGATTTACAACTATGTAGTGCAAGGGCCTGCCAGAATGCATACAAATTAAACGTGTGTAGGTTTGACCTCATATTGTATGGTGTTTGGTAAATCTAAAGAAAAATTGTACAAGAACATTGTATAATGTATGGCCAGCCTAAGATAGTGAGAGTGGATGCTGTAAATATGGCCAGCCTAAGATAGTGAGAGTGGATGCTGTAAAGAAACAAGATATAATGGAAAATAAATAATTTATAAGACCAAAGTCCATCCATGGAGTACACTTATCAAAGGGGATGTTCTGATTTCCACAGTATAGTAACACAAACCATATAATAATAATAATAATAATAATAATATATATATATATATATATATATATATATATATATATATATATATATATATATATATATATATATATAATTTTTTTTTTTTTTTTTTTTTAATGTTTTTTTCAGGGCTTTGTCTGTCTCTAAACTTTTCATGCATTGCTGCCCAGCTAGTGTTGTTGCTCTTTCTGATTTGTGTAGTGAAGTGATCTGAGATTGCCTGGGAAGGGTTGCTGGAAAAGCCAGATCAAATGATAACTATTGTTCACCTTTTCCTAAGTCCATCCATCATCCCAGGTATATAACCTGTAGTGTTTATACCATAAGCAGGAGGTTAACCTTTCTGAAGGCAGTCACGTGGAAAACACACAAGCAACATTAAAGTATAGTCTCCCAGTCAGATATAAGCCGCCATCTCATTACTGTTAATCATTTTTATAACTTCCTACGGCACTTCCAGTGCATAAATCCAGCTGTCACGGATTTCATCTGTCATTTTACAGTTTATACAACAAATGCTGGGATATAGGTTGTACAAAGCGCTGGACAGATCAGAGATCATAGAAGAACTGGTCATTAAAAGTATAATTCCGACTTTTTTTTTTTAGAAAAGTCGATTTTACAGGCATGGCTGTGATGAAATAAAGTAGTTATTTATTACTCATCGTATTTTTCATGGACTCCTGAATTTTCCCCGTGCTCTTGTGAAAATAGAACATTTCCTTGTTGCCATCAGGGTCTACAATCTCTATAGAACATTTATAAAGTAAAGTAGTACTTTAGTGAGAATGTAAAACAATAAAAAAAATCATAAAGACTGAAAAAGTGTTTTTTTTTTTGTTACATGTTTGTAATGTATGAAATATATTATAATATTGTATAACATGTAAGGTGGGTGTTGTTTTAAGTTGGGTAACTTTTGTTGAGAAAAGTTTTTATGCTTGTGCAACATCCCCCTTTGTCTATAAGGCTTTATATTAATCTGTTATCTGGTCGTTATCCACACATCAGGCTCTCTGAAAATTAAAATATTTACTGCTGGATAAAATATACTTTTGATGGTATATTTTTATTATCAACAAAAAGTTATTTTGTGTTTTTTTTTTCTTTAATGTGAACTATTTCTTCTAGTAGCCTTTGTTTCAGCTGTTTATTCTTTGTATGTAAATTATCCCCACGTAGTCTTTGTTTGATCCTCTGTGGAATTCCATGATTTTTGAAACGGAAAAAAAAATCCCCAAACATAAAATGATGGACTAATATGTGTGTTCATTTCTCTAAGCACCCGGCGACGTACTAAGTTTTATGTGTCTTTCTATTGAATTAAATAGAAAATACTTTATTTTTTAAGCAAGTAAAAATAGTTACTTTTGTACTAGAGATTGTAATTGCTTCAGTGGATTTAAATAGTTAATACTAGCAATGCTCCTTTATGGTGTCCTATATAGGGAATATGTAGGTAGGGGGTCCTAGCTAAGAAGATCTGTAGAAAAGACATTAAAAAGTAATACATACATTTTAGGAAAGTCCTATTCCCTCTTTCTCTGTATCCCTTCCTCTCTCTCCCCACCCAGGAAGGATTTCAAGAGGCAGCTTTCAGACTGTACAGCAGAATGATATTTAGGACCTACCACAGAGGATCAAGAAAAAAAAAAGAAAAAAAACTCTTCATGTCCAAATCTTCTTTGTTATAAGAGTCTCAGGGAAAAAGTATCCAAAATCTAGGTGTAGGTGTACCGTCATGTGACGTCAGAAGGTGGTTCCTCTGTTTTTTTGCCCCTAATCCTACATTTTTTTTTCTATTTGCTCTTGTTCTGACTTTTTTGTCTGTGTGTCAGCAGGTCTGAGGCCTCGTTGCAGAGTATTTTGGGCTGGAGGAAGACAAGATGGCTTGGATCCACAGCTAGGATGCCTTTCTATTATTTGTTTGGTGTTTGATAAGCCTGGCTCAGGGTCACTTGGGGGTGATCACTGATAATCTGATCACCAATCGGTCAGTGTCACTTCTTCTTTTGCAAAGAGAACTAAAGGCAGCAAACAAGATGCAAAAATCACTTTACTACGACAACTCAGGTCCCTTCGCAGGCTGTGGCTTCCAAGGGACCAATGGCATTAGCTACTCTGGTCGCCCAACCTATGCCACTGAAAATGAATATGAACCTCCTTACTGCCTTCAGCCAGAAACCACCTCTAGTTCCAGCAGCAATAAAGACGAGCTCTCTATTAAGAGCATTAACTTTCATTTGCCGGATGCCCCAGAACAAGCACAGCAGCCCAAGTCACCAAACTCAACTTCTCCTGCCCCAAAATCAGCGACCACCCAGAGCTGCCCATCCAAGGCGAGCAATGGACCAGATCCTGATGATGTCACTGGCACTAAGAAAAGCAGCAAGAGCAACAACTTACCCAAACAGATCTTTCCCTGGATGAAAGACAGCCGACAGAACTCCAAGCAGAAGAAGCAAGCCCCTCCCCCAGCAGGTAAATGCAATGAACCCCTCCTTTTCCTCCTATATGTCTACCTGTGCTATGTGTACAGAGCCCCCATCCATTCCCTTCTTCCTCCTATTTACCTGTGATATGTGCACTTTGCCCCCTTCCACCCCTTCTCTTCCTCCTATATGTCTACCTGTGATATGTGCACTGAGCCCCATCCATTTTCCCCTTCCTCTTATATGTTTTTACTTGTGCTTTGTGCACTTAGCTCCCAACCATTCCTCCTTTTCCTCCTATATGTCTACCTGTGCTGTGTGCACTGAACCCCCATCCATTTCCATCTTCCTCCTATATGGTTACATGTGATATGTGCACTTAGCCCCCATCCACCCCTTCTCTTCCTCTTATATGATTACCTGTGATATGTACACTTAATGCCCATCAATCCCACCTCTTCCTCCTATATGTCTACCTGTGATATGTACACTTGACCCCCATCCATCCCTTGACCCCCATCCATTCTTCTTATCTACCTGTGATATTTGCCCTGAGCCCCCATCCATCCCTCCTCTTCTTCTTATCTACCTGTGATATTTGCCCTGAGCCCCCATCCATCTTACTCTTCCTTTCATAGGTTTACCTGGGATGTGTACACCTAATTCCCATCTATCCCTCCTCTTCCTCATATATGTCTACCTGTGCTATGTGCACTGAGCCACCATCCATTCTCCTTACCTGAGATATGTACACTTAACCCCTATCTACCCTTTCTCTTCCTATTTGTGTACATGTGATATTTGCACTGAACCCCATCCATCTTCCTCTTTCTTTTTTTAGGTCTACCTGTGATATATACACTTAACTCCCATCTACCCCTCTCCTTCCTCTTATATGTCTACCACTTATATGTACACTTAACTCCCATCTACCCCTCCTTTTCCTCTTATATGTCTACCTGTGATATGAAAACTGAGCCCCACCCATTCCCTATTTCTTCTATATGTCTACCTGTGATATGTACACTTAACTCCCATCTACCCTTCCTCTTCCTCTTATATGTCTACCACTTATATGTACACTTAACTCCCATCTACCCCTCCTCTTCCTCTTATATGTCTACCTGTGATATGAAAACTGAGCCCCACCCATTCCCTATTACTTCTATATGTCTACCTGTGATATGTACACTGAGCCCCATCCATTCCCCACTTCTTCATATATGTTTACCTGTGCTATGGGCACTGAACCCCCACCCATTTCTCCTCTTCCTCCTATATGAGTACCTGTGCTAGCTGCACAGAGCCCCCATTCCCCTCATCTTCCTCCTATATTTATTTACCTGTGACATATGCATTGAACCCCTACCAACCCTTCTTATTCCTTTTATTCTCCACCTGTAATGTGTGCACTGAACCCCCACCTACCCTTCCTATTTCTTATATACTTTACCTGTGATGTGTGCACTGAATCCCCACCTACCCTTCCTATTTCTTATATACTTTACCTGTGATTTGTGCACTGAACCCCCACCTATCCTTCCTATTGCTTATACTGTATACTTTACCTGTGATTTGTGCACTGAACTCTCATCCACACTTCTTTTGCTATATGTCTACCTCTGATATATGCACTGAGCCCCCATCCACCCTTCCTCTTCCTATATATCTACACATGCTATGTGCACTAAGCCCCCATTCCCTTCCCCCATTTTTCTCCTATATATCTACCTGTGATATGTGCAATGGGGTTGACATCGCAAACACTGTAACCAACACATTCCCTAGTGTGATTGAGGGTCACTTAAGGTAGAACTTCAGGGAAGGAGATGAGAAGGGATTGGCTTAACTGAATATTTCTAAAATGTGTCACTGATCTAAAGTGTATTTTCTGAATCAGAATCCCTGTTGATTTCAAACTAGAGCAACTAAGTATGGGGAGGGAGACCAACGAATTAACACTGTAGTGTGTGTATGTGTGTGTGTGTGTGTGTGTGTGTATATGTAGGTTTATGTGTATGTGTGTGTGTGTGTGTGTATGTTTGTAGGTGTATGTGTGTGTGTGTATGTATGTAGGTGTATGTGTGTGTATGTGTGTGTGTATGTGTGTGTTGCATAGCAATTTATTATTTGTTTGTAGTTGATACAGGGGGAAAGCTCCAACAGGAAAAGTTTTTGATTCCCACAGCAACCAATTGGAATGTCTGTTTTATAGTGAACTCTGGGCTGCAGAAATGGCAGATGCAAGCTGATTGGCTGTTAGTAGAAGAGATCATTATAGAACACTTTTCATACATCATACGCACTCAAGTTTGTGAATAAAATTGTCAACACTATTAAATTTATGAAAATCTCTACAAAATAGCCAGAGTTGCCTTGAGATAATTTTACTTTCCATCCTGAAACTTGCACAGTATAATGTGCCCTGTGACATTCTCTGACCCTTTCCGCTAAACAAGTGTCTGCCTCGGATTCAGAACACCAAGGTTGCCCTTCCCTACCCTATACTTCATTTATTACTGATGCAGAGGATAAACAATGTTTCTGATCTCCTCTACCGTGTCCCTCTGGGGCTCATAGAAGTTCACTGTCACTGTCATCACAACACATGTAGTATCGGGGAAAACAAGAAACTTAAAAAGTACTAATTATCAAAGAAGTAAAAATAACATAATATAACAAATAACTATAACATAATAATAAATAATGGAACACATAATAACAAAATGTAACTTTAAATAATAGAACAAATAATAACAAAATGTAACATTAAATAACAGAACAATTAATAACAAAATGTAACATTTAATTAACTTGGTAGAACTGGACGGTTTTAGCTAAAGATATTATTATTTTTTGCCTATGAAAAATTACTGATGGAATCATAGTAGAGGTAACAGAGATCAATAGCTTCTAGCCACAATCCAGCTTGTACCTGATGGTGGAAGCTTTGTCTACACAGGCTGGTTTACTAAGCGATCTTTTTCACACCAGTGCTGTCTTCATGTGGTTACATTCGAAGAACATTCTGTTATTTTCTGCCTGTGTCTGCCTCTAATCGAGTCATCACATTGCTAGTATATAGGTCTCTCTTTTAATAAATGTTCCCCAACATGTAGGCTTATTTTATACTAGTCATACACATAATGATAAATGATTGACCTCTCATGGATCTGAGCATTTCCAATGGTCTATCACTCCAAAAAAATATCTAACTCAGAAAAGAAAGATCAATTTGGTGGAATTTACCTATTTGTCACCAGGATGGATGGTTGATTTTTTTTTAATGAAAACAATTGTTGGTTACACTGGGGTTGATTTACTAAAACTGGTGCAAAATCTGGTGCAGCTGTGCATGGTAGCCAATCAGCTTTTAACTTGCTTGTTCAATTAAGCTTTGACAAAGTAACCTGGAAGCTGATTGGTTTATATGCAGAGCTGCACCAGATTTTGCACTCTCCAGTTTTAGTAAATCAACCCAACTGGGGGTGATTGGTTTCCATGAACAGCAGCACCATATTTTGCCCTCTCTAGTTTTGGTAAATCAACCCCTTAGTGTAATCATTTTCTGAAATATAGAATTGTGGGGTTTTTGAAAAAGATTATTATATCAAATCATTGAATCTTTAAATGACTCATTAAGCTGGTCATACGCTATACAGTCTGAATGGACAATTACAGTTGTACCATCAACTATGTAGTGCAAGAGCTTTCCTGACTGGATACAAATTGAATGGACTGTTTGTCTTTATGTTAAATAGCTTTGGTACATGTAAATGAGATTATACAGAGAATGTACAATCTGATTGTATAGTGTATGGCCAGCTTAAGGTTACATGCACAGGGGTGTTTAAATTTATGCTACAAAAATGCTGCCAGAAAAAAATGCATATCTGTGTGCGTTTATGTGTGTTGATATATGTGCATGGAGTTTAGAAGTGGGTGCATTCTATTGGCTAGATCATTCATTTATTCTAGCCACTGAAATACCACATGGCACATAGGCATAAAAAAACTCTGGTTTGGGGCATTTTTTAGACCTCTGAGCACTGCTTTGAATTATGCCTAGAGCTGCAGAGGTGTGAAATGCCAGATGCCTGAGTCCATATGCACTGACTTAAAAATCGCTGCGTCTACAGGAGTTTTGTGTTCTGCCTGTATGAAGCAGCTCAATGTTATCCTGTGTGTCCATACACATTAGGACAATAAGGCCCCTTTCACACTGGGGCGGTGGGGGCGCCGGCGGTACAACAGCGCTATTTTTAGCGCTGCTGTACCGTCGTTCTTGCAGCAGTATTCGGCCGCTAGCGGTGCGGTTTTAACCCCCGCTGGCAGCCGAAAAAGGGTTAAAATCCCTCGTACAGCGCGGCTATAGCCGCGGTATTGCCGCGGTATAGCCGCGCTGTCCCATTGATTTCAATGGGCAGGAGCGGTGAAGGAGCGGTGAATACACCGCTCCTTCACCGCTCCAAAAAAGCGGTTTGCAGGACTTTTTTTACCGTCCTGCCTGCGCACCGCTTCAGTGTGAAAGCCCTCAGGCTTTCACACTGAACAAACAGCGGAGGCTGTTTAGGGGCGGTTTGCAGGCGGTATTTTTAGCGCAATACCACCTGCAAACCGCCCCAGTGTGAAAGGGGTCTTAGAGGCATATTTTGAGCTCAAGGTAGAGGCAGGAAAAAAAAACAACTTTTGGTTCGTGTTCCTGATTGGAGCTTTCACAAAACTCTCCTAAACTTGTATAAACTCTGTACAAAAAACATGAGCATTTTGCTAAAAGCCACATTTTTCTGTCCCTGGCGTTAAACCTAAGCCTAGGTTCACACTATTGCGAACAAAGACATCGCATGTGATACCGCATTGCTGTGCAGATCACATGTGATGTCTGCGCAATGTGAATTCAGCCATACAGTTTGTATGGCTGAACTCGCATTGGATTTGCATGAAAGTGCGTTCTGATCCTTGTCTGAATTCACAGTTTGCACTGGGGTTGTCATTAACTTTGTATTGACAACCCGCAGTGGTTCGCAGAACCCAGTGTGAACCACCCATGTTACGCATTTTGCAGCAATTGCAACAAGATTAAGGCCTGGTTCACACCTATGCATTTTTTAGTGTATTTTCAGTTTTGTAGAGACACACTACAGTCCTTTTAACATGGTTTCCGATGGATGTAGTTCACATCTGTGCATTTTATGGAAAGGGCCGTGTTTTTTTTCTGTTTTTTTGGTTCCATTGACTTCAATGGTCTACAGATGAGTATTGGAAAATGCAATATACAAACTGCAACCTGCACAAGTGTGAATCAGGCCTTAGGCTCCATTCACACTAGCGCGTTTTTTTAAAGCATTTTGCATTTTGCAGAAATGCATGGGAATTTTTTAACATGGGTTCCTATGGAACGTGTTCACATCAATGCCTTTTTGTACCTCTGCATTTTTGGAAAGGGCCAGAGACTTTTTTTCATGCAAAATGCAGCGTTTTGCATGTAATAGAATTCAATGGACCAGCATCAAAAACGCAAGTGCACCGTTTTTGATGCGTTTTTGGCGTTTTTTTTTTAAACTGTAAAAAAAACGCAAAACATGGCAAAAACGCAGCAAAAACGCTGTAAAAACACTACAAAAACGCTGCTCAAAAACGTGGCAAGCATGACAAAAAAAACTCCAAAAACGCTCAAAAGCAACATGCATAGATGTGAATCGAGCCTTAGGCCCCTCTCACACTGGGGCGGTGGGAGCATCGGCGGTACAACAGCGCTATTTTTAGCGCTGCTGTACCGTCGTTCTTGCAGCTGTATTCGGCCGCTAACAGTGTGGTTTTAACCCCCGCTGGCGGCCGTAAAGGGTTAAAATCACTCGTACAGCGCGGCTGTAGCCGCGGTATTGCCGCGGTATAGCCGCGCTGTCCCATTGATTTCAATGGGCAGGAGCGGTTTAGGAGCGGTGAATACACCGCTCCTTCACTGCTCCAAAGAAGCGGTTTGCAGGACTTTTTTCACCGTCCTGCCAGCGCACCTCTTCAGTGTGAAAGCCCTCGGCGGTAAAACAGCGCTATTTTTAGCGCTGTTTTACCGCTGTATTCGGCCGCTAGCGGTGCGGTTTTAACCCCCCGCTGGCGGCCGAAAAAGGTTTAAAACCACTCGTATAGCGCGGCTATAGCCGCGGTATTGCCGCGGTATAGCCGCGCTGTCCCATTGATTTCAATGGGCAGGAGCGGTTTAGGAGCGGTAAATACACTGCTCCTTCACCGCTCCAAAGATGCGGCTGACAGGAGATTTTTTCTTCTTCTGTCAGCACACCGCTTCAGTGTGAAAGCCCTCGGGCTTTCACACTGAACAAACAGCGGAGGCTGGTTTGGGGCGGTTTGCAGGCGGTATTTTTAACGCAATAACGCCTGCAAACCGCCCCAGTGTGAAAGGGGCCTTAGGCTGGATTCACACCTATGCATTTTTAGTGTTTTTTGCATTTTGCAGATTTGCACTACAGTCCATCTAGCATGGTTTCCTATGGAACATGTTCTGTAGTGCAAATCTGCAAAATGCAAAAAGCACTGAAAATGCATAGGTGTGAATCCAGCCTTAGGCTCCATTCACACTAGCGCGTTTTTTGATGCATTTTGCAGAAATGCATGGGAATTTTTTAACATGGGTTCCTATGGAACATGTTCACATCAATGCTTTTTTGTATCTCTGCGTTTTTGGAAAGGGTCGGGGACTTTTTTTCATGCAAAAAGCAGCGTTTTGCATGTAATGGATTTCAATGGACAAGCATCAAAAACGCAAGTGCACCGTTTTTGCAGCGTTTTTGCGGCGTTTTTGCGGCGTTTTTGCCGCGATTTGCGTTTTGCGTTTTTTTTTTTGTTTTTTTTTTACAGTTTTTTTTTACAGTCTAAAAAAAAATTAAAAAAAAATTAAAAAAAAAACAAAAAAAAAAAAAAAAACGGCAAAAACGCATCAAAAACGCTGCAAAAACGCTGCAAAAACGGTGCACCTGCGTTTTTGATGCTTGTCCATTGAAATCCATTACATGCAAAACGCTGCTTTTTGCATGAAAAAAAGTCCCCGACCCTTTCCAAAAATGCAGAGAAACAAAAAGGCATTGATGTGAACATGTTCCATAGGAACCCATGTTAAAAAATTCCCGTGCATTTCTGCAAAATGCAAAATGCATCAAAAAACGCGCTAGTGTGAATGGAGCCTTAGACTCAAATCACATCTATGCATGTTGCTTTTGAGCGTTTCTGCAGTGTTTTTTGCGGTGCTTGCCGCGTTTTTGAACAGTGTTTTTACAGCGTTTTTGCGGCGTTTATGCAGTATTTTGCGGGGTTTTTTTACAGTTTTTTTTATACTGTATACAGTGTAAAAAAACCCAGAAAAAACGCAAAACGCGTCAAAAACGCAGCAAAAATGCTGTAAAAACGCTGTACTTGCGTTTTTGATGCTGATCCATTGAATTCTATTACATGCAAAACGCTGCATTTTGCATGAAAAAAAGTCCCTGATCCTTTCCAAAAACGCAGAGGCACAAAAATGCATTGATATGAACATGTTCCATAGGAACCCATGTTAAAAAATTCTTGCTTTACACATTGAATCTTGATTCTACAACCCCTGTACAATCTCATTAACATTTACCAAAGCTATCATATTTGGATACACCTACAATCCAATCCATTTCTACACAGGTTCTTATAGTCGGTGGTAGATCTAAAGGAGATTGTACAATCTGATTGTACAGTGTATGGGCAGCTTTAAAGCTTGTAGATCAGGATTTGTAGATTTTGGCATTGTGGAGTTTTTTTTACAAGTATCGTTTTGGACTAAATCCTAAAGTAATCTACCAATTTGTATTTCAGAGGATGAGAGCTCACTGGACAATAGTTTTCTTAGCTCTGCATCCAAGAGGGCCAGGACAGCCTACACCAACTCCCAGCTGGTAGAACTGGAGAAAGAATTCCATTTTAATCGCTATCTATGCCGCCCTAGGAGGCTGGAGATGGCCAAACTACTGAACCTGTCTGAGAGGCAAATCAAGATCTGGTTCCAGAATAGGAGGATGAAGTACAAGAAGGACCACAAGGGGAAAGGAGGAGCTTTGTCTCCTGGGGGGCAGTCTCCCTGCAGAAGTCCATCCTTGCTCCCTTACTCCAGCGCGCTCCCCCTAGAGGACGAAAATGGCTATGACGTGCCCATGCCTAATGAGTTTAACAAGAGCCCTGGGAACATGTATGGTTTAACTGCTTACTCAGCACCTCTCTTTGACAACCCTCCAGCCCAAAAACGATATGGGACAGAGTCCCTAGCCTCTGAGTACGACCACCCTTCTCTGCATGGAGATATAGGCTATGATAGCCCTGGTCTACAGGGAAGCCAGAGCTACCTTGGAGGGAGTTACCTGGAAAATGTGCCTGGGAACTGTTCCATGTTCAATCTGCCCCATCCTTCATCAGATAACATGGACTACAGCTGTGCAGCACAGACACCCAGCAAACACCATCTCGGTCCATGTGACCCTCATCCCACCTACACAGACTTAAACATTCATCCTGTGCCTCAGGGGTGTTCCCAGGAGCCCCCTGTGCTGACACATCTGTAGAATGCTCTACTCTTTGAAACATAAGGGCAATTTATTCTGGCCCATTATGTCATTAAGTAGGGAAAAAAACTATACATGTAAACCCACCAACATGCCTCAGCTTTCTACATCTCATATGTATTTACTAAGCTATGCACAATACAGGGACTATGCATGGAGTGCAGACAAAGCCACATAAGCAACCAATTAGTCTAAACTCTCCCTTACCTCCCCTATAGTAGAAAGTCTTAAGCCTGGACATAACTACCAGGGAATGTAAAATCACACAAAAAAGTCATTTTTTTTAAAGACTATCCAATTCGTTCTTTCAAAGCCCATCCCGAAATTTAGTTCTATTTTATTCTGGATTTATGTAAATCCAGTTTTTGTAATTTCTCAATCTTTTTTAGTAGAAACAAAAAGAAAAGGGAATCCTATATTTATATGCGTTGGCGTTAATCCTGTTTAAATATTTTTTTTTCTATTTTTGTTAGTTTATTTTATACTTGTCAATTGTCTTGTTTAATTTATTTTTTAGGGAATTAAAGACAGATTTAGATTTTTTTTTCGTTTATGTGAAATTTGTTCTGTCTTTCAGAGCGATCTGTCTCAGTTTGTCTGTATTTTTAGTAGCTTTGGAAATAACCGTTTGATAAATAAAGAGAATTAAAACCTACGTGCATGATTATTGTCGGTGACATTTCCAAGCAAGATTCTGAAAGTTACCTTAAAGGCAAAAAAAAGGGGATTTTGAAAGTTAAGAGTGTTTGGTTGTGTGTGTTTTTTTCTTGCTAGGGGTTGGATTTCACCCCTAATTCACCCCCATTAATCATCTAGACAGGGACAGTTCACATGGCCCCCTAAAGCCCTTTTCATGTTAAGTTAGTATTCAGCTTTGGTACAATCTTGCTTGATCTGTTCCTGCAGTGTTTCCTGATAAACTTCAATATTCCGGATCTCAGGTTTGACTTCCCCAAGCCTTCTAGCCCGGATTTTTTTATTTTACACGTTTTTCTAGGAAACATCTAGAGAAGGGGAAGGATTCGACAATCCGATCGTTCAGCGCTGCTTCTGGATCGGCCTGTGATGGGCTGATACTGCAGGAGATCATTTGTTACTATGTAGCTTTTATCGTTTTTACATACTTTTTGCTTATGTAATATGTCGCAATGAAGCGATTGTACATTGAAATGTATCAAATTGTAGATATGAATATTTTCTGATCTGTGATCTGAAACCACAGATAAGAAAATGGCAGTTTAATGCACTTTTAATGTGTATTGTAGATCTATAAATCTGACTTTACAGACAGGTGTGCACAAGTCTGAGGATAATAGATAGATAGATAGATAGATAGATAGATAGATAGATAGATAGATAGATAGATTATGGATGTTTGTGTAAATAATTAATATAATTATAACTTTCTTAATAACAGTAACATAACTGCCTCGTATCTCAGAGTTTTATTTTCACTAACATACCAAAGATACATGTAGACATACACACATTTAATATTATTATTGAAAAAAGTTACTTTATACTCTCTGTTTCTATATATACATGTATATATAGACCCGTATATGCATTTAAGCAATGCATCATCACTCTCATCATCATATTTTTATTATTACTACTACTACTATTATTTTGCATATTTGATATATGTGAAAAACTTTCTGTCCACTGCAATATACTACTTATGGGGGAGTGTAGTTCCCTAACTGCTGCATTAATAGAGGAGGAAAATGATCTCGTGATATATTTTTTCAGATGTATTTGTTTTATTTTGGACAAAGACATGGAGTTTGCTTAAAAAAAAAAAAAAGTCTGTTTTGCTTCTAATTTAGGCTGCCATCGGTGCTAGTGCTAAATTACTATTCCATAGCCCAGATGAAATTGTAGCTCCCAGCTAACTCAATTTCCCTGGGAGGAACAGAAGGCCAGAGACTGTCTCCATGTGGCTGGGATTCCATGATTCTCCTTTGCTGCTCCAACAGTCCCGGGGCTCACAATAACACCCACACAAGGATCCTGGCAGTGCTTAGCCAGGCAGCTCTCTGTACTCTCTATACTGAGACCCCAACCATATATGATCCGGGTCACACAAGGGAAAGCAACAGCAGGACATCTTCATGTGAATGATCAGTTGCATCAGCATTTATCTGCTCATGTCTAAAGCAACAGATTCATAAAATTGAATAAAAAAAAGCTAAAAAATAAATACAAACTAAAAAACAAAGGCAAACAAAAGTAGAAGCATTGCTCATAGAGGACATCAAACATAAATTATTTTTCCAGAAAATATGAAGTGAACCTTAGTGGTTGCTTCTGGCAACAACTCTGTTTTTCTCCTTTTCTCATGAGTTTTATTGAAACTATTTCATTAATGCAACACTCTGCACTAATTTTCTATCTATCTATCTATCTATCTATCTATCTATCTATCTATCTATCTATCTATCTATCTATCTATCTATCTATCTATCTATCTATCTATCTATCTATCTCTATCTATCTATCTATGGTCACCTCTACTCTGTCCATAGACATAGCAAGTTTGTGGCTTAATGGTGGCTTTAAAGTTCATTTTCAGCTACAATCATTATCACTTTCCAATGACTAATGATCAAAGTTAGGTGAATTTCAGTGGAAACCACCACAGTGCTACTTGGTTTCCACATTTTTATTGCTCAATTGCTTTAAATAGGAAATGTTTGTAGCTGAATGGTTAGTGAAAGAAACATAATTGCCCTGTGTATGGACAGCAATGCACTTTGAAGTTGCAAGAGCTAGGTATTTCATGCCCCTGAGATTCTCTTTTTGCATTGGAAGCCTATTGATTTTAATGACCTGTCTTAATGCAATGCATGTTAATACATGACATGAAAAGCGCACCTGGAATAATGCACCGCACAAATGTAAATATGCTCTTAGTATATTTCTATTTTTTTTTTGGGGTAGGGTTGAGTAGAGAAGGGATGGTTTAAAAACCCCATGTGAAGTTGTTTTTGCTGTCTGTATCTCCGTTGGGGTTACCATACACATTGCAACCTGAGCATACAATTTGTTTACAGTCATCTTTGGATTTACCAAAATTATGTAACATGAAGATCTTCCTAATGCATTCATTTCAGGTACTTATATAGCGCCATCAATTTATGCACCACTTTACATGTATATTGCACATTCACATCAGTCCCTGCTGTCAAGGAGCTTACAATCTAGGGTCCCTAACTCACATTCACACATTAGAGCTAATTTAGACAGGAGCAGGGTAACCAACCAGCATGTCTTTGGAGTGTGGGAGGAAACCAGAGTATCTGAAGGAAATCCACACAGACACAGGGAGAACATGCAAACTCCAGCAGGTAGCATGGCAGCTGGGATTGGAACCAACAATCCCAGTGCTGCTAGGTGAAAATGCTAAACACTTACTCACTGTGATGCCCGATCTATCCAATCAATTTGTATTCATTCAAGCAGGTCCTTGCACTAATTGGTGGTATATCTAAAGGAGATCGTACCATCAGACTGTATGCCATGTACACACGATCAGACTTGCCAACGGGATAACCTCCATCGGCATTTCTGAAGGAAACATTTAAAACATGTTCTCTATCTAAGTCTGTCAGAAATGCCTATGTGGCATACACACGATCAGAATATCCGACCAAAAGCTCCCATCGGACTTTTTCTGTCGGAAATTCCGACCGTGTGTACAGGGCATTAGAAGTATTAACTGTCTATTTGTTATGGAGACCATTATCACCATGACAGAGAGCAGAAGAAAACCAATTTCTTACAGTAGTCACCATAACAGGAGGTGAGGGTAAATCATCTAATGGGGACACCTCTTCTGTGACAATTGTATAAGAGGGAAACTCCCCTCACTTTTGGAAGATTTTCTCTCACTTCAGGACAGAAAGTGAGGTAAAATCTTTTGAATGCAACACAGACAGCAGAAAATAAACTGGCAGAGGTTTTAACCTTTCCTAATCCTTCCCTACGCTATCCAAAACTAAAAATAGAATTTAGGCTGTACACACAATTTAAAGCAGGACACAAATTAGTAGAATTTTACTTAATTTCCTAATAGTTGATATGGTCAAATCGATGTTCCCTTTCGACGGTAGGAACAAGAAAATTTGAAGGAGAGGGATGGAAAAATTTTCTCGAGCAAACACATTTCTAACAGTACATGTAGTTTTCATTTGGGTAATTCCATTTATTTCAAACTAGAATGTAAAAGAAATGAAATTTGGAAGTACTTTTGAACAGCATTCGTCAAGTCTCTGTATTGCAAGTACTAATGAGATTTTTCATACAAATATTCTTAAAAAAATCTACCAGTGTATGACCAGCTTAAAATAAAGCAATGTTTCCTGTTCTAACAGTTCCAGGCTAATAGAAGGCAATTGATCCATATGGACACAGGATAATTACCAACTCAGGGCTGTACTTACTGCAATGCTAAAAGGTTAGCAGCATTCCCTTTAAAGCAGTTTTAATGACCTTCTTTGAGGTCAGTTTGGCAGGATATACCTGTATTTATCTGAAACAGACAATTTTTTAGGGAATGTTCCCCAGACCTTGATATGGATGGGGACACAAGTCCAGTGAATGAATGACTCCTATCTAGATATGTTGTGGGTAGAAAGAACAATGATCTTGGGTCTTCCTTTGGAAAACATTTCCAATGCTGGTTAGAAAATCAAAGATAATGGTTGGTTACTGGGAGCACCACATGCATTTTCCTTTATTTAGTAACGTAACCATAAAACATGCTTAAAAAATTAGTGCAATAATTGGTAAAATTAAGTATCCCAAATTTCTATATAATTTTATATGACCTTAACCAGTGGTTGTAAAGGTAAAAGTATTTTTTTTTACCTTTCATTCCCTGAAAAAAAAAAAAAAATCACCAAAAATCCTAAAAAAAAATAAAAAAAAAAAAATTTGAAAAAAAAAAAAAATTTTACCTAAACCCTTGTTGCTATGCAATCTTCCTAATCTGCCTCTTCCTATTCCGCGGTGAGTTCTTCTCCTCGGTGAGCAGCCCCGTTGTCTTCTGGGAACTGTGTGTGTTCCCAGAACACCACGGGGCCATTCACAGAATGGAAAACCACTCGCGCATGCGCAGTAGGAAACTGGCAGTGAAGCTGTAAGGCTCCACTGCCTGTTTCCCTTTCCTAGGATGGCGGCGCCGGTACCAGAGAGCCGAGGGATGGGTCGGCCTCGGGCGGCCGACATCGCGGGCACCCAGGACAGGCAAGTACTTATTTAAAGTCAGCAGCTACTGTGTTAGTAGCTGCTGACTTTAAAATTTTTTTGGGGGGGACGGAATCCTGCTTTAAAGTAAAAAAATAATTAATTATATATATATATATATATATATATATTAATAATAATAATAATAAAACTAATTAATAGTAGCTCAAATACACTAAAAACTGGTCCAAAAAGATCCCTTCACCCACTCTTCAAGTACCACCACTTCGCCAAAAGTAACCTAATTGTGTAACAACTGCTACTTTAAATAAAATAAATATAAATAAGCATTTACAGTATAAACTAAAGTAATTAGTAGCGCTAAACAGTATAAATAAATAAACCCAGTGACAGGTGATAGTGATCAACACTAATACATAAATAAACAATTAATAATAAAGTTTGTGCAAAAATAGTCCATACATGAGACTGGGTTGTCTTAAACAAGGAAAGCTGAATA
Organism: Aquarana catesbeiana; assembly: GCF_042186555.1. Taxonomy (NCBI): domain Eukaryota; kingdom Metazoa; phylum Chordata; class Amphibia; order Anura; family Ranidae; genus Aquarana; species Aquarana catesbeiana. The sequence continues at coordinate 148,142,805 of NC_133325.1, forward strand.
TATCCTGATGTGAAATCTTCAAAACTTTCACCACACCGTGTGCACTCAGTGTTTCCACTCCCCTTTGGTTAAACACTCACCGATGCCTTGCACTCTCATACTTGGCAAAACAGCATAAACCTGTACAGGGTTAAATATCCACCGATATCCAGACGTGACACCCGATATCATGGAGTCTCCATATAAAATGAACAAAGTGCTCCAATAGTGCAGTATCCTTGTAAAAAGTTTATTCTAATAAAACAGCTTCAAACATTTCGCTCACAGCATAAGCTCAAATTATTATTATTATTATTATTATTATTATTATAATAATACAGGATTTATATAGTGCCAACAGTTTGTGCAGCGCTTAACAAAATAAAGGCAGACATTACAGTTACATTACAATTTGGTACAAGAGGAATCAGAGGGACCTGCTCATTAGAGCTTACAATCTAAAAAGGGAGGGTCAATTGATACAAAAGGTAATAGCTGTGGGGGGTGAGCTGATGGAGGAAGTAAAACAGTGTATTAGTTAGAAGCAGGATAGGTTTCTTTAAAGAGAAGAGTTGTCAGGGATCGTCTAAAGATGGGTAGATTAGAGGACAGTCGGACAGATTGGGGTAGGGAGTTACAAAGGATGGGAGAAGCTCAATGAAGCTCAATAAAGCCAAGGGGCATCCACTTGCAGCAACAAGTACTGGTGTAATGTGGTCTCAGTGGACACAGCATAGGTGAACTGAATCTCACCAGCGAAAGATCGTGATCCTCTGAGCGTCACTTCCGGTATAGCCTCAAGCGTAAAAAACTGGCTGCCGTACAACCACGTTGTTTGTTTGAGACAATTTAGTTTCATGTATGGACTATTTTTGCACAAACAGTATTATTAATTGTTTATTTATGTATTAGTGTTGATCACTATTACCTGTCACTGGGTTTATTTATTTATACTGTTTAGCGGGACGATTTACTTCAGTTTATACTGTAAATGCTTATTTAGCTCAAATAGAATGCTTAAAAAGTTTAGCAATTAAGGGAATTTGGTAACCAAACTGAACAAACACTTTTCAAACTGAGCATTCACTATGCTAAGTCTGTCCCTTGTTGGGGAGATTTCCTTTCACTTCCTGTCTCAGAGATGCAGAAGGAAGTGATGGAAATTCTCTGCAAAGTGAGGGTAAAGTGAATGCCTCCCCAGAGAAGGTGTCCCTATTGGAAGATTAATGCTAATTTCTTGTTCTGGTAACAGTTTTAACATTTTGGGTTTCCTTTTACCTTATGTCTTGGTGACTGACAACAACCCCATCCGGACAAAACTCAAGATGAATCTCCCATAGACAGCAATAAAAACTTTACATGGGGTTATAATATTTTCCAACTCTATCCAAAACAAAAAAAAAAAATGGTACATACTGCATACACATTAAATACACCAGTGAGCTCAATGATCTTTTCTCAGAGGGAGACATTCTTATGTGAACTGAGCTTTTAGCACTTACCGCTGGCAATAATCACATGTAAAAATCCGATATGCTGGTAAGTCGTTGGATCAACTAGGGTACAGCCAGCCTGCCCATAGATGGTTCTTAACTCAAACCATCTAAGGCCGGTTAAGATTCTGTTGTGTACTGACAACACACAGCGTTTTTGTGAAGTGACTGGTGTCAGCCCTGCCCAGTGTCTTTTGCTAAACTACTCATCACTCCTATTCTCAGATCTCCACAGCAAAAAGGTGAATCAAACTGAAGATCAGCATAAGAACTAGGAGGGCTCTTGAGATAACACAAGAAGTGTGCAGAGGACACAGGAAAGCTTGTTTTTTTGCACTTATCAAACAGATATAGGAAAATGCTTTCAATGGGATATTTAACAGACCAAAGGGGGTCAAATAAAAAAGTTCATTCTTAGGGTTTGCATACACTGAGTATGTGTCTATTTTTGCTGGTGTAAAATATTCTATACACTTCTGCATGAAAGTGTGATAAATGTCCATACATATGCTCCGATAGCAAAGTGAACACGTTTTGTTAGATTTTCTGCTTGGCTTCTTCAATGCGTCTTTTAATGCTTAGTGAGCTAATCACATTTTTTTTTTCATTTTTTGCCAAAATGTTAACACACCAACCAATGCCTTAGTACATCTTCTCAGAAAATAATACAATTGGATGTTTGACACACAATGCAAACTAAGACCACATCAGTGTATAACAATCTTGATAGGTTCAGGGATTGCAATCAATGTTTGTGTGTGCAGTATCTCAACACACAGCCATTAATGTCTAAACAGCTGGCAACAAAAGTGAGTACACCCCTAAGTGAAAATGTCCAAATTGGGGGCCAAAGTGTCAATATTTTGTGTGGCCACCATTATTTTCCAGCACTGCCTTAACCCTCTTGGGCATGGAGTTCACCAGAGCTTCACAGATTACCACTGGAGTCCTCTTACACTCCTCCATGATGACATCACAGAGCTGGTGGATGTTAGAGACCTTGCGCTCCTCCACCTTCCATTTGAGGATGCTCTACAGATGCTCAATAGGGTTTAGGTCTGGAGACATGCTTGGCCAGTCCATCACCTTTACCTTCAGCTTCTTTAGCAAGGCCTAAAAACTCACAAGCAAAAGCCAGTGGGTGAAGGAAGAGGAGGTGGGACTTTAAATGAAGCCAATGGTTTGCAAGCCGACACATAACGGTGGGTCAATAAAATTCTTTTATTGCATGTTCATACAAACAATGGTATCAGACAATATCAATTTAACACTTGGTAAAATGTTAACAATGATAACCAGGGATCAACATAAGGACCATTAGTATAGTTATCAAAGATAAAAGGGGTAACATGAGTAATAACATGGGTATGAGCAATATTACTGAAGATGGACAAGGGATCACCAGGTGTCAGACAGCGTAGATAGTTAAAACAAGGTAATAACTGCCTGATAACTGGCCTCAAATTCCTGTTAAAGGGTAAAACTCTGTGTAGCATGGATTGGAACAATAAAGGGCAACCGGTAGCTCGACGCGTTTCGTGGTTCAGGACCACTCATCAGGAGCAGACATGTCAAGTTTCTGGAAATTAAAGATAATAATAATAGTATCATGGGTCAGAGTTACAGTGGGTACAAGGGGCCAAGTAATCCCCCCAAAACAAAAGTACTCACAGCAGGCAAGGGTAGATGGTGAATGGCCAGGTACGGCAACCGTCCGGGACTGATGCCGGGCCGGGAGCTGAGGCGGGCCCCCCCGCCGCGGCGACCAAAACAGGCAGGGGGTATTGGTAGAAAGGGGGGGTGTGTGAGCTGGATAAAAATAAGAGGGGAAGGTGGGAGGAGGGGGGGGGAAGGGAGGAAAAGGGAGGGAGAGAGGAGGAATAGTAGGGGAGGGGGGGGAAGTGAGCATGGTGTGGAAATCTGTAGGTGAGTGGATGAAGTGAGGAAAGGAGTGAAGGAGAGAGGAGTGAGTGAGGCTGGAAGATAACATGTGATCGACCAATAAGTAAAGTGGCATTACCTGTGTGACAGGGTGGTGTGGAGAAGGAACCACCACCGCATTGTAGGGTACCTGTACCAATACCCCCTGCATCATCACTGTAACTCTGACCCATGATACTATTATTATTATCTTTAATTTCCAGAAACTTGACATGTCTGCTCCTGATGAGTGGTCCTGAACCACGAAACGCGTCGAGCTACCGGTTGCCCTTTATTGTTCCAATCCATGCTACACAGAGTTTTACCCTTTAACAGGAATTTGAGGCCAGTTATCAGGCAGTTATTACCTTGTTTTAACTATCTACGCTTTCTGACACCTGGTGATCCCTTGTCCATCTTCAGTAATATTGCTCATACCCATGTTATTACTCATGTTACCCCTTTTATCTTTGATAACTATACTAATGGTCCTTATGTTGATCCCTGGTTATCATTGTTAACATTTTACCAAGTGTTAAATTGATATTGTCTGATACCATTGTTTGTATGAACATGCAATAAAAGAATTTTATTGACCCACCGTTATGTGTCGGCTTGCAAACCATTGGCTTCATTTAAAGTCCCACCTCCTCTTCCTTCACCCACTGGCTTTTGCTTGTGAGTTTTTAGATATTGTGTCATAGGGATGGAAACTTGCGGCCTTTACCCGGCGCAGTTTCATATAAAGTCCCAATTTCCCTCCCCCTTTGTTGTTCATATTAATAGGGATGGAAGCCTTTGGTTTGCTCTACTGCTCTACCTTGATGTTATCAACAACTGTTATTAATCTGCCCTTATTGATTTCTTGGTAGCCTCACCTGTGTTTACCCTTGTGTCATTTTACCAGTTCTAAATTGTACATGCCATGTTTCTTATCTTGTGATTAGGTTTTAATATTCAACAATTATGGTTAGCCTTTAACCTTTATTGATCATTAGTTCAACCCAATCCTGGGCGGATGGCTCATGGCTGGCCGGTGGGCCGTCCGGCCCTTGCCTGCCCGGGAGCTGCGATGGGCACTGTCGGCAACACGTTTTTTTCCCCCCCTCCTCCCCCGCCCGCCCGTTCTGGTGGGCGTATGTGTGGGGGGGCGGGGCTTGCCTCCACTGCCCATCGACGTCACGCCACCCGCGGCGGACGTGCGCTGCGCCTCCCGACGCCGCCGCGCCCTCTGCGCTGTTGTTGCTATGCTCGCAGGCTTGGTGGGTTGGTCCCAGCGGCCGCCGATGATTGGTCGGCCCCCCGCTGTGGCTCCTCCCACCTTTGGCCGTGCGTGCGTGACGTTGGCGGACCTCCCCGCGGCGGCGCCTATATATGGGCGCTCTTGTTTACCTGGGGCGGTGCGGCGTTCGAGGTACACTACAGGTACACTACAATGCGGTGGTGGTTCCTTCTCCACACCACCCTGTCACACAGGTAATGCCACTTTACTTATTGGTCGATCACATGTTATCTTCCAGCCTCACTCACTCCTCTCTCCTTCACTCCTTTCCTCACTTCATCCACTCACCTACAGATTTCCACACCATGCTCACTCCCCCCCCTCCCCTACTATTCCTCCTCTCTCCCTCCCTTTTCCTCCCCCCCCCACCACCCTCCTCCCACCTTCCCCCCTTATTTTTATCCAGCTCACACACCCCCCCTTTGTACCAATACCCCCTGCATCATCACTCATCTATCACTCTTTACTCTAGGGTGCCTCGTGGCTCTGCATCGCCTTTGGGGGGGTGCCTATTTTGGTCGCCGCGGCGGGGGGGCCCGCCTCAGCTCCCGGCCCGGCATCAGTCCCGGACGGTTGCCGTACCTGGCCATTCACCATCTACCCTTGCCTGCTGTGAGTACTTTTGTTTTTGGGGGATTACTTGGCCCCTTGTACCCACTGTAACTCTGACCCATGATACTATTATTATTATCTTTAATTTCCAGAAACTTGACATGTCTGCTCCTGATGAGTGGTCCTGAACCACGAAACGCGTCGAGCTACCGGTTGCCCTTTATTGTTCCAATCCATGCTACACAGAGTTTTACCCTTTAACAGGAATTTGAGGCCAGTTATCAGGCAGTTATTACCTTGTTTTAACTATCTACGCTTTCTGACACCTGGTGATCCCTTGTCCATCTTCAGTAATATTGCTCATACCCATGTTATTACTCATGTTACCCCTTTTATCTTTGATAACTATACTAATGGTCCTTATGTTGATCCCTGGTTATCATTGTTAACATTTTACCAAGTGTTAAATTGATATTGTCTGATACCATTGTTTGTATGAACATGCAATAAAAGAATTTTATTGACCCACCGTTATGTGTCGGCTTGCAAATCATTGGCTTCATTTAAAGTCCCACCTCCTCTTCCTTCACCCACTGGCTTTTGCTTGTGAGTTTTTAGATATTGTGTCATAGGAATGGAAACTTGCGGCCTTTACCCGGCGCAGTTTCATATAAAGTCCCAATTTCCCTCCCCCTTTGTTGTTCATATTAATAGGGATGGAAGCCTTTGGTTTGCTCTACTGCTATACCTTGATGTTATCAACAACTGTTATTAATCTGCCCTTATTGATTTCTTGGTAGCCTCACCTGTGTTTACCCTTGTGTCATTTTACCAGTTCTAAATTGTACATGCCATGTTTCTTATCTTGTGATTAGGTTTTAATATTCAACAATTATGGTTAACCTTTAACCTTTATTGATCATTAGTTCAACCCAATCCTGGGCGGATGGCTCATGGCTGGCCGGTGGGCCGTCCGGCCCTTGCCTGCCCGGGAGCTGCGATGGGCACTGTCGGCAACACGTTTTTTTCCCCCCCCTCCTCCCCCGCCCGCCTGTTCTGGTGGGCGTATGTGTGGGGGGGCGGGGCTTGCCTCCACTGCCCATCGACGTCACGCCACCCGCGGCGGACGTGCGCTGCGCCTCCCGACGCCGCCGCGCCCTCTGCGCTGTTGTTGCTATGCTCGCAGGCTTGGTGGGTTGGTCCCAGCAGCCGCCGATGATTGGTCGGCCCCCCGCTGTGGCTCCTCCCACCTTTGGCCGTGCGTGCGTGACGTTGGCGGACCTCCCCGCGGCGGCGCCTATATATGGGCGCTCTTGTTTACCTGGGGCGGTGCGGCGTTCGAGGTACACTATAGGTACACTACAATGCGGTGGTGGTTCCTTCTCCACACCACCCTGTCACACAGGTAATGCCACTTTACTTATTGGTCGATCACATGTTATCTTCCAGCCTCACTCACTCCTCTCTCCTTCACTCCTTTCCTCACTTCATCCACTCACCTACAGATTTCCACACCATGCTCACTTCCCCCCCCCCCCCTACTATTCCTCCTCTCTCCCTCCCTTTTCCTCCCTTCCCCCCCCCTCCTCCCACCTTCCCCCTTATTTTTATCCAGCTCACACACCCCCCCTTTGTACCAATACCCCCTGCATCATCACTCATCTATCACTCTTTACTCTAGGGTGCCTCGTGGCTCTGCATCGCCTTTGGGGGGGTGCCTATTTTGGTCGCCGCGGCGGGGGGGCCCGCCTCAGCTCCCGGCCCGGCATCAGTCCCGGACGGTTGCTGTACCTGGCCATTCACCATCTACCCTTGCCTGCTGTGAGTACTTTTGTTTTTGGGGGATTACTTGGCCCCTTGTACCCACTGTAACTCTGACCCATGATACTATTATTATTATCTTTAATTTCCAGAAACTTGACATGTCTGCTCCTGATGAGTGGTCCTGAACCACGAAACGCGTCGAGCTACCGGTTGCCCTTTATTGTTCCAATCCATGCTACACAGAGTTTTTCCCTTTAACAGGAATTTGAGGCCAGTTATCAGGCAGTTATTACCTTGTTTTAACTATCTACGCTTTCTGACACCTGGTGATCCCTTGTCCATCTTCAGTAATATTGCTCATACCCATGTTATTACTCATGTTACCCCTTTTATCTTTGATAACTATACTAATGGTCCTTATGTTGATCCCTGGTTATCATTGTTAACATTTTACCAAGTGTTAAATTGATATTGTCTGATACCATTGTTTGTATGAACATGCAATAAAATAATTTTATTGACCCACCGTTATGTGTCGGCTTGCAAACCATTGGCTTCATTTAAAGTACCACCTCCTCTTCCTTCACCCACTGGCTTTTGCTTGTGAGTTTTTAGATATTGTGTCATAGGGAGGGAAACTTGCGGCCTTTACCCGGCGCAGTTTCATATAAAGTCCCAATTTCCCTCCCCCTTTGTTGTTCTTTAGCAAGGCAGTGGTCGTCTTGGTGGTGTGTACTCACTTTTGGGAGATACTGTATATCTGCACACATATGTATGCCTGCAACAGAAGTGTACTCAGGGCCATTTGAAGGAATTTGGGGGCCCCAAGCAAAATAGACATGGAGGCCCCGTCTCCCCCGCACGCACGCACGCACGCAAAGCCTACAGGAACCACAGCATAGTGATACAGTTTAAGTTCACCAACACTTTATATAAATAAAAAAGGTTTACAGTGCAAATACTGCTGTTGCATATAATGTGCATAAAATTTGAAAATTTTCAACAATTGAACATTTGCAAAAAAACACCACTGTACCATAAAATCAAATATGGATTGCAACAATTTACAAAGCAGAGAAAAGACTCTTCAGTAGAGTGTACTGTAGAGTCTTTTCTCTGCTTTGTAAATTTTTGCAAAAAGCTTTAATAAATATTACTTGATTCAAAAAAGAAGCAATAAGATGGAAATGGGATGGTAAAGAAAGAAGAAAATGGAAAGGAAGCTATGGTAATTGTTTTTATTATGATCAGCAAGCTACCATATTTTTATTACTAAATGGGTCTTGATGACTGCCTCCCCCCTTTACCTTGTTCTTTTTAACCCCCCTCCCTACTGCGTCCCGCGCGGCAGGAGATTCAGTTTTCTGAATGTGTGCACTTCCTGTCAGTCCGGCTGGGAACAGGAAACTGAATCTCCTGTACCACGTGGACTGCAGGAGGAAGGAAGAGGAGCTCAGCCACACTACAGGCTGCAGCTTATAGGAAGCTGTGGCGCGGCTGGGGCCCCAGGCCAGCTCGGGACCCCAAGCAATTGCTGGTTTTGCCTGTCCTGTCACGACAGGCCTGAGTGTACTGTATCAATTTAACTCTTCTCTTATTTGTTTGCTTTAGTAAATCAGTTCCAACGCATCTGACATCAACACCAGGGTAAGATTTACTAAAGAATCATCAGACGAGCAAGCCTGTGTCTGATTCAAATGTCTGTCCTTTTATGACTAAAAGGGATATGGTACTTACATAGTTAAGAACACAAGAGTGAATTGATGGCCAGCATGTCAATAAACAGCCAGAAGCCTCTATTGCATTTACCACTTCTATGTACAGCTCCCCATCCATGCTTAGAAGTGAATGCAGTATTAATGATTTATACATGTATTTGTCAATAGTGAAAGGACTGATTGGAATGTGTAGAGGACAGACAAAAATGTCAAGCTAGCATGATGTTAAAGGCTTAGGCAACAAAACATGTCTCTACTAGGGATGAGCAAATCTGCCTGGGTTCGGTTCGCAAAGGGATCAGAGAAGCCTGTTTAAAATTTGGTATACCTGAACCTAAAGGAGAATCCTACTGAAGTGAATGGTTGGTGAATCATCTTAGTAAAGTCTAGGTAAGGGCTCATGCACATGGATGTACAGTATTCGTAAGCATATGGCCATACAACATAAAGTATACTTGTATTTGCATAGGTGCTGTATAATTTTGCCCATAGGAATGAGTTACATGGGTATGTGCATGCAAATACCATTTAAATACCATGCTTGGAGGATGCCTTAAAGCAGTTTGTGGTGTCATGGAACGGTATGATTTTTTTGTGGACAGCCATAGCGACAGAAGAGCCTTTTTTTTTTTGCTATGAAACTATTTTTTTTCTTTTATATTAAACTTGGCTTACACACGGAAGCAACACCCAAATCTGAATATTTCTGCATAAAAAAAGCCCTTTCAAGTCGTTTTTCAGCAACATATGCTTTTTTGGGAAATGGTAGCTGCAGATAGAAATTGACTGGTTTGCTGTGCCTGTTGTCACTGATTCAAAACAGTCCATTGACTGATTGCCATCAAACTCTTAAGGGCCTTTTCACATCAGGTGCATTCTGGCTGCACTGGGCATCCTTGCACAGTCTTAAAGTGGTTGTAAACCCTTACAGACCACTTTTACCTACAGGTAAGCCTATAATAAGGCTTACCTGTAGGTATTGGAAATATCTCCTGTACCTGCACGGTTTAGGAGATATTTACCATATACGCTCGTGCCGACGTCATAGCGCATGCGCACTTTAAAAAGGGCACAATCGTGCCGTTTCTATAGGGCCCATGTCGTGACCTTCGGCTGGGGTGGGAGTGACGTCGCGCAACTCTGGCCAGTCACAGAGTTGGAGTCCACGGCCCTGGAAGGAAGAGGGGTGAAGATGAATGCTTCCACCAGCGGGGACATCGCGGGCTTTGTTTGGAGGTAAGTGGCACATAATGGGCTAGTATGCATTATGCTTTTACTTTGCAGGGGTAGAAAGAGGAAGTAAAACCCATCAGGTAAAGCTATAAGTTAGTGTAGTGTGTCCTCCTCACAGTGTTCAGCTAAAGCTACAAGTTAGTGTAGTGCGACCTCTGCACAGTGTTCAGCTAAAGCTACAAGTTAATGTAGTGCGTCCTCTGAACAGTGTTCAGCTAAAACTACAAGTTAGTGTAGTGCGACCTCTGCACAGTGTTCAGCTAAAGCTACAAGTTAGTGTAGTGCATCCTCTGAACAGTGTTCAGCTAAAACTACAAGTTAGTGTAGTGCGACCTCTGCACAGTGTTAGTGCAGAGGTCGCACTACACTAACAAGAGTAGTGTGTCCTCTGAAGCTACAAGTTAGTGTAGTGTGTCCTCTGAGCAGTGTTCAGCTAAAGCTACAAGTTAGTGTAGTGCGTCCTCTGAACAGTGTTCAGCTAAAACTACAAGTTAGTGTAGTGCGACCTCTGCACAGTGTTCAGCTATAGCTACAAGTTAGTGTAGTGCATCCTCTGAACAGTGTTCAGCTAAAACTACAAGTTAGTGTAGTGTGACCTCTGCACAGTGTTCAGCTAAAGCTACAAGTTAGTGTAGTACTTCCTCTGAACAGTGTTCAGCTAAAACTACAAGTTAGTGTAGTGCGACCTCTGCACAGTGTTAGTGCAGAGGTCGCACTACACTAACAAGAGTAGTGTGTCCTCTGAAGCTACAAGTTAGTGTAGTGTGTCCTCTGAACAGTGTTCAGCTAAAACTACAAGTTAGTTTTTTGCAAGCTCTGCACGGTGTTCAGCTAAAGCTACCTGTAGAAGGTTGGTGGGGTTTTCCTGATCCTATCACTACCGCAGGCAGCTAAATAAGCTACAAGTTAGTTTTTTGGGAGCTCTGCACAGTGTTCACCTAAAGCTACCTGTAGAAGGTTGGTGGTGTTTTCCTGATCCTATCACTACCGCAGGCAGCTAAATAAGCTACAAGTTAGTTTTTTGCGAGCTCTGCACAGTGTTCACCTAAAGCTACCTGTAGAAGGTTGGTGGTGTTTTCCTGATCCTATCACTACCGCAAGCAGCTAAATAAGCTACAAGTTAGTTTTTTGCAAGCTCTGCACAGTGTTCAGCTAAAACTACAAGTTAGTGTAGTGCGAGCTCTGCACAGTGTTCAGCTAAAGCTACCTGTAGAAGGTTGGTGGTGTTTACCTGATCCTATCACTACTGCAGGCAGCTAAATAAGCTACAAGTTAGTTTTTTGCGAGCTCTGCACAGTGTTCACCTAAAGCTACCTGTAAAAGGTTGGTGGTGTTTTCCTGATCCTATCACTACCGCAGGCAGCTAAATAAGCTACAAGTTAGTTTTTTGCAAGCTCTGCACAGTGTTCAGCTAAAACTACAAGTTAGTGCAGTGCGAGCTCTGCACAGTGTTCACCTAAAGCTACCTGTAGAAGGTTGGTGATGTTTTCCTGATCCTATCACTACCGCAGGCAGCTAAATAAGCTACAAGTTAGTTTTTTGCGAGCTCGGCACAGTGTTCACCTAAAGCTACCTGTAGAAGGTTGGTGGTGTTTTCCTGATCCTATCACTACCACAGGCAGCTAAATAAGCTACAAGTTAGTTTTTTGCGAGCTCTGCACAGTGTTCACCTAAAGCTACCTGTAGAAGGTTGGTGGTGTTTTCCTGATCCTATCACTACCGCAGGCAGCTAAATAAGCTACAAGTTAGTTTTTTGCAAGCTCTGCACAGTGTTCAGCTAAAACTACAAGTTAGTGCAGTGCGAGCTCTGCACAGTGTTCACCTAAAGCTACCTGTAGAAGGTTGGTGATGTTTTCCTGATCCTATCACTACCGCAGGCAGCTAAATAAGCTACAAGTTAGTTTTTTGCGAGCTCGGCACAGTGTTCACCTAAAGCTACCTGTAGAAGGTTGGTGGTGTTTTCCTGATCCTATCACTACCACAGGCAGCTAAATAAGCTACAAGTTAGTTTTTTGCGAGCTCTGCACAGTGTTCACCTAAAGCTACCTGTAGAAGGTTGGTGGTGTTTTCCTGATCCTATCACTACCGCAGGCAGCTAAATAAGCTACAAGTTAGTTTTTTGCAAGCTCTGCACAGTGTTCAGCTAAAACTACAAGTTAGTGCAGTGCGAGCTCTGCACAGTGTTCAGCTAAAGCTACCTGTAGAAGGTTGGTGGTGTTTACCTGATCCTATCACTACTGCAGGCAGCTAAATAAGCTACAAGTTAGTTTTTTGCGAGCTATGCACAGTGTTCACCTAAAGCTACCTGTAGAAGGTTGGTGGTGTTTTCCTGATCCTATCACTACCGCAGGCAGCTAAATAAGCTACAAGTTATTTTTTTGTGAGCTCTGCACAGTCTTCACCTAAAGCTACCTGTAGAAGGTTGGTGGTGTTTTCCTGATCCTATCACTACTGCAGGCAGCTAAATAAGCTACAGATACTACAGGCAGGCAGTTGATTTTGCTAGCTGCAGTATCAGTATATATATATATATATATATATATATATATATATATATATATATTTATATATCCCAGCTTAGTGCAGCTACAGGCCATTAGTACCACAAGCCAATAAAAGAGGGCAAGCAGGCTCTGTGCCTAGAGGCAACAGTGCTGGTCGTGGAGACAGTGCATCCTCATCAGCACGTGGCCGTGGGACACGCTTGGCCTTTTTTTCGGGAGCTGGCCGTGTTGAGCCGCAACATGCGGAAGACTTGGTCGAGTGGATGACCAAGCCGTCCTCATCCTCCTCATCCTCTCTCACCCATGCTCAGGGTACTTTGTCTGGCAAAGCAGCTGCCAACACGGCCTCTTCCCTCGGCTCAATGGCATCAGTGATTCCTTCTCTAGCCCCCCCATGTCCTCCTGAGGAGTCCCTCGAACTGTTTGACAACAGTGTTGGGTACATGGTCCAGGAGGATGCCCAGCGTTTAGAAGGCTCTGATGATGATACTGAGCTAGATGAAGGCAGTAACATGAGCACGGACAGAGGGGGTGCCCAAGAAGGACAGCAATCTGGCAGTCATGCTCCCCCTGCTGCAGCATACTGCAAGGTTTGCTCCAGTGATGAGGAGGGAGGGGATGATGAGGTCACTGACTCAATGTGGGTGCCTGATAGGAGAGAGGAGGAGGAGGAGGCACATCACCAACGAGGCAGGATGCCCTCCAGGGGCCAGCCTAAGGGCAGCACACTGACTGCATCACACCCCAAAGCTCCATATGTGCAGGGCGCTGCTGTCTCTGCGCGTTATTCCAAAAGTTCTTTGGTGTGGGCCTTTTTTGAGACGAGTGCATCAGATCGCACCACTGCTATTTGCAACATATGTCTCAAGCGAATTTCACGTGGCCAAAACATCTCCCGCTTGGGCACCACATGCTTGACCAGACATATGTTGACCTGCCATGCAGTTCGTTGGCAAGCGTATCTAAAAGTCCCACAGCAAAGAACAAAGAAGACCTCTCCTTGCTCCTCATCAGCTGAGATCTCCAACCCCACTATACCTTCAGTCCTCTCTGAGACCTGCACTGAGAGAAATGAAGGTGTAGAATTAGGTGTGTCACAGCCAAGTACTTGTGGGCAATCTGCTTTCGGTACACCGACGTCAGATTGTACCAGGCAAATTTCCCTCCCCCAGCTGCTGCACCGCCGAAAGAAGTTCGCTCCCAGCCATCCACATGCCCAGCGGTTGAATGCTAGCTTGGCAAAATTGCTAGCACTTCAACTGCTGCCTTTTCAGTTGGTAGACTCTGTCCCCTTCCGTGAGTTTGTGGAATGTGCGGTTCCTCAGTGGCAGGTACCCAAGCGCCACTTTTTCTCACGGAAGGCGATTCCGGCTCTCTACCGGCATGTGGAAGGCAATGTCTTGGCCTCACTGGACAGGGCGGTCAGCGGTAAGGTGCATATTACCGCTGACTCATGGTCCAGCAGGCATGGACAGGGACGTTACCTAAGTTTCATCACGCATTGGGTGACTCTGCTGGCAGCTGGGAAGGATGCAGGACAAGGTGCAGTAGTGTTGGAGGTTGTTCCGTCACCACGCCTCCAAAATGCCACTACTAATGATTGTGACACACCTCTCTCCTCCACCCCCTCCTCTTCTTCTTCCTCCATGGCCTCTTCCTGTGCCTTGTCCTCGGAACCAGTGGTGCTCCGTAGCCATTCAAGGGGCTACGCAAGTATGCAGGCCAAAAGATGCCATGCGGTGCTTGAGCTGGTGTGCTTGGGGGACAGGAGCCACACTGGGGCAGAGGTTCTGTCAGCTCTGCAAGGGCAGGTTGAGAGGTGGTTGACGCCACGCCAACTTAAGGCAGGAATGGTGGTTTGCGACAATGGCACCAACCTCCTCTCTGCCCTCCGACAGGGACAAATGACTGTTTGGCTCATGTCCTTAACTTGGTGGTGCAGCGGTTCTTGGGCAGGTACCCGGAATTATAGGATGTCCTGAGGCAGGCCAGGAAAGTCTGTGTGCATTTCCGCCGGTCATATAATGCCAGTGCTCAGCTGGCAGACCTCCAAAAGGAGTTTAACCTGCCCAAGAACTGCCTAATCTGTGACATGCCCACCAGGTGGAACTCAACGTTGCCCATGCTGCAGCGGCTGCACACGCAGCAGAGGGCCATCAATGAGTACCTGTGCGACTATGGCACCAGGACAGGGTCACGTGAGCTTGTTTTTTTTTCCCCATGCCAGTGGGCCATGATCAGGGATGCATGCACTGTCCTGTCACCATTTGAGGAGGCCACGAGGATGGTGAGCAGTGACAGTGCATGCATCAGTGACACTGTCCCCCTTGTCCACCTGTTGGAGCACACGCTGCATGGAATAATGGACAGGGCACTTGAGGCAGAACAGAGGCAGGAAGAGGAGGACTTCCTTAGCTCTCAAGGCCCCCTTTATCCAGACAGTGTTCCTGCGTGCCCGCCGATCACAAAGGAAGAGGACGAAGAGGAGGAGGATTGTGTCAGTATGGAGGTAGAGCCTGGCACTCAGCATCAGCAGCAGTCTTTAAGGGATCAGTCCCAAGAAACACATGGACTTGTATGTGGCTGGTAGGAGGTGGCTGCGGACCATATCGTCCTTAGTGACCCAGAGGACTCCGGACCGAATGCCTCAGCAAACCTACGCTGCATGGCCTCCCTGATCCTGCAAAGCCTGCGTAAGGATCCTCGTATTCGTGGTATCAAGGAGAAGGACCAACACTGGCTGGCAACCCTCCTTGATCCACGTTACAAGGGTAAGATTGCGGACCTTATCTTGCCGTCGCAGAGGGAGCAGAGGATGAAACATCTTCGGGAGGCCTTGCAGAAAGGTCTGTGCAACGCGTTCCCAGAGACTGGGAGGTTACAAACTCCTGTTTCTGGACAACATGTTGCTGAGGCTTCGGTCAGTCAAAGAAGGAGCGGTGGAGAAGGTGGCCGTCTGACTGATGCGTTCAGACAATTTTTTAGTCCGCAGCCCCAAGGTATGATCGGTTCCAGCAACCATCGCCAGCGTCTGTTTTACATGGTGCAGGAATACCTAGGGGCAAGATCTGACTTGGACACCTTTCCCACCGAAAATCCTCTGGGTTACTGGGTCTTGAGGATGGATCACTGGCCAGAGCTTGCACAGTATGCAATTGAGCTACTGGCCTGTCCTGCATCCAGCGTTCTTTCGGAACGCACATTCAGTGCTGCTGCAGGCTTTGTAACCAATCACAGGGTGCGTCTGTCCACCGACTCAGTCGATCGACTGACCTTCATAAAAATGAATCAGTCTTGGATCACCACCAGCTACCAAGCACCTGATGCTGATGTAACCGAATAATTTTTTTAAAAATCTCAGATCCCTTCAAAGACTGCCTATGCTGATGCTGAGTGACTATCCTGAGTAATTATCCTCTTCCTCCTCAATGATCACGCTGATAGCTTGTAAGAACATTTTTGGTTCTGGGCGCCGCCACCAGTGCCTAAGGCCCAATTTTTCAGCCCCTGTTTAACAGGGGCATGTAATTACAATTTTTGATGCAATACTTTGCAGCAGGGCTCGTTCCTGCGTTCCAACTAGAGTATCTGTGAGGGGTTGCAGTGTTGTGGCACCAGCACCAGTGCCTAAGGCCCAATTTTTCTGCCCCTGTTTAACAGGGGCATGTAATTACAATTTTTGAGGCAATACTTTGCAGCAGAGCTCGTTTCTGCATTCCAACTAGAGTATCTGTGAGGGGTTGCAGTGTTGTGGCACCAGCACCACTGCCTTGAGGCCCAATTTTTCTGCCCCTGTTTAACAGGGGCGTGTAATTACAATTTTTGATGCAATAGTTTGCAGCAGGGCTCGTTTCTGCGTTCCAACTAGAGTATCTGTGAGGGGTTGCAGTGTTGTGGCACCAGCACCAGTGCCTAAGGCCCAATTTTTCTGCCCCTGTTTACCAGGGGTGTGTAATTACAATTTTTGAGGCAATACTTTGCAGCAGAGCTTGTTCCTGCGTTCCAACTAGAGTATCTGTGAGGGGTTGCAGTGTTGTGGCACCAACACCACTGCCTAAGGCCCAATTTTTCAGCCCCCGTTCAACAGGGGCATGTAATTACAATTCTTGATCTAATATTTCACAGCAGGGCCAGTTTCTGCACCCACCAAGAGCGAGTGAGGACTTACAGTGTTGTGGCACCAGCACCACCACCATCACCAAAGGCCCAATTTTTCTGCCCCTGTTCAACAGGGCATGTAATTACAATTCTTGATCTAATATTTCACAGCAGGGTCCTGTGAGGGCTTACAGTGTTGTGGCCACAACAACACCTAAGGCCCACATTTCTGCTGAGTATATAGGGCAGGCTCCTACTTTCAAACATCCAACTTACAAACGACTCCTACTTGCAAACGGAAGGAGACAACAGGAAGTAAGATGAAATCTACCCCTAGGAAGGGAAATTCTCTCCTGTAAGAGTTAATATGGGAAAAACATTTCTCCTTTCCACTGATGCTTTATCACCAATCCTTGTTTCACAAAAAAACCCAAATTTTCAGAAAACATTTGTCATTGGGACAAAAAGTGAGGTGAAATCTTCTGAAGAGGAGCACAGACAGCAAAACAAATGTCACAGGGATGATAACCCTTCCCTATGTTTTCCAAAAAGCTTAAAATAGATTTTTTGGCTGGAGCTAAACACGTTAAAAATGTACCAGTTCAAAATTACAAACAGATTCTACTTAACAACAAACCTACAGTCCCTGTCTTGTTTGCACCGCCTGTATACTGCTGTTCAGAGTACAGAGCCTGTATACTGCTGTTTCCTTTTTTAATTTGGATGCGGGGTTCCCCTTAATATCCATACAAGACCCAAAGGGCCTGGTAATGGACTGGGGGTACCCATGCCGTTTGTCTCACTGATTTTCATCCATATTGCCAGGACCCGACATTACATTAAAGCCGCAAGCAGTTTTAAATGACTTTTTTTCCTTTAAAAATGACATTTTGTGCAGGGACTGTTCTAAGCACGGGAAACACGCGCCACTTTACAGGCATACTATGGACACCCCTCAGGTATGCTATTTAAAGGAATATTTCACTTTTTTTTTTTTTTTACTTTAAGCATCATTAAAATCACTGCTCCCGAAAAAACAGCAGTTTTTAAAAGTTTTTTTTGCATTGATACATGTCCCCTGGGGCAGGACCCAGGTCCTCATACCCTTTTTAGGACAATACCAAGCAAATTAGCCTTTAAAATTAGCACTTTTGCTTTTGAACGTTCAAGTCCCATAGACGTCAATGGGGTTCGAATGTTCGTGCAAATTTTTGGTCCGTTCGCAGGTTCTGGTGCGAACCGAACCGGGGAGGTGTTCGGCTCATCCCTAGTGCCAGGCTGGATGATTGACTGATCGACCACGCGAGGGAGATGGCGATGGTTTCTGGCTGACTGGTGCTTGGTTGTTTGTCGCCCCCCCATAAAAAGACAACCACCAGCCAGCCGCCACTGCTTGATTCTATCCAAGACTGAAAAAATGGGCAGGTTTGTATTGCTGCTTTTGACTCCATTGAGGAGATCCTCACCTTGGGGTTTATTTGCTAAAGCTAGAGAGTGCAAAATTAGTCACACTTCTGCAGAAAAACCAATCAGCTTCCAGGTTTTATTGCCAAAGCTTAATTGAACAAGCTAAGGTTAGAAGCTGATTGGTTTCTTTGCAGAACTGTGACTAATTTTGCACTCTCTAGCTTTAGTAGAAACCCCCCCCTTGTGTCCTCATGATGTTCCTGGGACACCAGGACAAGAAATACTGGGGTTTGAGGATCAACAAGACAGGAAGACATGGACGGACGCCAATAAAAAACCTACAGAGGTTCTGACCTTTCCCCCCTGTACTAAAAAATGTGGCATTTTCAGCTCCTATTGGATAGATTTCCTATTGCTTCCTGTCCCTCTGTCCCCAGTACAGGAAGGGAGGGTAAATCTCCCCAAAGGGGACACAGATAGCAATAAAACCTAGAGAGATTAGAACCCTTTACAACGTTACACAAAACAAAATCCATGAAGTTAAGCTTTAAATAATAGTAACTTTGAAAAAATCGAATCAGTTTTCTCCTGTAGAAATACAGTGTCTGGTTAAAAAGTGTGAAACTACAATTACTATTTATAAACTTTCGTTCTCCTTTGTTGTTTATTGGATTGCCAATACTACCGGTACAAGTGCTACATATATCAAAAAATAAATTCGTTTTAGACCAATTTTTTTTCTAACTATTAGCAATTAATTTTGTTGATTCATTGTGATGTCACTATGGAACTTTATTTCTGTCTTGGTTTTGGAATTCACTTGAATTTCGTCTGAATCTTGTATCATTCTCAGCCACCATAAGCCTTTCATAGTCTTAATCCTGACTTGAATTTAGTCTCCCCCTGCTTCTGTTTTGTATTAAAGAATATCTAAACAAAACAAAAATGTAATATATTTCTTCTTACCAGTTTTTAGATATGACTGCATTAGGTTTCTTCTTTTCAATGTTTTATTACATTATTTGTATCTGGTTTTCCTGTGAGTAAGACACTTCCTATTCCTCTGTGGCTATGCTTACTCGTCCACTGTATCTATGGAAGCAGCCATTGTTTCTACTCAGTATGGACATACCTTTGCTCATCTCTTTACATAATGACTGATGGGATCTGTAGTTTGCATCAAAAAGGGTTTTTTTTGTGTTCGGTGCAGCCCACAAGAAGTGCCAAGGGCACCGAATTTCTGGAAAGATTACCAGGTATTTTCTGTACCAGCTAAAAATATTCTAAGCCTAAATAATGAAAACTAATGCAGCTGCCATATCTAAGGACTGGTAAGGGCATGTAGCTTGGGGTTTATGCTTTAAGTGGTCTTAACCCTCAGCCCTGCCAAAAGTTGTAGTAGAACTA